>NC_090026.1:128214751-128575584 GCF_037176765.1 Anolis sagrei | reverse complement strand
CGGGCTTTATTTCCTTTTGTATGGACTGGTTGGATCTTCTCGCAGTCCAAGGCACTCTCAGAACTTTCCTCCAACACCACAGTTCAAAAGCATCTATCTTCCTTCGCTCAGTCTTCCTTATGGTCCAGCTCTCACACCCATACGTTACTACGAGGAATACCATTGCTTTAAATATGTGGATCTTTGTTGCCAGTGTGATGTCTCTACTCCTCACTATTTTATTGAGATCAGCCCTTGCTCTCCGCCCAAGAAGTAAGCGTCTCCTGATTTCCTGGCTGCAGTCTGCATCTGCAGTAATCTCTACACCTAGAAATACAAAGTCTGTCACGGCCTCCACGTTTTCTCCCTCTATTTTCCAGTTGTCAATCATTCTTGTTGCCATAACCTTGGGGTTTTTTTTATGTTTAGCTGCAACCCAGCTTTTGTGCTTTTTTCTTTCACCTTGATTAGAAGGCTCCTCAGCTCCTCCTCACTTTTTGGCCATCAAAGTGGTATCATCTGCATATCTAAGGTTGTTAATGTTTCTTCCAGCAATTTTCACCCCAGCCTTGCATTCTTCAAGCCCCGCACATCGCATGATGTGTTCTGCATACAAGTTGAACACCTTTTACTCTTGCCAATTTTTTGGAACCCCAACACTGAGTGAAGGGGACCCTATTTGGTGCCAAGATCCACAGTTTAAGAAGCAGAAATGAGAAGAAGTCTTTCCAAGCATTCAAGTCATTTTTCAGACTTTTCTCAGCATGGAAAAAGCCATCTGGAGCATTCTAGGCTGGAAAAGATATAAATCGTACATGCAAGCATCTTCCTACAAATCCTTCCTTTCCCGAGCCCCAGCCTCTTTCCCTCCAGGATTTGGCCCCATGACCAGAAACCTCCCGTGTCTTTTTGGCAAGCCGTCACCCCTCGAATGCATTCTTGGGCCCCGAAACGCAACCACCTGGGCAATCACCTCTATAGCCGATCCGCTCCTTTCGGGATATCAGGATATTGTGGCTATTTGGTTTTACAATCTAAAAATCCCAGCCTAAGGTTCCCGGGGGGATTTGACCAGAATTGATATTGCTAATGGGCATGATGTAGTCCCCAGTTAAGCCTACTTAAGTCTCCACATATTACCCACAGTTTGCGGATGAAATCATTTTGTGTATAAAAATGGAGGTGATAGGTAGTTGCATGCATTGCAATAATATTTCTTCTCTGCCTGGTTCATACATATGGAGCTGCTTTCTCGGAATAATTGGCCACCTAAGAATATTAAAATTGCTTTGCTGGATGGGGCCACCTGACTATCTTGCTCCAATGTCCTGTTTCCACAATATGATAAATCTAGGATGCTTTGTGCTTGCTGGTCATTTTGCATTTTGATGTTCCTCGGTTTCCAATGAACCTGGAGGGTTCAGTTATCAGAGGTCTTGTATCCATCTTCCATAAATGTGTCTAATCGGTTCCAAAAAGGCATCTAAACAAAGTTAAAGCATCCCAGATTTTATTTTCTTGGCCATTATTGTGAAAACAGGACGCCAGAGTAAGATGGCCGGATATCCCCACCCAACAAGGCAAATGTTACTGTATATTCTTATGTGGTTAGGTATTCCAAGAAAGTAATCCATATGTAGAGTTGCACTGGAAGACCTAACGATCTCTTCTCTAGGCATTTCTAGATCTTCTGGTTCTACTCTATGTTTTGTTTTTGTTTTTTTCGTGTCAGGAGCAACTTGAGAAACTGCAAGTCGCTTCTGGTGTAAGAGAATTGGCCGTCTGCAAGGGCGTTGCCAAGGGGATGCCCAGATGTTTTACCATCCTGTCGGAGGCTGCTCTCATGTCCCCACATGAGAAGCTGGAGCTGACAGACGGGAACTCACCCTGATACCCAGTTTTTAACTGCTGACCTTTCAGTCTGCAGTCCTGTTGGCACAAGGGTCCAACCGACTGCACCATCAAAGGCTCCTTCTCCTAAATTAAAAGAGGTCTACAACATTAATGTATGTGTGTTTTGTGCCATTGAGCACAAAATGAACAAGAGGTGTTGCTCATTTCTCTGAAAATCATAGAATCATAGAGTTGGAAGAGACCTCATGGGCCATCCAGTCCAACCCCATTCTGCCAAGAAGCAGGAAAATTGCATTCAAAGCACCCCAAACAGATGGCCATCCAGCCTCTGTTTAAAAGCCTCCAAAGAAGGAGCCTCCAACACACTCTGGAGCAGCTTAAAGAGCTGGGCATGTTTAGCCTGGAGAAGAGAAGGCTGAGAGGAGACATGATATCCATGTATAAATATGTGAGAGGAAGTCCTAGGAAGGAGGGAGCACGCTTGTCTTCTGCTTCCCTGGAGACTAGGACGCAGAACAATGGCTTCAAACTACAAGAAAGGTGATTCCATCTGAACATTAGGAAGAACTTCCTGACTGTGAGAGCTGTTCAGCAGTGGAACTCTCTGCCCCGGAGTGTGAAGGAGGCTCCTTCTTTGGAAGCTTTTAAACAGAGGCTGGATGGCCATGTGTCGGGGGTGCTTTGAATGCAATTTTTCTGCTTCTTGGCAGAATGGGGTTGGACTGGATGGCCCGTGAGGTCTCTTCCAACCCTATGATGCTATGATTCTACGATTGATGGATTTTGGTATAATTGTATTTGCATACACATGGTGAATAAGGGAGGGCAGGAAAGGGGACTAATCACACACCCAGTGCCCACTGAGTTTTTCCTCAAGTAGCCCTGATGGGGAGAAAATAAGAGGGTGCTTGTAAAAGCTTATATAGGCTCTGTAAAAAAAAGGACATCCCTGGCTGTCACCACACTTTCCATCCTATAGCAAAGCAGGAAATCCTTGCCATCTCTCCCCCCGCCCTCCCCCCATGAGTCTTTTCTCTTCTCTCTTGGCTGGATACAGGCAGTGGCAAATGGAGTCATTCTGCGCTTGCCTTTAAGACCCCTGGCCCCATGCTGTCACGGGGTGGGCCAAAGCATCTGGGACCCCTGCTACAATATTCAGCAGTTGCTGGATGTGTGGCGAGCTCCAGAAGTTGAGTTGATGACATCTGGGCATATTGAGTATTTGTGCCAAGTTTGGTCCAGATCCATCATGGTTTAACTGTGTTATCTGGAGCTAGGTGAACTACAACTCCAAAACTCAAGGTCAATGCCCACCAAACCCTTCCAGTATTTTCTGTTGGTCATAGGAGTTCTGTGTGCCGAGTTTGGTTCGGTTCCATCACTGGTGGAGTTCAAAATGCTCTTTGCTTATAGGTGAACTATAAATCCCAGCAATTACCTCTCCGAATGTATTCTCCCCTATGAACCATCAAGATCACTAAGATCGTCTGGAGAGGCCCTGCTCTCAGTCCCACCGGCCTCGCAAGCGCGTCTAGTGGGGATGAGGGACAGGGCCTTCTTGGTGGTGGCCCCTCGACTCTGGAACTCTCTCCCACTGGAGATCAGAACCGCCCCTTCTATCCTGACATTTAGGAAACAGGTGAAGACTTGGTTATGGAGACAGGCATTCGACGAGTGAGCCAACACCCTGAGATACGGATGGAGGAGGATGAGCAACGATTCTAGTGCGACGACTGACCATTATAGTTATTGATTGTAATTGCTGTTTTAATGTTTTACTGTAATATGTATTATGATGTTTTATTGATTGTATGGGATATTATGGTTGGAAACCGGTCTGAGTCCCTCAAGAGAGGTGAGAAGGCCGGTACACAAAACTTCTAAATAAATAAATAAATACAAAGCCCAGATGACAAAACCAATCCCTTCCCCAACCCCACCAATATTCAAATTTGGGTGTATTGGGTGTTTGTGCCAAATTGGGTCCAGTGAATAAAAATACATCCTGCATATCAGATATTTACATTACGGAGTGTGGTGGAGGCTCCTTCTTTGGAAGCTCTTAAACAGAGGCTGGATGGCCATCTGTCAGGGGTGATTTGAATGCAATATTCCTGCTTCTTGGCAGAATAGGGTTGGACTGGATGGCCCATGAGGTCTCTTCCAACTCTAAGATCCTATGATTCTATGATTCAAAACAGTAGCAATGAAAATAATGTTATGGTTGGGGGTCACCACAACAGGAGGAACTGTATTAAGGGGTTGTAGTATTAGGAAGGTTGAGAAACACTGATCTACACTGAAGAATTAATACAGTTTGATGCCACTTTCACTCCTGTTCCTCAAAGCTAAGGAATCATAGAATCAAAGAGTTGGAAGAGACCTCATGGGCCATCCAGTCCAACCCCATTCTGCCAAGAAGCAAGAATATTGCATTCAAATCACCCCTGACTGATGGCCATCCAGCCTCTGTTTAAAAGCCTCCAAAGAAGGAGCCTCCACCACACTCCAGGGCAGAGAGTTCCACTGCTGAACAGCTCTCACAGTCAGTAAGTTCTTCCTCATGTTCAGATGGAATCTCCTTTCCTGTAGTTTGAAGCCATTGTTCCATTGCATCCTAGTCTCCAGGGCAGCAGAAAACAAGCTTGCTCCATCTTCCCCGTGAGTCCCCCTCACATATTTATGCATGGCTACCATGTCTCCTCTCAGCCTTCTCTTCTTCAGGCTAAACATGCCCAGCTCTTGAAGCGGCTCCTGATAGGGCTTCTTCTCCAGACCCTTGATCACTTGAGTCACTCTCATCTGGACATATTCCAGCTTAGAGTCAACATCTCCCTTCAATTGTGGTGCCCAGAATTGGACACAGTGCGATTCCAGGTCTAACCAAGGCAGAATTGATTCCAGGTCTAACCAAGGCAAAATCAAGAGGAAGGATGACTTCTCTGGATCTAGGCACTAAACTTCTATTTATGGAGGCCAAAATCCCTTTGCTTTTTTTGCCGCTGCATCACATTCCTGTCTCATGTTCCCCTTCCTACCATGAGGACTCCAAGGTTTTTTCCACACATCCTGCTCTCAAGTCAGGCCTTGTCCCCCATTTTCTCTTTGTAGTTCATGTTTTCTGCCTAAGTGGAGTCTCTTGCCTTTGTCCCTGTTGAACTATCTTTATTGTTAGTTTTGCCCAATCATCTCTCTCATCTGTGAAGATAGTTTTGAATTCTGCTCCTGTCTTCTGGAGTCTTGGCTATCCCTCCCAATTTGGTGGCATCTGCAAACATGATGATCCTGCCTTCTAGCCCTTCATCTAAGTCATTAATCAAGATGTTGATCAGGACCGGGCCCAGGATGAAACCCTGCTGATGGCACTCCACTCGTCACTTCAGGAAAGGAAAGAAAGGAGAATGTAAATGTTACCACCAGTTGAGTCTCCCTTATCCAAAAATGTTTCAAACCAGAGGATTTTTAGATGTATTGATTGAATACATGAAGTTCAACAGTGACAAATGCAAGATACTCCACTTAGGCAGAAAAAATGAAATGCAAAGATACAGAATGGGGAACGTGTGGCTCGAGAGCAGTAGGTGTGAAAAATATCTTGGAGTCCTCCTGGGGAGGAAGGGGAACATGAGCCAGGAATGTGATGTGGTGACAAAAAAAGTCAATGGGATTTTGGCCTGCATTAATAGGAGTATAGTGTCTAGATCTAGGGAAGTAATGCTACCCCTCTATTCCGCTTTGGTTAGACCACACATGGAATATTGTGTCCAGTTCTGGGCACCACAATTCAAGGGAGATGTTGACAAGCTGGAATGTGTCCAGAGGAGGGTGACTAAAATGAACAAGGGTCCGGAGAACAAGCCCTATGAGGAGCGGCTTAAGGAGCTGGGCATGTTTAGCCTGAAGAAGAGAAGGCTGAGAGGAGACATTATAGCCATGTATAAATATGTGAGAGGAAGTCATAGGGAGGAGGGAACAAGCTTGTTTTCTGCTGCCCTGGAGACTAGGACGCAGAACAACAGGAGGAACTGTATTAAGGGGTCGCAGCATTAGGAACGTTTAGAAACACTGATCTACACTGAAGAATTAATACAATTTGATGCCAGTTTCACTGCTGTTCGTCAAAGCTAAGGAATCATGAGGGTTGTAGTTTCACAGGGGTTTTAGCCTTCCCTAACAAAGGAGGCTAAACAAACTACAAATCTCATGGTACCTTAGCATTTAGCCATATCAGTTCAAGTGGCGTCAATCCACATTAATTCTACAGTGTAGATGCACCCAAGACACAAGGAGAAACAACTCAAATTTGGGTGCAGCTCCATCCCATTCAAGTTCATCTGAGGCCACTTTGGAAGTCTGTGAACCGTCTCAACAACTTGGTCCCAGGTTCCGCTGCAGGGCTAGACCTGCTAGAAGCCAAACAAATAGATCAAATGGATATTCCTTCTAATCACATGCTTGACATTTCATTCTTTTTTTGACGCGGCACAAACCCGAGCCAAACGCTGTCGGGGACTTGGCCCGAAAGGCGCGAGACATAACAAAAAAAGATGGAGCCGCAAAGTTTTTCTCCTTTCTTTGCTTCCAGCGCTCCAGCCGAACGAACCCTGGCATGCGAAGAATAGCCCAGCTTGCCTTACCCAAGACGGAGCGAGACTGTAAATCTGGACACGGTATATTTATTGAAAAGAGAAGAGAGGAATAAGGTTAAACAGGAGAAGAAGTCTGCGTTTCTCTCCGAGGAAAGTCAGGGGGAAAATAAGGAGATGGAAGGAGCCAGGAGAAATAAATCCAAGTCAGATCTCAGGTCATGTTCGTCCTCTCAAATTCTCTTCCTCTCATAACAGGCCGAGTGGTTCGGAAAAAGGCAGCCAGCCCACTCCACTCCACAAGTTTACATTTCAGGTTCTTAATGTACAGAAGAAGGCTGGTTTCTCGTCTCGATTTGGCAAAAGCACCCCAGTTCCAGGCATCTCCCAACTATGGGAGATTGAACATTAGAGTTCTCTCTCTACAATAACTTCTAGGTTTACTGTATTGTCGAAGGCTTTCATGGCTGGAATCACTAGGTTCTTGTGGGTTTTTTTGGGCTATAGAGCCATGTTCTAGAGGCATTTCTCCTGACGTTTCGCCTGCATCTATGGCAAGCATCCTCAGAGGTAGTGAGGTCTGTTATGGACACAGCATATTATTTAAGAACACAGAAATGCTGGACCACTCTCACAACCACCATGTCAGACCACACAGAGAAGCCATTGAAATCCACAAGCATGTGGACAATTTCAACAGAAAGGAAGAGACCATGAAAATGAACAAAATCTGGCTACCAGTATTAAAAAACTCTAAAATTACAACAGCAAAACAACAAAGAGGAAAGAACCAGGCACAGATTAACACCTCCCAGCAAGAGATTTTCCCAGGCTCAGGCAGGCCTTCAAATGCTAATGAAGGTGATCAGCTGAAACATTCACACCTATCTGCAGCAGGGAAGAGCTCTTTGCCCCACCCCAGCCATTCCACAGATATATAAACCCATTGTCCTAATTCCAACAGACCTCACTACCTCTGAGGACGCTTGCCATAGATGCAGGCGAAACGTCAGGAGAAATGCCTCTAGAACATGGCTCTATAGCCCAAAAAAACCCACAAGAACCTAGTAACTTCTAGGTTTGTTTGATCATAGAAAAAATGGTTCAAAACTCGTTTCGGATGTAGACAACGCTGGCAATTCGGTTCGGTAATGGTTTCCAAAATTTCCTGGAAAAAAAGTTGGAATTTTCTGAAATTTCCGAAATTTCCAAATTGCTTCGTTAATGGCGGGCGTGACCACAACTGGAATATTGTGTCCAATTCTGGGCACCACAATTCAAGAGAGATATTGACAAGCTGAAATGTGTCCAGAAGAGGATGACTAAAATGATCAAGGGTCAGGAGAGCAAGCCCTATGAGGAGCGGCTTAAGGAGCTGGGCATATTTAGCCTGAAGAAGAGATTGATGAGAGGAGATATGATAGCCATGTATAAATATGTGAGAGGAAGCCACGGGGGGGGGGGGGGGGAGCAAGCTTGTTTTCTGCTTCCTTGGAGACTAGGACGCAGAACAATGGCTTCAAACTAGAAGAGAGGAGATTCCATCTGAGCATGAGGAAGAACTTCCTGACTGTGAGAGCCGTTCAGCAGTGGAACTCTCTGCCCCAGAGTGTGGTGGAGGATCCTTCTTTGGAAGCTTTTAAACAGAGGCTGGATGGCCATCTGTCAGGGGTGATTTGAATGCAATATTCCTGCTTCTTGGCAGAATGGGGTTGGAATGGATGGCCCATGAGGTCTCTTCCAACTCTTTGATTCTATGATTCTATGATTGCACAATACGCAAAAAACTGCAAACAGAACATGGAAAACCTCTGGAGATTCCCTCTCCCTCATTTTTTGACCGCTACTGGCAAAACTTGCCACAGTGAACAGAAATTCTGAACAGATAAAAGCAGATTTGTAGTTCCCACAAGCACAGTGTGTCTCCCAAAGCAGGGACGCCTTATTGCCGCTTGCCTTGCTGTGTGCTTGCCTCCAAATGCCGAGTCATTTCCAATTCACTTCCTGACTCGGAACAAAGATGGTGACAGTGGCTTCAAAAGGGCAAGGATACTTCCAGGTTCCCAAATCATTTCGAAATCGCTTCAAAAAGGAATTTGATCCGAATTTAATCCGAATTCCGAGGTTCTGAACGGACCTAACCATGCCTAGTAACTTCTCCAAGCTTTGCGGCATGACATCCAACTCTAAATGGTGTACATTTGCCTTCATTCTACCTTTTCATGAAAGTATGGGGAAACTATTTGTTGGGTTACAGTTCCCAGAATCCCCCAAATGATGTGGCAATTGGGTGAGAGATTCATAGTCTCCTAGAGTTAAAAGAGGCTTCATGGGACATGAGTCCAACCTCATTTTGCTCAACGCAGGATCTTCAGCTAAAGCAGGCATGGGCAAACTTTGATCCTCCAGGTGTTATGAACTACAACTCCCACAATTCCTAACAGCCGTTAAAGAGTTGACATCCAAAACAGTTTTACAGACCCAAAGAACTCCAGCTGGAGAATCTACAAGCCTTGACTGGTAGGTCTACTCGGCGCCCAAGAAGCAGTTTGGATCCGGTAGTAGAACCCACATCAGCAAAGCTTAGATTGTAGATAGCCTGGGAAAGCTTAAAAAAAGGTTTTCCTTGTTAAAGAAAGAAATAGTTCTCCAAGCAAGGTGCCTGTCCATTGTAGACAAGAAGCATTTGTTTGACTCATTAAAGATATGGAAGTATTTGTTTAATTTGTTCAATAATAAAGGACTTTGTTAAACCTTTTAACCCTCTAAGACTATTGTACAGGAAAATCTTTGAGGGCCTCTCTTTCGAGGTGCCCTGGCTTCCCGCTGGGCACAAAGTGCACGTCCTATTCAAAAGACAATTTTATAGGCCCAGCACATGACAGAACAGTCCAATATTTCTGTGTTCCGAGGCAGGAAGCAGCCAAGCCTTGACGCTGCTAGGCTATTCAATGCTAATCAAGGTGGTTAACGTCTTCCTCATCTGCTCTAAAGTTCATGGTCCAGTGGTGCATCGTAGCTCTTCAATGCAAGGAGTGGTTAGCAGAATAGGCACATGATTGTGATTTCAGAGACTTCCATCTCATGAGCTGAATGGGGGACCCCAGCTCTTTGGGTCTTTTCCTCCTTGCCCATAGCCTTCCCCAAGCGCTGCCTCTCCCATCCACTCCTTGCAGCTGGTAACGAACCCATAAAATAATCCCAAGGATGTCGCTTGTACGGTAGTATAACCGAAAACCCCTGTAAAATTTGCCAGAGTTAATTTGTTATTGCTAATAAGTATCATTTTTCATATATTACAGCTTTTATTTTTGTAGCTTTTTTGCAACAACAACAAAAAGGAAAGGCTTTATGAAATTATTTCACGGACTCCATAAAAAAAGAAAGAAAAAGGTGGGGTGATTTGCCCATGGCGAGCCCAAGGCCTAGGCCCTTGGAAAGCCATTTCCGCTCTCCCGACGCATGGCTTGCCTTTCAGCCCTTTTTACGGAGTTATTCTTTGGTCATGTACACATTAATTAAGTTTTTATGAGGGACCTTTTATGAACAGGGGTCTCGGAGCGGCTTTACCGCATTCCTGCCTCGGCTGCGGTTCCCACTTTGCAAGGAAAAGCCTCCCAAATGGATTTCTCCAACTCTCCGCCCGGGGACACGCAAAGGGCAATATTCATATTTTATTTGTCTCAGGGTTTGGTTTTTTTATGGCTTCTGATAAAGAGAAACATTTGCAAGTTTGGAGCTTGCGTTTGCAGAATGGCAACTCTGGGTTGAGCAGATAAGCTGTTAGGAAAGTTCCGATTGGACAGAAGTCCCTTATATTTTCCCAGTTGGCATGACCATGGACAGCAATGGTCAGAAATGGGAAAAGTTACTTATTTTGGGACCACAGTCTGAGAATTTCTCAGGGTGCATCTACACTAGGCATGGGCAAATTTTCGATCTTTGGGGGCCGCATGGTGAGACATGGGCTGGGAGGAAGTTGATGGAGGATAGGAGAGAAAAGTGTATCCACGAGACCCTGCATTGCCTACTCCTGATATAGAATCCTAGAATCCTAGAGTTGGAAGAGACCTCCAAGGACCATCCAGTCCAACCCCCTGCCATGCAGGAAAGCACAATCCAAACACACCCAATAGACAACCTCTGCAGGAAAGCCTTCAGAGAAGGAGACCCCATCACACTCCCAGGAACCCTAGACCACTCTCCAGGAAGGTCTTCCTAGTCTTTTCAGTCGAATTGCTTTTCCTGCCATTTGAACCCATTGCTCTCTTGTTGCCTGGTCTTTAGAGCAGCAGAAAGTCAGTTATCCCCTTCCCTCCTCCTCAATGGGACACCCTTTGAAATCTTGAAATATGGTTCTCATGTTCCCTCTCAACTGTCTCTTCTCAACTGTCTCAACTGTCCCAGCTAAACATACCCCAGGAGGAAAGGAGGAAGGAAAAAGAGAAGGAAGGGAGGGTGGGAGAGAAGGACTGAAGGAAGGAAGAGTGGAAGGGAATTGAGGGAGGGAAGGGAGGAGGAAGGAAAGACAAAAGGGAGGGAAGGAAGGAATGAAGGAAGGACGAAAGGGTGAATGGGAAGGAAGGGGGGAAGGAGAAGGGAAGGAGAACGGAAAGAGAGATGTAAGGAAGGATAGGGTGGGGAGAGAAAGGAGGGCCTGAGAAAAGAGCCCGAGGGAGGGAGAGAGGACAAAAGGTGGAAGGGAAGGAAGGAGGGAAGGATAAAGAGGGTGATAAGGAAGAAAGGGAAGGATGGAAGTAGGATGGAAAGAGAGAAGAAAGGATAGAGTGGTGAGAGAGATGAGGGCCTGAGAAAAGAGCCTAAGGGAGGGAGGAAGGAAAGAAAGAAAGAAAGGGGGAGAGAGGGAAGGAGGAAAGAAGGAAGGAGGGAAGGAAGGAAGGGAGGGAGACGGAAAGAAAGAAGGAAGGAAGAGTAGGGTCGTGTGAGAGAGGAGGGCCTGAGAAAAGAGCCCGAGGGACGGAGGGACGGAGGGAGGGAGGAAGGAAGGAAAAAGGGGGAGAGAGGGAAGGAGGAAGGAAAGAGGGCAGGAAGGAAAGAAGGAAGGAAGGAAGGAAAGGGGGAAGGAGGGAGGAAAGAAGGAAGGAAGGGGGAAAAAAAGGGAGTGAGACGGAAAGAAAGAAGGAAGGAAGAGTAGGGTAGTGTGAAAGAGGGCCTGAGAAAAGAGCCCAAGGGATGGAAGGAGGGAGGGAGGGAGGGAGGAAGGAAGGAAGGAAGGAAGGAAGGAAGGAAGGAAAAAGGGGGAGAGAGGGAAGGAGGAAGGAAAGAGGGAAGGAAGGAAGGAGGGAAGGAAAAAAAGAAAGAAAGAAAGAAAGAAAGGGGGGAGAGTGAAGGAGAGAGGAAAGAAAGAAGGGAGGGAGGGAGGGAGGGAGGGAGGGAGAAAAAAAGAAGGAAGGAAGGAAGAGTAGGGTAGTGTGAGAGAGGAGTGCCTGAGAAAAGAGCCCAAGGGAGGGAGGGAGGAAAAAGAGGGGGAGAGAGAAGGAGGGGGAAAAGAGAGAAGGAATGAAGGTCATAAAGGTGGAAGGGAAGGAAGGAGGGAAGGAGAAAGAGGGTGGTAAGGAAGGAAGGAAAGGATGAAAGGAGGACAGAAAAAGAGAATGAAGGACAGGATGTTGATAAAGAAGAGGGCATGCGAAAAGAGCCCAAGGGGCCACATCCGTTCCCCGGGCCTGGGTTTGCCTATGTCTGATCTATACGGTAGAATGAATGTAGTTTGATACCACTTTAACCACCATGGCTCACTGCTATAAGATTCTGAGAGATGTAGTTTTACAGGAGCTTTACCCTTTTCTGTAAAAGAGGATTTGTGCAACTTCTAGGATTCTACAGCCATTCATGCAGTGGCATCAAATCGCATTTATTCTGCAGTGTAGAAAGGGGGAGAGAGGGAAGGAGGGAGGAAAGAAGGAAGGAAGGAGGGAAGGAAGGAAGGGAGACAGAAAGAAGGAAGGAAGGATTTAGCTGATTGCCAAATCTTTCTGCAGCTCTGATCTGTCAGGATGTCTTTTCCCACCAAGAATGGAAAGAGAGGGGCACACAATCTTATGTTATAAGTGTTGCATTATACACACACACACCAACTAGCGGCCCCTCCTCAACCCTCCACTTTAAGGCAAAGGAAATCATTAAAGGAAATAAGTCAAGGATGTTTGAGAGGCAATTGTTTTTAATAACCGACCCTTTTATGACTCATGGTTCTCACTGCTTTTATTTTATTTTTCTGGGTCCAGATGCCCGAGTGTTGCTGGGTTTGTTTTCCTTTTGGGTCCATGTTTATCTCTCTGGTGATGGGAATTGCAGAAAGCGTCATCGTGCCATCATTGTGAGAACTGAATTGGGCGGAGAGAAAGTTGGCAGCACTCTGTGGGTGGGTCGGCCCTTTGGGCATTGTTAGGACCCCTGGGAAAAAATACTCTGCATCTGCAGAACGGAAACCTCTCTTTGGGACTGGTGGCTTCCATTCGGTCCCAGACGTTATTCTCTCTCCAGTTCCAAGGCTTGCTTTTTTACTAAGAGTTTGAGAATCTGGAGAATCATGGAAGAGTTGGAAGAGACCACAAAGGCCATCCAGTCCAACTTCAAGGGGGTTTCAGAGGGGTCACAAAAGTCCACCAGAAAACATATATTTCTGATGGTCTTAGGAAACCCTTTGGCAGAGAAGGCTGAAAATCTCTCTGCTTGTCCTTCTCTTCGCTTTTGGAAACAGACAGCGAATCCTCCCACTAAAAGCCCTACTTCATTGTGATTGGTGGGCCTCTGAGCCAAGGGGAGGGCTGTTTCTGAGACTCCAAGCGGGGAGGGGAGAGCAGGCATGATTGGCGCATAGCAGCATGGTGTGCATAGGCGGGCGAGGGAGAGCGTGCAAAGCTGGAGGGAGGCTTGCACCAGCAAGTGCCTTCAAGGCATGGGGATTCTGTGTGGGAAGTTTAATAGAATCATAGAATCAAAGAGTTGGAAGAGACCTCATGTGCCATCCAGTCCAACCTCATTCTGCCAAGAAGCAGGAATATTGCATTCAAATCACCCCTGACAGATGGCCATCCAGCCTCTGTTTAAAAGCCTCCAAAGAAGGAGTCTCCACCACACTCCGGGGCAGAGAGTTCCACTGCTGAACGGCTCTCACAGTCAGGAAGTTCTTCCTCATGTTCAGATGGAATCTCCTCTCTTGTATTTTGAAGCCATTGTTTCACATCCTAGTCTCCAGGGAAGAAGAAAACAAGCTTGCTCCCTCCTCCCTGTGGCTTCCTCTCACATATTTATACATGGCTATCATATCTCCTCTCAGCCTTCTCTTCTTCAGGCTAAACATGCCCAGCTTCTTAAGCCGCTCCTCATAGGGCTTGTTCTCCAGACCCTTGATCATTTTAGTCGCCCTCCTCTGGACACATTCCAGCTGGTCAATATCTCTCTTGAATTGTGGTGCCCAGAATTGGACACAATATTCCAGGTGTGGTCTAACCAAAGCCCATTACTTCCTTAGATCTAGACACTAGGCTCCTCTTGATGCAGGCCAACATCCCATTGGCTTTTTTTGCCGCCACATCACATTGTTGGCTCATGTTTAACTTGTTGTCCACGATGACTCCAAGATCTTTTTCACACGTACTGCTCTCGAGCCAGGCATTGTCCCCCATTCTGTATCTTTGCATTTCATTTTTCCTGCCAAAGTGGAGTAGCTTGCATTTGTCACTGTTGAACTTCATTTTGTTAGTTTTGGCCAATCATCTCCCTAATCTGTCAAGATTGTTTTGAATCCTGCTCCTGTGCTCTGGAGTATTGGCTATCCCTCCCAATTTGGTGTCGTCTGCAAACTTGATGATCCTGCCTTCTAGCCCTTCATCTAAGTCATTAATAAAGATGTTGAACAGGACAGAAGTGTTTGGCTCACTTCTATCTTTGGTGGGGTTCAGAATGCTCTTTGATTGTAAGCTAACTATAAATCCCAGCAACTACAACTCCCAAATGCCAAGATCTATTTCCCCCAAACTCCACCAGTTTTCCCATTTGGGCATATTGAGTATTTGTGCCAAGTTTGGTCCAGATCCATCATTGTCTAAACAGCGTATTTTAATATTGAGACAAATGTTTATGTATGCATATAATGAATTCTTGTCCCGGCATTGAACGTGTGCCGTATATATGCTGTGCTCCACCCTGAGTCCCCTTTGGGGTGAGAAGGGCCGAATATAAATGTTTTAAATAAATAACTAAATAAATTTGAGTCCACAGTGCTCTACAGAGGTAGGCAAACTACAACTCCAAAACTCAAGGTCAATGCCCACCAAACCCTTCCAGTATTTTCTGTTGGTCATGGGCGTTCTGTGAGTCAAGTTTAGTTCAATTCCATCGTTGGTGGAGTTCAGAATGCTCTTTGATTGTAGGTGGACTATAAATCCCAGCAAGTGCAACTCCCAAATGACAAAATCAATTCTCCCCCAATCCCACCAGTGTTCAAGTTTGGTTCAATTACATCATTGGTGGAGTTCAGAATGCTCTTTAATTGTAGATTAACTATAAATCCCAGCAACTATAAATCCCAAATGACAAAATCAATCCCACCAGTATTCAAATTTGGGCATATTGAGTATTTGTGCCAAATTTGATCCAGTGAAAGAAAATGCATCCTGCATATCAGATATTTACATTACGCTTCATAAAAATACCAAATTTACAGTTATGACGTAGCAACGAAATAATGTTATGGTTGAGGGTCACCACAACATGAGGAACTGTATTAAGGGCTTGCGGCATTTGGAAGGTTAAGAAACACGGATAAAGATTAACAATTATACACATTTACAAACTGTTAGTGGCGGCTTGGAAGGTTGCTGTTTCTAACACAAAGGTAGATGAGCAATTATAGTACTCAGTGGAAGGTGACGCAGCACAGCCATTGCTTAACTATGCACATAATACTATGCAAGCATAGCATAGAATGTTATTTTGATTGTTTGTTTTTTTTAATAATTTTTTATTGTTTTATCACATTTATTACATACTATTACATTTTATACATCAACCTCTTTAACATGTTGTTTTGTTGTTTTGCTATGACATTTCCCCCCCTTTTCTCTTTTTTTTCCCCCTTTTTCACCACAGTGCTCCCCTCCACCCGTCTCAAGCCACCAATCTTACATTTCATCTGTCCAAAATTTCATTTCTTCTTGTGACGGTAATTTTCCTTCCTTATTTTTTAATCCATTTACCACAAATCTTCCCCATACAGCATCAAAATCGCTTTGTTTCCATATACCTTTTTTAACCTTTAATATACATGTCAATTTATCATTTAATGCTATTTTCCATGCTTCTTTATACCACTCCTCTATTTGTATATTCATTTCTTTTTTCCAATTCCTTGCTATAAGCAGTCTTGCTATAGTTAGTAAGTTTGTTATCGCTTCTTTATCCTCCTTTTTCAATTGCTTATCTTTATATACTGATAGTAAGGCTATACTAGGACTTTTATCTAATTTTATATTCATTATAGTTTCTATTTCTCTAAATACTTTCTCCCAAAAATTATTTACATATTTACATTGCCACCACATGTGTATATATGTTCCTGGTTCTTGACACCCTCTCCAACAATTTGTTGAGTTATTTTTATTCATATATGCTATTCTTACCGGTGTCAAGTACCACTTCCATATTAACTTGTAATAGTTTTCTTTAACTCGTATCGATAAATTTTTTAAATGTCTTTGTCCCCATAATTGTTGCCACTCTATTTCACTTATTTTTATCCCTAAATCCTCCTCCCAAATCTCTTTAAGGGTGTACTTTTTTGTTTTTTCATCTTTCATTTCAATTAGTATCTTATAAATTTTGCTAATTATACCTCTCAAGTTTTCGTGTTCTTCTACAGTCCTTCCCTTCTGTATTATTTGTTCGAATTGATTAAGTTGGCTTCCACTTCTATTAATTTTTTTCCAGTTTATTAACCATTGTTCTAATTGTATACAATGAAACCATGACAATTTTATTTCTTTAAACTCTTTCAACATCATTTCCCTCTTCATTTCTACCTTCATCCAATCCCCTATCCTATCTAAGTTTATTTCCCTTACCTTTTTATCCATTACTTTTTTAAAATTTTTTGGGAACATCTTTTCCATCACTATTGGGGTTATGATTGATCCCTCCTTTATTAACCTCCCCTTATATTTATTCCATACTTTCAGTATGTTGCTCAAAATTGGGTTTCTAATTTCCCTCATTTCTTTTCTAGTAAACTGTTTAAAAAATATATTCCAAGTTTCATCTTCCACTTTTCCTGAATCATTACTAAGCCAATCTATTCCCTCTTTTTTGACCATTCCTTCTATAACCAAACTTAATCTACTTGCTTCATAATATTTTTTTTATATTAGGTAACGCCAGTCCACCCTCCTTTTGCGATCTGTACCATAATTGTTTATTTAGTCTGTTTCTTTTACTTCCATTACAGTACTTATTAATCATTTGTTGCCATCTAGTTAGTTCTTCTTCTGTAATTTGAAGTGGTAGCATCCTAAATATAAAATTTATTTTTGGAAGTATTTTCATTTTTACTAATGCTATTCTTCCAAACCAGGATAAGCGTATACCTTCGTACTCTATTAACTTTTTCTGGACTTCTTTCCTTAATGTTACTACATTTACTTCCTCTATCTCTTTTAAATCCTTAGTTATTATTACTCCCAGGTATTTTAGTTTGTTCTTAATTCTTATTCCCCTTTTGCTCTGTTCTATAAAGTCTTTTTCTTCTTCTCTTGTATAATTAAGTAGCATCATTTCTGACTTGTTCCAATTAACTTGTAAACCTGTTGCTTTCCCAAATATCTCCAAATGTTCTTTTATTCTATCCATTTTCTCCATTATATTTTCTATAAATAACAATGTATCGTCAGCGAATAAACTCACCTTCTATTTCTCCTTTTTTCCTAACCCTTCTAAATTTTTATCATTCCTTATATTATTAGCAAACAGTTCTATCACCATGGCAAATAGTATCGGAGACAAAGGGCACCCTTATCTGGTTCCTCTAGTCACTTTTATTTCGTTTGTCACTCCGTCATTTATAGTTACCACTGCTGAGTTCCTTGAGTAAAATTGTTTTAGTACTCCTTTTATTCTATTTCCCATTCCAAATTTATTCAATATTTCCCTTAATGTCTCCCATTCCACACAATCGAACGCTTTAAAAATATCTAATGATAATATCCCTGCTTTTTCTTTCCCCTCTTTAGCCCAATGAATTTTATTTAATGCTCTCCCTATCAAATTTGACATTTGTCTTCCTTTTATAAACCTGCACTGATCTTCTTTTATGTACTTATACATACATTTATTCATTCTATTGGCTATTATCGCGGACAATATCTTTGCATCCTGATTAATTAATGATATGGGCCTATATGACCCTGGGTCTGTTAAGTCTTTATCAGGTTTAGGTATTAATATTATTAATGATTTCCTCCATGATTCGGGTATTTTATCTCCCTTCATTATTCCATTGTACAATTCTAATAATTTTGGGGTTAAAACTTCTCTAAAGCTTTTATAATATTCTGTACCTAGACCATCCAAGCCCGGAGCTTTCCCTACTTTTAAATTCTTAATAACTTCCTCTATTTCTTTTTTCTTAATAGGTTGTTCCAGTAACTCTTTATCTTTCTCCTCTAGCTTACTTTCCCAATTTTCCTCCACATATTTCCTAATTGCCTCTATGGGGCTTGCTTTGGTTTGATATAGTTCTTTATAAAATTCTTCAAATACTTTCAATTTTTCTTTCATAGCTCTACATAATTTACCTGTTTTATCTTTTATCGTATTTATCATTCCTTCCATTTTCTTTTTCTGTGTTGATTTGGCTAGCATCTTTGAATTCCTATCACTAAACTCAAAATATTCCCTCCTTAAATAAATTAAATTTTCTTGAACTTCGTCTATTTCCATTTTATCCAATTCCTCTTTTTTTGCTCTTAACCTAGCATAAATTCGTGTATCTCTCTTTATTACATATGCTTTTTCAATCTCTTCTATTTCTCTTTCTAAATTCCTTTTCCTTTCTTCTTGCCTTCTTTTTAAGTTAATTGTCTCTTTTATACATAACCCTCTGGTCACTGCTTTCATAGTGTCCCATAGAACTCCCTTTGTCACCCCCTTTTCATTAAAGCCCCATATTTCTTGCCATTCTGCTTGCACTTTATCTACTATCTCTTTGTGATTTAATATTCTTGTATTTAACCTCCACCTTTTCATTTTGTCATAATCACATTTCAACGCAATCTCAATTGAAACCAAAGCATGATCCGAAACCTTAATCATACCTATATCAGCATTTAGTACTTTACTTGTCATATTTTTGGAGACAAAAATATAATCAATTCTTGTATATACCTTATATACTGATGAATAATATGTATATCTACTTTCATTCCCTTTTACCAATCTCCACACATCCTTTAATTGCCATTTATTCATTACTCTACTTAATTCCGTTGTCTCAATATTTCTAGCTTTTGATGCTATCGTAGTTTTATCCTTCTTTAAATCCATACAGCAATTACAATCTCCTCCAAATATTACATTTTGTTGATGGTAATTCTCTATTTGTTCTAACACTTTTTCATAAAATTCTTGCTGTTTTACATTTGGTGCGTATACATTTACTAATACATATTTTTCCTCCCCTATTTCCCCATACATTATTATATATCTTCCCTCTTCATCTTTCAATACCTTGTTTATGACAAAATTACATTTCTTTGCTATTATTATTGCTACTCCTCTTGACTTTGATGACCCTAAAGATGTTTCATAGTTCCTTATCCAGCTCGACTTTAGCTCGTTTGAGCCCCGCCTATTTTGATGTGTTTCCTGTAGGAAGATGAGGTCCGCTGCGTCCTTCTTCAGTAAAGATTCAATCCGCCTTCTCTTAATTACCGTCCCCAACCCTCTCGTGTTAAGTGTTGAAATTCTTAATTTATGGGACATCATTTCCATTTCCCTTTAAAAGCTTTTTTGTGGCTTGAAACAACGTGAACCCTTGTCCCTTTCCCTCCCCTACCCTTACTCCCCATTCCCCCCTCCCCCCCAATCCCCCCACTTCCCTCATTCCCCCCTTCCTCCCCTTCCAATCTTCGGGACTACTCGTCCCAATCATGGCCCCCGGCTTTCCCAATTGGGGAGGGGGGGCGAAGTCATCCCGTGGCCCAGAGTCTCCCTCCCCCCGAGTGCTCATTTTAAATCAATAAAAAGCTTGATTGCAGTGTATAGTTTCTTCTTACATCTCGATTCCTCCAACGGCACCGATTAATTCCTCCAATTCTCCTCCCTCCGGATCCTTCACCTCCTCTTCCTTTCGATCTCTCTCTTGTCTTCTTACTATGCCAAGCTCCTCCAGTAGTTGATAACCTTGTTCCAGTGTGTCGATTCTATATCTCTTGCCTTTCCATTGAAATTTAAGAAAGATAGGATATCCCCAGGTGTACACAATTCCAGCTTTCATTAACTGCGTTAATGTTATTTTGATTGTTTGGCACAAAATGTGTTGAATTTTGAACAACCAAATGTTGTTCATGCCACACATGGAACACTGTGTCCAATTCTGGGCACCACAATTCAAGAGAGATATTGACAAGCTGGAATGTGTCCAGAGGAGGGCCACTAAAATGATAAAAGGTCTGGAGAACAAGCCCTATGAGGAGCAGCTTAAGGAGCTGGGCATGTTTAGCCTGAAGAAGAGAAGGCTGAGAGGAGAAATGATGGGGGCCATGTATAAATATGTGAGAGGAAGCCACAGGGAGGAGAGAGCAAACTTGTTTTCTGCTTCCTTGGAGACTAGGAGGCAATTGAGCCATGGCTTCAAACTACAAGAAAGGAGATTCCATCTGAACATTAGGAAGTACTTCCTGACTGTGAGAGCTGTTCAGTAGTGGAACTCTCTGCCCCAGAGTGTGGTGGAGGCTCCTTCTTTGGAGGCTTTTAAACAGAGGTTGGATGGCCATCTGTCAGGGGTGCTTTGAATGCAATTTTCCTGCTTCTTGGCAGAATGGAGTTGGAATGGATGGCCCACGAGGTCTCTTCCAATTCTATGATTCTAGGATTCTATGTGTAACCCAATGCACACTGCAATGAGCATATATTAAATAGCACTGGATGCACAATTCTACTTTGGACAAAAATGGTGGGGAATATGCAAAGGAGTAAGATTAAGTTCTTGTGGCTTTTTTCAGGCTATATGGCCATGTTCTAGAGACATTTCTCCTGACATTTCGCCTGCATCTATGGCAAGCATCCTCAGAGGAGTAAGACACTGTTACGATAATAGCATTTATCTTGAATTAGGACTGTCGGATTCTTCTTCCCCACTCAACACACTTTCCCACATTTTTTGCTTTAGACTGCAAAGGGAGTCCAAAGAATTGCTTAATAAGCCTCTCCTCTCCACCAAATCTGCCTCAGATCTCCGAATCTCTTCCACCAAGCCTTTCCGAAAGGAAACTGTTCTTGGAAGGGAGATTTGCTGGTTGGTAAACCAGTTCCTTGCCCTTTGCAGCCAGAATCATTTGTTCCATTTCTGAGATGATGATGAACATTATGCTCCTGAAGGGATGGGATGGAAGGAAAACTAGATAACCTCTGAGACCCGGGAGTGGCCTTGAAAGCAATTGATAAAGATGTCAAGTCTGGATTTGGGAGGGAAGATCTGACCTTAATGGAAGAAACGGTTTGGGAGCAATCAGTAAATTGTAGTCAGGAATGGGGAAAATGAGGCTAGGCCAACTAGGTGTGGGGAAAGTGAAAAAAACCCACAGAAAGAAAAAGAAAGAGGGAAAGAGACAAAGAGACACATATCATGAGCACAACAGCTCTCCACTATCACTGGTGTTAGGAAATTCACCTTAGAGTTTGTAGCGTAATGTAAAATAAACCATGTATAGTTCAGGTTTGATCAGCCCACACATTGCCTTGCCAGATAAAGAAAATATGCCACATAGATGAACAGTAAAGAACAAGTAGTTTACTCTTCTTAGTTCAGAACAACATGTGTACAATAAGATCAGTTGCATCCATTTAAAATAGTCTTTCTTTTGTCCACATGAAGAATCTTTCTCCAGCAGCTCATGAAGCAAGAGTGCACACCCAACTCTGTTGCTTCTCTCTTCTTCTCTCTGCTCTCTTCACCAGCATAGCTGAAACCTGAACAAAAATGTAACAGTATCCAAAAGTCCCAGGCTCAGCCATTTCCCCGGGCATTGCCCAATATAAAAAAAAATGGAAGATTTATTTGTGGGAAATAAAATCTTAGTGCTTGCCACCAATATATAAAAGATGGAGGCTTAATTTGGGGAAAAAACAAAACCCCTAAAAAGGCAGAACACCACTTGAGATTGGAATAGGGCTTCTGTTTGTAAGAGCCCATAAACAAAAGCTGCACTAAGCTGGAACTTTCTTCTGGCCAAAAACCTTTTGAAAGAACCCTCTGGCTGCCACCAACTTAAAACCACTGATAAGCCCCTGGCTTACTGGAAATATCTTAGGCAAAAGTGTGTTGGACTAGCCCTAAGGCTTGTGTTTCTGAGCGAAGGAAGATGGATGCTTTTGAATTGTGGTGTTGGAAGAAAATTCCGAGGCCTTGGACTGCAAGAAGATCCAACCAGTCCATCCTCCAGAAAACAATGCCCAACTGCTCATTGGAGGGAAAGATACTAGAGACAAAGTTGAAGTACTTTGGCCACATCATGAGGAGACAGCAAAGCCTAGAGAAGACAATTATGCTGGGGAAAGTGGAAGGCAAAAGGAAGAGGGGCCGACCAAGAGCAAGGTGGGTGGATGGTATCCTTGAAGTGCTGGTTTGACTTTGAAGGGACCGGGGGTGGCCACGGCCAACAGAGAGCTCTGGCCTGGGCTGGGCCAGGAGGTCACAAAGAGTCTGAAGCAACTGAATGAATAAACGACAACAACAACAAAGAAGTAGAACAGATAAAGAACATCCTTATATCTGCTTCTCACCAGTCAACTTGAGCAGATGAGTGTTGCAATGGATAACCTCAGCAGGAGGTGAATATGCTTTTAAGGTGTGTATGGCACCCTTTGTATGTTGCTTTTTCCCTTCCTAAGGCATTCCCCAAAGTAGGTCCTCTCCGTGGGCCCAAAGGCCAACAAGTTCCCTTCATTCTGTCATGATTCCACTGCCACGGCATTGATGAGGTGCCAGGTGAGGCTGCCTTCACTCCGTCCTTCTCGCAGGCCTTTTCTGAGCTGACAGGAGAAAGGTAAACACAAACAAGGCCTCCGCGGTTGTGAGCAGAGCTGGAAAAAGTTACCACCTGCCCGACTGACATCAGCCTGACATCACAGGGCCCGGTTGCCAAGTGACACATTGCTTTCCATCCCTCAAAACCACTTTCCCTATTTATTGTCGCTCTTCATTGTCACCTGGATACCCACATTCACCTTCTTCACCTCAGCCTGCCACAAGGAGCTGCCTTGTATCAGCTCAGAGCAAAACTCCATGGAAAGTCTAGAGAACTGTATACAGGGAGTGAGAATTGTAGAGATAATTGGGTGTCCAAGACCCCAGTCCCTATCTTGCGGTCCTCAGGTTTATCATGAGCCATCCAAAGCTTCCTAGATCTAAAGTCACTTGCAAAGTACCTAGAAACATCACTTTGAGATGTGTTTTACCTTTAAAGAACAAGAGTGGGGAAAGTGTGTTTTGTCAGTTGAATGTGGCCCTTGAGCTCACTAGGTATGGACCTCAAAGCTTCCTTGAAGCCCCCCAAATGCCCAGACCATCCCCACAAAATTAGTAATGTTGAGGTTGAGGAAACGTTTTGACATCCTTACACTTCTGGTTTTGATTCTTTCTCCTCTAGTTCTTACATTTTGGGGACTGTTGTCATTTACTTTGAGTCCTGAGAACTTAAAAATGAGACTCCCAAGATATCCAGAACATGGTCAGCCATGCTTTTGAGGAACCTTACTCCTTACAGAAGATCTCAGGGCACTTGGTGGGACGTTAGACCAGTTCAGAGATAACACAACTAGGATGCTGGGGTAGAATATCTCAGAAACTGTTTTTGTAGACAAGCTACTGCCATGGAAAGCTTCTAGTCTTTCTCAAAATGATGGTCCATTGACCAGGTCCGTGAACTATTAGCTGTTAGTCAAACTTCCAGGAAAGAAAGAAACACCTGGTAGAAATACAACACAAAAATATGCTACGCCTCCTAATACACTGGAAGAAAATATTAATCATCTCTCAAAGCAGTTAGGCTGAGAAATATTGTTTTAGGATGTACCTGTCATCTTCCTGAGGAACCTCTCATAATCTCCCAAGATTACTGAGTGCTTCTTAAGAAGATGATCTGAGAACCATTGAGTTAATAATAGGATGGATGATGAAGTCATACAACATCATGAGCCAGGATGGGATAGGCTCCATTAATAAGCTTCCCCCATCTTGTGATGAGGGTCTTCATTGAACATGACATCAAGACCATTACTAGAAGCTGATTGAAAAAAGAAATATGAATGTGTCCTTCAAATGACTTTTCTTCTCCCTGGATGGTCTCTGATCTTCACCTTGGCTCGGTGCCGCCATGTTTAGCTTGGAAAACCGAGCGGAGGAACACTATGAGGTCCCAGCAGCTTAAGAAGAACATTGGCTTCCTCACTTCTTGTTCTCATTGGAGACCTTTCTTGCATGAGCTCCTGCCCTGCCGATGACCCCAAAGCTGTTTGGAGAGCAACACCCTTCCTAGGGTTTGAGAGGATTTTCACATCCAATTTAGGTCAGTCCTGGATCTTGCGGAACGAGGGAGCTGCCAGAAAGTATGCAAAGGCATAATTAATGAACATCACCCAGAGCCAAAGTGAGTCAACCCCAAACGCCTTGAGAACAGGAAAGCGGTGAATGCTTTCATGCCTGATTGTTGAGGTAGGTGACTTTGGGCCAAAGAGATCTAAGGAAGAAATGGATTGCCTTCCATTTCATGATGGACAAAGAGATGGTTCTACAGTTAAAAAAATGAAATCAGGATAGTGCTGATATTTTTATGTATCTTGAGGAATATATCAAAAGAGGGTTCAGCAAAGCATCTTCTTTCCATTAGAGATGAAGCAGATGCTCAAGCAGGGAGCTTTGAGATGGTTGAACAGAAGCTCTCCGAAGCTCTAGGTGCTATTACTGCCTATTACAGGGGAAACCAACTGATCCCCAACCCATCTAAAACACAGACATGCGCCTTTCACCTTAAGAACAGACAAGCATCCTGAGTTCTGAGTATTACCTGGGAAGGAATCCCACTGGAGCATTGCAACACACCCAAATACCTGGGAGTCACTTTGGACCGTGCTCTGACCTACATGAAGCACTGCCTGAACATCAAACAAAAAGTGGGCACTAGAAACAACATCATACGAAAGCTGACTGGCCCAACCTGGGGATCACAACCAGACACAGTGAAGACATCTGCCCTTGCGCTATGCTACTCTGCTGCTGAGTCTGCATGCCCAGCGTGGAACACATCTCACCACACTAAAACAGTAGATGTGGCTCTTAATGAGACATGCCGCATTATCACGGGGTGTCTGCGCCCCACACCACTGGAGAAATTACACTGCTTAGCCGGTATTGCACCACCTGACATCCGCCGGGAAGTAGCAGCCAATAGTGAAAGGACCAAGGCAGAGACATCTCCAGCTCATCCCCTGTTTGGGTATCAGCCAGCACGTCAACAACTTAAATCAAGACATAGTTTTCTTAGATCTACAGAGACACTCGCTGGAACACCCCAGCAAGCGAGAGTCCAAAAGTGGCAGGCCCAAACCCAGCACCTCAATTCATGGGTGATACCAGATGAGAGACTCCCCCCTGGGCACTCAGAAGACTGGGCAACTTGGAAGGCGCTGAACAGACTGCGCTCGGGCACCACGAGATGCAGAGCCAACCTTCAGAAATGGGGCTACAGGGTGGAATCCTCGACATGCGAGTGTGGAGAAGAGCAAACCACTGACCACCTGCTGCAATGCAACCTGAGCCCTGCCACATGCACCATGGAGGACCTCCTTGTGCCAACACCAGAGGCACTCCAAGTGGCCAGATACTGGTCAAAGGACATTTAACCAAATACCAAATTTGCAAAATCTGTGTGTTTTTTTTTCTTTTTCTTTTTAATCTGTGTGTTTGTTTTTCTCTGTTAGAATTGTAATACAATGGTATGGTTGCTGATGACACGATAAATAAGATGCTTCTAGGGATGCATCTACAATATAGATCAGTGGTTCTCAACCTTCCTAATGCCGCGACCACTTAATACAGTTCCACATGTTGTGGTGACTCCCAAACATATTTTCATTGCTACTTCATAACTGTAATTTTGCTACTGTTATGAATTGTAATCTGATATGCAGAATTTTTTTTCATTCACTGTATCAAATTTGACACCCATATGCCCAAATTTGAATATGGGTGGGGTTGGGGGGTACTGATTTTGTCATTTGGGAATTGGAGTTGCTGGAATTTATAGTTCACCTAAAATCAAAGAGCATTCTGAACTCCACCAACGATGGAATTGAACCAAACTTGGTACACAGAACTCCCATGATCAACAGAAAATCCTGGAAGGGTTTGGTGGGCCTTGCTCTTGAGTTTTGGAGTTGTAGTTCACTTATATCCAGAGAGCACAATTGACTCAAACATTGATGGATTTGGACCAAACTTGGCATGGATACTCAATATGCCCAAATGTGAATACTAGTGGAGTTTGGGGAAAATAGATCTTGACATTTGGGAGTTGTAGTTGCTGGAATTTATAGTTCACCTACAATCAAAGAGCATTCTGAACCCCACCAATGATAGAGTTGGGCCAAACTTGGTACACAGAATTCCCATGACCAAGAGAAAATGTTGGAAGGGTTTGGTGGGCATTGACCTTGTGTTTTGGAGTTGTAGTTCATCTACATCCAGAGAGCACTGTGGACTCAAACAATGATGGATTTGGACCAAACTTGGCATGGATACTCAATATGCACAAATGTGAACACTGGTGGAGTTTGGGGAAAATAGACCTTGACATTTGGGAGTTCCCATTGCTGGGATTTATAGTTCACCTACAACAAAAGAGCATTCTGAACCCCACAAACAATAGAAGTGGGCCAGACTTCCCACACAGAGTCCCCATGACCAACAGAAAATACGGCGTTTTCCGATGGTCTTTGGCGACCCCTCTGACACCCCCTTGTGACCCCCCCAAGGATCCCAACCCCCAGGTTGAGAAACAGTGCTATAGAATTAATGCAGTTTGATACTACTTTAACTGCCACGGCTCAGAGTTATGAAATCATGAGATTCATAGTGTGGTGAGGAACTGCGTTGGTGTCAAACTGCATCCATTCTGCAGTATAGATGGATCATAGAACAATGGGAAGCTTGTTCCAGGTGCAATGTTCTTGTCTCCATTCATTAGATCCAAAACCTTCAGCACTATCAAGTTACCTGTCATTTTATGATGACCCTATGAATTTGTTATGTTTTCTTGAGCAAGGAAGACTCAGAGGTGTTTTTTGCCACTTCCTTCCTCTGAAATAGAGTCTACAGCATTTGGGATTCCTTGGTGGTGTTCTATCCAAGTTCTAACCAGGCTTGTACCTGCTTAGAATAACAGAATCAAAGAGTTGGGAAAGACCTCCTGGGCCATCCAGTCCAACCCCATTCTGCCAAGAAGCAGGAATATTGCATTCAAATCACCCCTGACAGATGGCCATCCAGCCTCTGTTTAAAAGCTTCCAAAGAAGGAGCCTCCACCAGATGGATCTCAAATCCAAGTCCCAACATTTGGATTTTGGACAATCCTTGCTTCTCATCCCTCCAAAAGGTCTGCTCAGATCCACAGCAAGGACCGCATCCCTTCTGGGAAGATGTCTCGTGCCTTTCACTTGGCCCTAACGCCTTCCACTCAAAACAAGTCACATTGGGGAGGGTGCCAAGTCTGACATTTTTTGGCTGGCAGAGCCACGCTGTCAATTAAGGATCCTAAAATTACAGTATTATTTCAGTCTTCTCCAGCAAGCAGAAAAGAAAAGGGGAAGGGGAATGTTTCATTGCCAGACAGGAAAGAATAAAAGTCAACATTTTCCTGACTAAGACTAAACACGTGAAAGGCACTCAACTCAGGGCAGAATGGGGTGGGGAGGAAGACTGGCTTCTAACAAAAATCCGCAATGCACTCTTTCACCTCCAGATACCTTGGAAATGACGTTCATGGCTGAAGTTGAGGGTCTCACTCACATTACATAATTGTATCACTATGAGTCCACTTTTGCACCCCAAATGAATCCCCGAAATGGCAGTTTCGAGTGGGGTTCTAGCATTCTCACCAAACTAAAAATCTTGGGATTCCAGTGAATGGAACCATGACAGTTAAAATGGAGCCATGCTGCAAAAATAAGTCATGCGAATGACCTCATGGTGTTGGAAAGAGTGAGTGGTAGTACTGAAGTAACAGTAGATTTATCACATTTTAGGGCATGCACAGTATCATCTAATCCTCAGGGCATGAGAAAAGGGTCTCAGAATGAGAGCACTGCCTTGAAAAGATGATAGATAGATAGATAGATAGATAGATAGATAGATAGATAGATAGATGGATGAGAGGGAGGGGCAGTCCCCAACTTAGATTTGTTCTTAAGTTGAATTTGTTTGTAAGTTGGAACAATAATATTTTTAAGTGTAACTCCCTCCTCCCTGCTCTTGTCTTTCTTCCTTTTTTTGAGGGAAAACTGACATAGTACTGGATACGTGACTAGCTCTCTTTCCCCGCCAGTGATAGAACTGGGCCAAACTTCCCACTGTTGGAGTTCAGCCTGTGATCGTGTTTCAAGATGATCAAGGTGCTTTTGATGTGGGGAATGGTGTCACTAAGGGTCAAGATGGCAATGGTGTGGTCAATGATATTAATGCAGAGAATGACATAGGGACACCGGTTCAAAGTGTAGTTTCCCATGAGAATGTTCCTACAGGGTGTAGGGATGATAGTTTACTCCCTGACCCAGAGAATTCCCAGGATTTGGGGTTTGAAAACAGCTTGGCACCTGGAGAAACGAATGAGCAGATAGATAATGAGCAAAAAGACAGACAGCTGGAAATTAGCCAAAAGAGACATCTCAGCCAAGGCCTTCGCCCGTTCTGCCAGGCTTCGAGAGATAAGGGCGAGAGGCAGTCAAGGAAAACAAAACCAGTTCCTTGGTGCTGGGAATAGTCTAACGGAGGGATATAAAGTTCCCACTGGAGAAAATATAGTCAGGTGAAGCATGGTTTCAGAATCCTGCTAAGTCCTTGTTCTTGTCCTATGGAAGCCTTTCATGTTAAAGATTTCTTGTTCATGGATTGACTCTTTGTCTCTTGTGCTTATATACTCATGCTGTGGATTAATGTTTTCCTGGTTCTTTGGATTTTATTACAAAAGTCTGGATTTTGTTTTTGAACTTTGTTAAACCCTACCTTGGAATACTTTGTTCCTGCTTACCTTCCTACCTTTTTGGACTTATCTATTTTCTTAAAGCATATTTTTACCTGGCTGTTTTTACTTATCTTCAATAAAAAAGGATTGTTTTCGTATGCAATGTGTGGTGTTTTAAAGTCAGGGGGTTCTTCCTGTTCTGGAGTGCAACACCCACACAGAACCCCCATGACCAACAGAAAATACTGTGTTTTCTGATGGTCTTTGGCAACCCCTCTGACACCTCCCTCACAACCCCCTCTCCCAGGAGTCCTGGCCAACAGGTTGAGAAACACTGCTTTACTGCATCATCCACCCCATTATCCCTGAGCTGAGCAGTGTTGTTAATCTTTTGGGAGAAGACCTAAGCAAAAAAGGGTGCTGAGTAGTTCTGCCTTTTCCCTGTCCCATTAGCTACGGACATAACAAAAAAAAGAGAGCCTTGAGACAAATGTCCACCCATGAGGCAGGGACTGCTCATGTTTTCACCCCTCCTCAGCCAAGCTGACCTTCCAAGGAGCATTTTCCACAGGAAGCCCCTTCCAGGGCTGAGCCGTCAATCATCCGGGGTGGAGGGAGAGCTGCCACACAGGCAATCATTGGAGGTTATTAATTGGTTTGGTGGACTGCGGGGAATCTTCAACTGGAGGCAACTCTATCTCAGGATGCTGGCCGGCCGATGATTCAGTGGCTCATCCCCGCCTGAGGCAGCTGTTCAGGAGCTTGGCCGGGGCCTCAGCTGTCAACGTCTCCGACACACGATATGGTGTAATGGAACTCGGAGAACTTCCCATAGGTGTGTGCAAAACACATAATACCACCATGCTGGAAGTTAATGATACCCAGGGGGAATTTCATACTCACGGAGACATGCATTACAGAAACACATGGAGCATTTGGGAGGAAGGCACGGAGACCAAACTTTGGGGGGGGGGGGATGCCTTTTGGGGAAACTACACATCCCAGAATCCTCAGACAGCATGCCACAGATAGGGAGAGCAAGGAAAATTGTCTGCTTCAATATAGAAACTGGCTATTACAATGTTAAATCTGGACACATTGAGAAATGTCGTGTCAAAGACTTTTCTGGCTGGAATCACTGGGTTGCTGTGACTTTTTTGAGCTGTATGGCCATGTTCTAGTATTTATTTATTATTTACGGTATTTGTAACCCGTCTTTCTCAGACTTAAAGCAACTCAAGGCGACTTACAGATTGGCAGCAATTTGATGCCACAACAGTTAAAATTAAAAACAATTAAAAACATGTAACTCATTATAAAAACCATACAAAAAACCATGAAAAACATATAATCATCAGTGCCATCCTGTTAAACTCATTTCCCAGTAGCATCGTCTAACAATTCCATGTTCACTCTTTCATAGTTTCATGTTTATCTATTACATTGCATTTCCAAAAGCTTGTTTGAAGAAAGACAGGAGGGAGGGGACCAATCTAATATCCTTAGGGAGGGAGTTCCACAGCTGAGGGGCCACCACTGAAAAGGCCCTGTTTCTCATCCCCGCCAGGCATGCCTGTGAAGAAAGTGGGGTCAAGAGCAGGGTCTCTCCAGACAATCTTAAGTTCCTAGATGGTTCCTAGAGGGAGCATACAACTCCTCTGCTGCACCAGCTCCACTGGCTGCCGATTTGCTACCAGGCTCAATTCAAAGTGCTGGCGTTGGCCTATAAAGCCCTAAACGGTTCTGGCCCAAGTTACCTATCCGAACGTATCTCTGCCTATCAGCCCGCCAGGACCCTAAGGTCCTGCTCTCTATCCCGCCTGCTTCACGGGTGCGGCTGGCGGGGACGAGAGACAGGGCCTTTTCTGTGGTGGCCCCCCGGCTATGGAACGCCCTTCCCATGGAGGTAAGATCAGCCCCCTCGCTGATGGTGTTTCGAAGAAGATTAAAAACTTGGATGTTTGAACGGGCATTCGGTTAAACAGTGCAATCAATGTGATGATTACAGGAATTGGAAAATCGGACGACGAATTGGATCATGATTCTAGTTATGAGATGCATTGTCTTATCTATGGTTGTGTTAATATTGTATATTATGCTTTTGTGGTTTTATATTGTATATCGTTGTTGATTTTTATTCTTGTTGTAAACCGCGTTGAGTCGCCTGTTAGGCTGAGAAACTGCGGTATACAAGAAAAGTAAATAAATAAATAAATAAATAAATTCATAAGGAGAGATACATTCAGGCAGGTGAGCTGGACCCGAACCGTTTAGGGCTTTGAAGGCTAAAGCCAGCACTTTGAATTGTGCCAGGTAGCAAACTGGCAGCCAGTGGAGTTGTCGCAACAGAGGAGTTGTGTGCTCCCTGAGCGCTGCTCCCATTAGTAACCTGGCTGCCACTCACTGGACCATTTGAAGCTTCCAAACAGTCTTCAAAGGCAACCCCACGTAGAACACGTTGCAGTAGTCTATATGGAATGTAACCAGAGCATGGACTACCATGACCAAGTCAGACTTCCCAAGGTACAGGAACAGTTGGTGCACAAGCTTCGATTGTGCAAATGCTCCCCTGGTCACCATCAAAACCTGGGGTTCCAGGCTCAGCGATGCATTCAGGATCACACCCAAGCTGTGAACCTGCATCTTCAGGGGGAGTGTAACCCCGTCAAGCACAGGCTGTAACCCTATGCCCTTTTTGGCCTTTCAACTGACCAGGAGGACCTCTGTCTTGTTTGGATTCAGTTTCAATTTGTTCACCCTCATCCAGACCATCACAGCAGCCAAGCACCAGTTCAGGACATGAACAGCTTTGTTAGTAGCAAGTGGGAAGGAATGACAGAGTTGGATGCCATCTGCATACATTGCACCCCAAAACTCCAGATTCTCTCCTGATGTTTCACTTGCATCTGTGGCTAATGGCATCTTCAGAGATCTGTTGGCAGTGAGGTAGAGAAAGGTGGTTTGTAAATAAGATAAATAAATAAACATGAAAATTCAGTGGCAGGTTGTGGGTCTTTGGAAAAGCAATAGAGATTCAGGAACCACTTGGTCCACCTCTAATTTATGAGCTAGCTTGCTTTATGTCTGAAGTAATGGAGCAAGATCCTTGGAGGAATGATACATGTACAACTGAACAAGCATGCAGAGGAGTGTTATCCCCACATACCGTGAAAGAGAGGTCTTAAGCAAACAGTGTGAACTTTCTGCACCAGCAGACACAGCTGCGTAAGCCAACACTGCAGGTTCGGTCTCTGGTGGCCAGTTACTTCTCAAAAGCAAGCAAGGCACGGAGCATCACCTAGAGACAGATCCATCATGCAATTTCACACTGACAGGATAGCCTGCAAGGATGGGGAGGAAGATGGATGCGGTGAAACTCCAAGACTGAGATCCATGGGTTACTGCAAGCTTCCAGCTATGATGCTCGAAATGGATTGGATACATGGCCTGTAATCCAAGCAGGATGGTAAACAGCAGGATTTCTTGTGACAGATCCCTTCTCATGTTTTTCTTACTGTATATAACAATGTACAATTATATATATTCATGTATATGCCTGTACAATCATGTGCAAACCTATACAATTAGGCAGAAGTCCACATACACATGTATAACTCTACACAATCATGTAAAAGGCTATAGACTAATGTATAAGACTATATATTCATTGTATGAGTCTATACGATCATATATAAGTCTACAGAATCATGTATAGGTCTCTGCAATCATATACAAGTCTTCATACTCATGTAGAAGGCTATGTAGTGTATGTAGTCATGTATAAGTCTATATACGCATATACAAATCTATATATGCATATACAAGTCTATGTAGTCATGTATAAGCCTATATACTCGTGTACAAGTCTATATACTCATGGGTTTTTTTTTTTTGTTTTGGTCGTGTCAGGAGTGACCTGAGAAACTGCAAGTCGCTTCTGGTGTGAGAGAATTGGCCGTCTGCAAGGATGTTGCCCAGGGGACGCCTGGATGATTTGATGTTTTAACATCCTTGTGGCAGGCTTCTCTCATGTCCCCGCATGAAGAGCTGGAGCTGATAAAGGGAGCTCATCCACCTCTCCCCAGATTCGAACCTGCGACCTGTTGGTCTTCAGTCCTACCGGCACAGGGGTTTAACCCACTGCGCCACCGGGAGCTCCGTTGATTTAGATGACTTAGATGAAGGATTAGAAGACATGATCATCAAGTTTGCAGACAACACCAAAATGAACAAAATGTTCAACAGGGACAAATGCAAGATACTCCACTTATACTCATGTAAAAATCTATATACGCATGTACTACTCTGTGTAGTCTGTGTAGTCATGTATAAGTCTATATACTCATGTACAAAGATGATGGATTTGAGGGATGGATTTGAGGGAAGCAGGGAGGCAAAAAACCCCAAGTGTTAGGTACCACACCTCTCTTTCTGCCCTTTGGATCACAGGCGCATGGATGTAATCACACTGAGCAATGAACAAGGCATGGCAAGGCAAGAATACCAGAAAGGACTGCATAATTTTGTCTTGAAGCCTTGAAGTGCCAGAGATGAGCCCATTCTTTGACTGATTATGAAATCTGGAGCTGTTGAGCTGTGAATAGGGCAGGCTCGAAAATGAGTGTATTAGTTGGCCAACGATGCGGCCGTTAGCTCTGATTCATCCTTGGCCGAGGCATCATCGGTTCTTCCTCTGGCTTTCCAAATGATAAATACAAAGGTGTTTGTTTTAAGGATACGGGAAGAAGGAATAGATTTCCACTCAAGTCAAAGAAAGGCAGCCTCTTCATCACCCTTTGGGCCAAAACTAAAACTTTAACCAACCAAATTGTCTGTGATATCAAACAGTTTGGATATCCTATTTCATTTTATTATTATTTTAAAGGAAAATTACATATCTTGTGATTATGAGCTTTTCTAGAAAGTCCAGCAGACATGATGATCCAAGGAATTTGGGGAAACGGATGTTAACAATGTCTGGGATGAAGGGTGGACCTGGGAGGAGGAATTCAAACAACGGGGTTTTGTTTCCACGATCATGATAGTCTTGATTCTATTGTTTGTTCTGATGGTGATTCAGCTTTCCCTACAGCGATGCCGGCAAACAGACAGGCCATGGCCTTGTGATGAACCAGATATGATTCAGATCCAATTTTAATTAATTCATTAATGTCCTGTCTTTGTCCTGGCATTGAACCCAAGGAGGCTCTCACCAAATTGAAACAAATACGGTAAGTGGAAGTCTCACTCCCTATGTATGTGTGCCCAGCTTCCTAAGCTGCTCTTTAGAGGGGTTCATAGTTTCCTGAACTTTGGCCATATTGGTCAATCTTCTCTGGACATCTTCTAGATCAGTGGTTCTCAACCTTCCTGATATCATGACCCCTTAATACAGTCCCTCATGTTGTGGTGACCCCCCCCCCCAAATATTTTTGCTGCTACTTCATAATTGTAATTTTGCTAGTTATGAATCATAATGTAAATATCTGATATGCAGGATGTATTTTCAGTCACTGGACCAAAATTGGTACAAATACCCACTATGCCCAAATTTGAATACTGGTGGGGTGGGGGTGGGGGGTTAATTGATTTGTCATTTGGGAGTTATAGTTGCTGGGATTTATAGTTCACCTACAATCAAAGAGCATTCTGTACTTCGCCAATGATGGAATTGAACCAATCTTGGCACACAGAATTCCCATGACCAACAGAAAATACTGGAAGGCTTTGGTGGGCACTGACCTTGAGTTTGGGAGTTGTAGTTAGGTCGCCTACATCCAGAGAGCACTGTGAACTCAAACAATGATGGATCTGAACCAAACTTGGCACGGATATTCAATATACCCAAATGTGAACACTGGTGGAGTTTGGAGAAAACATACATTGACATTTGGGAGTTGTAGTTGTGGGATTTGTAGTTCACCTTCAATCAAAGCGCATTCTGAACCCTACCAAGTGTAGAATTGGCCAAACTTCCCACACAGAACCCCTATGACCAACGGAAAATACAGTGTTTTCTGGTGGTCTTTGGAGACCCCTCTGACACTCCCTCACGACCCCTCCAGGGGTCCCGACCCCCAGGTTGAGAAACACTGTTCTAGATTGACAATATCCTATGTCAGTGTTTCTCAACCTGGGGTTTGGGACCCCTGGGGGAGGGGGTCACGTGGGGGTTTCAGAGAGGTTGCCAAAAACCATCAGAAAACATAGATTTCTGGTCATCTTAGGATCCCCTTTGGCAGAGAAGGCTGAAGATCTTTCCACCTGTCATTCTCTTCCTTTTTGGAAACAGATGGCAAATCCTCCCACCAAAAGCCCTCCTCCTGCTGTGATTGGATGGCCTCTCAACCAAGGGGAGGGCTGTTTCACAGACTCCAAGTCGGGAGGGGAGAGCATGTATCCTTGGTGCATTGCAGCATGATGTGCATGTGCAGGTGAGGGAGAGCATGTGCCAGCGAGTCTCTTCAAGGTATGGGGGTTCCGTGTGGGAAATGTGACCCGGTTCTATCATTGGTGGAATTTGGAATGATCTTTGATTGTAGGTGAACTATAAATCCCAGCAATTACAACTCCCAAAATGACAATCCCCCCACCCCCACTGCACCAGTATTCTAATTTAGGCGTATCGAACATTTGTGCCAAATTTCGTCCGGTGAATGAAAATAACATCCTGCATATCAGATATTCACATTACAATTCTTTACTTACTTACTTAGGTGATCCCTCGTTGTCCAAGTAGGATTGTCTTCCAAGATTGGTGTACTGGCAGTGGGTCCATAGGTGACTGTGGAGCCCTATTATTGACCCGCATGCTCTCCAACAGTGAAGGCATTTGTTTCCAGGTGGAAGGCGGTCCTGGTCGAGGTTGGTGCGTCTTCTTCTTGAAACGTTTCTCTCTTTTGTTCTCCATTCGTGCCTCTTCAAATTCTACAGCACTGCTGGTCACAGCTGACCTCCAGCTGGAGTGCTCAAGGGCCAGGGCTTCCCAATTCTCAGTGCCACAGTTTTTAAGGATGACTTTGAACCCATCTTTAAATCTCTTTTCCTGTCCACCAACATTCTGCTTTTCATTCTTGAGTTTGGAGTAGAGCAACTGCTTTGGGGGATGGTGGTCGGGCATCTGGACAATGTGGCCGGTCCAGCGGAGTTGATGGCGGAGGACCATCACTTCAATGCTGGTGGTCTTTGCTTCTTCCAGCATGCTGACATTTGTCCGCTTGTCTTCCCAACATTACAATTCATAACAATAGCAAAATTACAGTTATGAAGTAGCAAGGAAAATGATTTTATGGTTGGGGGTCACCACAACATGAGGAACTGTATTAGGGAGTCATGGGATTAGGGAAGTTGAGAAACACTGTCCTATATCTTATGATTTCATTTCTCTTATTAATTCTGCCTAGGATTGTAACAGACTTTTTAGCTGCCGCATCACACATAGAATCAAAGAGTTGGAAGAGACCTCATGGGCCATCCAGTCCAACCCCCTGCCAAGAAGCAGGAATATTGCATTCAAATTACCCCTGACAGATGGCCATCCAGCCTCTGTTTAAAAGCTTCCAAAGAAGGAGCCTCCACCACACTCCAGGGCAGAGAGTTCCACTGCTGAACGGCTCTCACAGTCAGGAAGTTCTTCCTCATGTTCAGATGGAATCTCCTCTCTTGTAGTTTGAAGCCATTGTTCTATGTCCTAGTCTCTAGGGAAGCAGTAAACAAGCTTGCTCCCTCCTCCTCCCTGTGGCTTCCTCTCACATATTTATACATGGCTATCATATCTCCTCTCAGCCTTCTCTTCTTCAGGCTAAACATGCCCAGCTCCTTAAGCCGCTCCTCATAGGGCTTGTTCTCAAGACCCTTGATCATTTTAGTCGCCCTCCTCTGGACACATTCCAGCTTGTCAATATCTCTCTTGAATTGTGGTGCCCAGAATTGGACACAATATTCCAGATGTGGTCTAACCAAAGCGGAATAGAGGGATAGCATGACTTCCCTAGATCTAGACACTAGGCTCCTATTGATGCAGGCCAAAATCCCATTGGCTTTTTTTGCCGCCACATCACATTGTTGGCTCATGTTTAACTTGTTGTCCACGAGGACTCCAAGACCTTTTTCACACGTCCTGCTCTCAAGCCAGGCCTCCCCCATTCTGTATCTTTGCATTTCGTTTTTCCTGCCAAAGTGGAGTATCTTGTATTTGTCCCTGTTGAACTTCATTTTGTTAGTTTTGGCCCATCTCTCTAATCTGTCAAGATCGTTTTGAATTCTGCTCCTGTCCTCTGGAGTATTGGCTATCCCTCCCAATTTGGTGTCGTCTGCAAACTTGATGATCCTGCCTTCTAACCCTTCATCTAAGTCATTAATAAAGTTGACTCATGTGCTATAGAATTTGAAGAGGCACGAATGGAGGGTGAAGGAGAGAAATGTGTCAAGAGGAAGGTGAATCAAGCCAACCCCGACTGGGACCGCCTTCCACCTGGAAACCAATGTCCTCATTGCGGGAGATCATGCCTATATTTCATTTCTCCAATTGATACAGCCAAGAATCACATTGGTTTTTTTAGCTGCTGCATCACGCCGTTGGTTCATGTCAAGTTTGTGGTCCACTAAGACTCCAAGATGCTTTTCACATGGACAGTTGCCAAGGCAGCTATCACCCTTCCTATTCTTTTGCATTTCATTTCTCCTATTGACACAGCCTCGAATTGCATTGCTTGTCGCATGACCACCAGAACATAGAACAGTGCACGCCCCCATCCCTAACAAAGCCAACATTGGTCGAGTTTTGCAAACTCGTCTCCGCACACATTTGGATTTGATTTGCATTGTGAAGCATCATTTCCCATAATGTTGACTTCCTTCCAAGGTTTCCAACTTTATTTTTTTCTGGATGATTATTTACTGGCTTTTAATGACTGCCGAGAGATGCCGCGTCTCTCGTTTTATGAGTTTACATCCTGGAAGGCCTACACGTGTGTGGAATAAACAGAGGCCGTGAGTGATATTTCAGGAGAAACGGAGGGGAGGGGAAGGAGGTGGCAGGCTTTCGTGGACTGGGACGCGGTTGAGTAAACAAGACAAATGAACAAGACTTTCCATGTCTTCAGAGAAAAGGCTCGGGGATTGTTCACGGTCTTGATGGAAAGCTTGGCATGCTTGAGCAAAAGGCAAGCTCTCCACGGTGATGGAAAGGTTAGAAAAGCAGCAGAGACCCAAAACAAGGAGGGTGCCTTTCTCTCGTGGCCCATGCAACATCATCCTCTCATCCGATACAGCAGCTCAAAAGCCCAATGTGGTTCTCAGATGCATCGATAGCATAGTTTCTGGACCAAAAGAAGTAACAGCAGCATTATATTCTGCTTTGGTCAGACCTCACCTGGAATGATCCTGTGCCCAGTTCTGGGCAATACAGTTCAAGGAGAATGTGGATATGCTGGAAGGTGTCCAGAGAAGGGCAACCAAAATGGAGAAACCATGTTCTGTATCAGCTATAGAGACCTGTTAGGGGACCTTGGGCAAGCCATACTCTCTCAGTCTCAGGTTAGGATAGACAGGATAGAGGGCATGCGGATCATATTTGCAGATAACACCAGATGAGGAGGGGTAACTATTGTCACTAAAGGACAGCAACAGAATGCAAAATGAAATATCAAAGGCTTTCACAAACCAAATCACTGGGGTGTTGTGTGGTTTCCAGGCTGTACGGCCAATGTGTTCTAGCAGCACTTTCTCCTGACATTTCACCTGCATCTGTGGCTGGCATCTTCAAAGGATCTGATGGTGGTAAGGCAAGTGGAGTGTATATACCCGTGGAATGTCCAGGGTGGGAGGAAAGCACCATTGTCTTTTAAACAAGAGCATAGCAATATTCCTGCTTCTGCACAGGGGGTTAGACTGGATGTCCCATGAGGTCTCTTCCAACTCTTTGATTCTATGATTCTATGTTTCTAATACTGTGTCCCAGTTCTGGGCACCACGATTTAAGAAGGATCTAGACCAGTGTTTCTCAACCTGGGGGTCGGGACCCCTGGAGGGGTCACAAGGGGGTGTCAGAGGGGTCACCAAAGACCACCAGAAAACACAGTATTTTCTGTTGGTCGTGGAGGTTCTGTGTGGGAAGTTTGGCCCAATTCAATCATTGGCAGGGTTCAGAATGCTCTTTGATTGTAGGTGAACTATAAATCCCAGCAACTACAACTCCCAAATGTCAAGATCTATTTTCCCCAAACCCCACTAGTATTTACATTTGGGTATATTGAGAATTTGTGCCAAGTTTGGTCCAGATCCATCATTGTTTGAGTACACAGTGCTCTCTGGATGTAAGTGAACTACAACTCCCAAAACTCAAGGTCAATGCACACCAAGCCCTTCCAGTATTTTCTCTTGATCATGGGAGTTCTGTGTGCCAAGTATGATTCAATTCCATCGTTGGTGGAGTTCAGAATGCTCTTTGATTTTAGGTGAACTATAAATCCCAGGATGAAATCAACTGACAAAATGACAGTTATGAAGTAGCAATGAAACTAATTTTATGGTTGGGGGTCACCATAACATGAGGAAGCGTATTAAGGGGTCGTGGCACTAGGAAGGTTGAGAACCACTGATCTAGACAAGCAGGAAGGTGTCCAGAGAAGAGCAACCAAAATGGTCAAAAGTCTAGAAACTATGAATCCCTGTGTGGAGCAGCTTATGTAGCTGGGAATGAGAAGAAAAAATATGTATACTGTCCTCAAAATCAGAGTCAAAGGGAAATGAAAGGCTCCAAACCTTGGTCATGGCCTCCCTTGCTCTAACCACAACACCACCTTGGCTGTCGTCTCTCGATATACTTCAGACCAATCTGTGACAGCCCTCCAAGTATCATCCATTGATCCTCCTCTGGCCATCTGAGGTTCGCGTTGCACTTTGGTGAAGTCTGTCTAGCCAAACTCCAGCTGTTCTTCTTTGGGCAAGATCTCCATCCTTTATGGTTTTCCAGTAGAAAGGGAGAGAAAAAACAACTTGATTTTTCCCTTCCTTTGGTTTCACCCTCAGTGCTTATTCTGCCCCTTTTAAGTTTGCCGGGTTCATGAGAGAGGCAGCCAAAGGCTTTCGCATTCTTCTCCACGATTTCTTTGCAAGCATTTCCTATGAGTTTCCCATGAAAGAGACCTCGCTTGTCAGGTGGCCACAGAAGAAGAAAAAAACCTGGAAGGCAGCAAAGACAAGAAAGTGAAGTGGGGCCAACCTTTGCTGGAACGGAAAGCAAATTTTCAAACATTAAATTGGGATAGAAGGAGAGCTTATGAAAATTTTGGTGTTGGTATTATGTGCCTTCAAGCCATTTCCAACTAGTGGCAGCCCTATCACAGGTCTTACTAAGCAAGAGGGGAAGAACTGCACCAACTAGGTTCTTGTGGGGTTTTTCGGGCTATAGGGCCATGTTCTAGAGGCATTTCTCCTGACGTTTCACCTGCATCTATGGCAAGCATCCTCAGAGGTAGTGAGGTCTGTTGGAATTAGGACAATGGGCTTATATATCTGTGGAATGGCTGGGGTGGGGCAAAGAGCTCTTCTCTGCTAGAGCTAGGTGTGAATGTTTCAACTGACCACCTTCATTAGCATTTGAAGGCCTGGCTGAGCCTGGGAAAATCTTTTGTTGAGAGGTGTTAAGATGTGCCTGGTTGTTTCCCCTCTGCTGTTTTGCTGTTGTAATTTTTGAGTTTTTTAATACTGGTAGCCAGATTTTGTTCATTTTCGTGGTTTCTTCCTTTCTGTTGAAATTGTCCACATGCTTGTGGATTTCAATGGCTTCTCTGTGTAGTCTGACATGGTGGTTGTTGGTGTGGTCCAGCATTTCTGTGTTCTCAAATGAAAGGCACTGCAGACCTCTTCAACCGGAGAAGTCAGCCATAGCAGAGCACCTGATGAACCAACCTGGTCACAGCATATTATTTGAGAACACTGAAATGCTGGACCACACCAACAACCACCATGTCAGAGTCAGACTACACAGAGAAGCCATTGAAATCCACAAGCATGTGGACAATTTCAACAGAAAGGAAGAGACCATGAAAATGAACAAAATCTGGCTACCAGTATTTTAAAACTCTAAAATTACAACAGCACAACAACAGAGAAGAAACAACCAGGCACATCTTAACACATCTCAACAAAAGATTTTCCCAGGCTCAGCCAGGCCTTCAAATGCTAATGAAGGTGATCACTTGAAACATTCACGCCTAGCTCCAGCAGAGAAGAGCTCCTTGTCCCACCCTGGCCATTCCACAGATATATAAACCCATTGTCCTAATTCCAACAGACCTCACTACCTCTGAGGACGCTTGCCATAGATGCAGGCGAAACATCAGGAATGGCTGGGGTGGGGCAAAGAGCTCTTCTCTGCTAGAGCTGGGTGTGAATGTTTCAACTGACCACCTTCATTAGCATTTGAAGGCCTGGCTGAGCCTGGAAAAATCTTTTGTTGAGAGGTGTTAAGATGTGCCTGGTTGTTTCCTCTCTGTTGTTTTGCTGTTGTAATTTTAGAGTGTTTTAATACTGGTAGCCAGATTTTGTTCATTTCCATGGTCTCTTCCTTTCTGTTGAAATTGTCCACATGTTTGTGGATTTCAGTGGCTTCTCTGTGTAGTCTGACATGGTGGTTGTTGGTGTGGTCCAGCATTTCTGTGTTCTCAAATAATATGCTGTGACCAGGTTGGTTCATCAGGTGCTCTGCTATGGCTGACTTCTCTGGTTGAAGAGGTCTGCAGTGCCTTTCATTTGAGAACACAGAAATGCTGGACCACACCAACAACCACCATGTCAGACTACACAGAGACGCCATTGAAATCCACAAGCATGTGGACAATTTCAACAGAAAGGAAGAAACCATGAAAATGAACAAAATCTGGCTACCAGTATTAAAAAACTCTAAAATTACAACAGCACAACAACAGAGAGGAAACAACCAGGCACATCTTAACACCTCTCAACAAAAGATTTTCCCAGGCTCAGCCAGGCCTTCAAATGCTAATGAAGGTGGTCAGTTGAAACATTCACACCTAGCTCCAGCAGAGAAAAGCTCTTTGCCCCACCCCAACCATTCCACAGATATATAAACCCATTGTCCTAATTCCAACAGACCTCACTACCTCTGAGGATGTTTGCCATAGATGCAGGCGAAACGTCAGGAGAAATGGCTCTAGAACATGGCCCTATAGCCCAAAAAACCCCACAAGAACCTAGTGATTCCAGCCATGAAAGCCTTCGGCAATAAACTGCACCAACTATCAACCCTTGTCAGCAAAACAAACATTACAAGATGTTGGAAGCTGAAATCCAGTTTCTTCTGCTGGACTCCAGGTTGTCCATCTCCATGTGGAAAAGGTCCACGGTTGGGTGCAATGTATTTTATGGTCTCCTTTGCAGAGTTGGCTCATCTAAGTCCAATCCCATTCCCAGGGGAAAGAATGGGTGACATGGAGGTCAACCTCAAAGGGCCGTTGCTTCCCAAGCCTCTGGGTGATGCTGGTACCAGATAGGCAGATGGCCCTTTCATCTTGACAGCTCCATGTCTGTCATTTTTATGAGCGCTAAAGAAGGACTGCTGTCAGGCCACCCTGACCTGGCACCAGATTTGTTTCCTTGAACTCCAGCCCCAAAGAAACTTCTTTCCCTTTGGTGAAAACAAGACAGTCCAACTCTGTCTTGAACATCCCCCCTCCCAGGATGCTACGCCATGCTTGTGTAATGTAAACCAATAGAACCTTGGGTTGTTGTAGGTTTTTCTGGGTTATATGGCCATGTTCTAGAGGCATTTTCTCCTGACGTTTTGCCTGCATCTATGGCAAGCATCCTCAGAGGTAGTGAGGTCTGTTCGAAGTAGGAAAAAGGGTTTATATATCTGTGGGATGATTTTTAATATTGGTAGCCAGATTTTGTTTAAAAAAACTCTAAATTTACAACAGCAAAACAACAGAGTAAACAATCAGGCACATCTAATCACCTCTCAACAAAAGATTCCCCCAGGCACTGCCAAGCCATCAATTTATTTTATTATTTATTTTGAGGTTTTATATACCGACCCTCTCACCTTCAAGGAGGGATTCGGACCGGTTCACAACATGTGTTAACATACAAATAATATACAATAACAACACAATGCCACTTCATTACACGGTTAAAATATCAGCACTATACACGTTAAAACATTATCATCACAGTTAAAAGAGCCAAATCGTCCGATACCATCACAATACCATTCATCATCCTCCTTTCATGTGGGCAAAGAATTAAATCAGTTGTCAAATGCCGCGTTCCACAACCAGGTCTTTATTATTTTCCTAAACGTCATGAGGGAGGGGGCAGTTTTGATCTCTAATGGGAGGGAGTTCCAAAGTCGAGGGGCCACCATTGAGAAGGCCCTGTCCCTTGTCCACACCAGCCGTGCCTGTGAAGGTGGAGGGACTGAGAGCAGGGCCCCTCCAGACGATCTTAGTGGTCTTGATGGTTCGTAGGGGAGAATACGTTCAGAGAGGTAAACTGATCAAGGTGGTCAGTTGAAACATTCACACCTAGCTCCAGCAGACAAGAGTCCTTTGTCCCACCCTAGTCATTCCACAGATATATAAACCTATTTTCCTACTTCCAACAGACCTCAGTACCTCTGAGGATGCTTGCCATAGATGCAGGCGAAACATCAGGAGATGCAGGAGGAGATGCCTCTAGAACATGGCCATATAACCCAGAAAAACCTACAACAACCCAGTGATTCCATCCATGAAAGCCTTCGACAATACAATAAAACCTTGTCTCTAAAATGAGATCCTCAGAGTTGGCCCTGTTTTGTGTCCCTTCCTCTGAGCTCCCAATGGTGCAATGGCTTAAACCTTGTGCTGGCAGGACTGAAGACTGACAGATCAGAGGTTCAAATCCAGGGAGAGCATGTTGAGCTCCCTCTGTCAGCTCCAGCTCCCCATGCAGGGACATGAGAGAAGCCTCCCACAACAATGGTAAAACATCAAAACACCCAGGTGACCCCTGGGCATCGTTCATTGCAGACGGCTAATTCTCTCACACCAGAAGCGACTTCCAGTTTCTCAAGTTGCTCCTGACACAAAAAAAAATCCCTTCCTTGGCTCAATCACCGATCCAAATGGAGATTGCAGTCAAGGACTTCTTAGGACCGCGAGGAAGGAACTCAGCAAGATTCCAAAGTATTATTATCTGGCAGAAGTTGACCATAGTGTTGAACTGGAAGATCTGGAGATAACAATTTAATCAGATCTGCAAAAGTCAAACTTACAGGAACAATTGAGCTTCAGAACGTTTGGGATTCTTCCATTTTGCTTTCTTAGTTGCCTGCCCACAAATTGATCCTAAAGCAAACCTTTAGGATTTGTTTTCAATATTTATTCAGAGGACCTTTGCCTTGCATGGTGTCACCCAGTAATTGAGTGGGATTTGAACCCTGATCTCCCAAACTCCCAGGGGGCATCTACACTGTAGAATGAATGCAGTTTGGCACCACTTCAACTGTCCTAGCTTAATGCTATGGAATGGTGGGCGTTTGGTGAGGCATCAGTGCTCTTAGACAGAGAAATTTATTATTTATTTACAGTATTAATATTCCGCCCTTCTCACCCTAAAGGGGACTCAGGGCGGATTACAATGTATATATTCATGGCAAACATTCAATGCTATAGACCAGGGGTCCTCAAACTAAGGCCCGGGGACCGGATACGGCCCTCCAAGGTCATTTGCCTGGCCCTCGCTCAGGGTCAACCTAAATCTGAAATGACTTGAAAGCCACAACAACAGCAACAAAAATCCTATCTCATCAGCCAAAAGCACTTCCCACTGTATTGTTTTTAAATGTTTATTGCACTACAAATAAGATATGTGCATTGTACATAGGAATTCATTCAATTTTTTTTTGAAGAGACCTCATGGGCCATCCAGTCCAACCCCCCTGCCAAGAAGCAGGAACTGTGGCTTCACCGTCCATTTGTGACACTGATGAAGTACTTACTCATTCTTTGCATGCTTGCTGGAGATTTTTATGGCATCACAAATTAACCTCCCAGCATAAGTGGTACCTAAATTTCCTACTTGACAGATGCAACTGTCAAGTAGGAAATTTAGCTACTGCTTATATTTAGGTACCGCTTATATTTAGGTACTTCTGAAATTTAGGTACTGCTTAGGTACCGCTGAAATTTAGGTACCACTTGTATTGTACCTGTTATTGCTTGTATTGCTTGTATTGTTTGTATTGCGGGCTCAGCCTCATGTAAGCCGCACCGAGTCCCTTGGGGGGATGGTAGTAGAGTATAAATAAAGTATTATTATTATTATTATTATTATTATTATTATTATTATTATGCCACTGTCTTTCGGGCTACAAAGGTCGACAGCAAGCTACACAAATTGGTCGGAAGCTCACTCCAACCCGGACTGGCTTCGAACTCATTACCTTTTGGTCAGTAGTGGTCTTAATGCAGCTGACTCCCAGCCAACTGTGCCACAGTCCGGGTTGATAAAGCTCAAGACTCTATCAAACTACGGCTCCCAAGATTCTGTAGCAGTGAACTATGACAGCTAAAGTGTTATCAAACTGCATTAATTCAGCCTAACAGTCACACCACAACACCTTGCCAGATTGCTAGTTCTTTTGTGCGTATTCGTATTCCCATTTCCAGCATGGAAAATGCCATTTTGGCTCCAGGTGGACAAACATTTAGAAACCAAATCAGCTCTTCACCTGTTGGATTCTTGTCAAAATTCCCCTCAACAATCTTTGCCTTTCACGTGGGAATGTTCTGCTCCAGTCTGTTAAAATGCTCTTGCTGGGTTTGTTTCCCTTTCCTTTCCCCGCAAGTGCTCTGATATTACCTTTCCATGTAGAATGGCGTGAGGAATTAAAATGATTGTTCTCAGACCAAACCGTGGAAGCGGGATAGAGAGGAAATGGTTCTTCCCTTAATGGGGAGGGTTGGAAAGGAGACAAAAATCCAAGGATCCGGAGAGGCCTTGCTGAGCGTTATTGCAAAGAAGGAGGCCTGCTTTCCGTAAATGTCACACCGCTAAACTTTTTCTCTTCCAGCGAAGGTTGAATGGCAGGTCAGAGAGGATGGTATTATTCTCAATGCTCTGCTGAATCATAGTTGTGGAAGATCACAGCATGATGGTAGTGAATGCATTTCAGGTTTGGGTCCGAATTGGAAAGCAGCTCTCCAAAGCATTGGAGGGAAGTAGATTCAGCACCTTGGATAGCTCATTTACAACTCAGGTTAGAACAGGCAAGGGCAAACTTGGGCCCTCTCTCCAGGTGTTTTGGACTTCAACTCCCACAATTCCTAACAGCCGGTGGGAGTTGAAGTCCAAAACGATGATGATGGGATTCAGATTCCTGGCTCTTTTTCTGTGCCTCAGATCTCTGGGCCTGCTTCTAGGTCTTTTTCTGAGGCTTCCACAGACAGTGCAGAGTCAACACAGAGGTTCTCTGAAGAAGAAGAAAGGAATTTTAACGAAGTAGATAGCGAACAGGTAGGTAGGCCTTTGCCTCCTTCCCATGCTGATAGTGAAAGTTCAGAAAGCCTTGATAGTGACTTGACCCGGCAAGCTCATCTTGATTTGCGGGTCAGGTGGAGTTCTCACCTGGCCGGCAGACGAGAAGCCAGCTTGGGGAAAGGTCATCGCAATGCTTTCATGTTGGTGAGAGATCGCAATGCTTTCATGTTGGTGAGAGAATAATGTTTTCATATTAGAAAGGAATTTAGGCTTCTTGCAAACGAAGAGAAAGTGTCAGTTCAACGTAGCTTGTTAGCCTGAAAGCTTCATGGAATAACCTTAGCTGGAAAGCAGCACGCTTGGGATTTCTTGCTTTGTGATTCTTGGGGCAATTGTTTTACTGCTTATATATCATGGACTCTGTTTTGAACTTTGCCTATAGGATTGTGCCTCTTGTTTTCACCTGAAGATCTTTGGAACTATATTCTGCATTTAACCTAAATCTTTGGAAATTTGCAATGCTTATTCTTTATTTTGACTTGGACTTTTTCCTCAATAAACTATAAAACTACAGCTCTTGTGTGATGGTGTTTGGAAGCAAGGCGAAGCTTATTCTGAGCTGCAACACTTATTCCACCCCAAACTCCTAACTCTCCCTAAAATGGCTGTCTCAGCTTCTTCCTTTGGAATATTTGAGCTTTTTGTGATGTCTATACCTTGAGTCAATGGGAAGCAAAGCTTAATTGGTTAGATGGGACCAGCGAAGTGGCAAGGCACTCCATCTCTTCATATTTTGACTCCAAAAGTGTCTTCTCTCCTGCTTTGGGACATCATCCCTCCTCCCTGTCGATGCTCCCATGTTCTTCATCTCAAACTGAATCACTGAAGATGTTGAAACCCAGCAGTGGACAAATGGCTACTGTTCTGCAGGTGAGCATAGGCCATGGGTTTGCCTTGGCAAGGCAGGAGACAATATTTGGAGGTTGTTGTTGATGCAGAACTGTTAACGGCCTCCATCATATAACAAACCTTCCCCCTCCAGTCCCTGCCAGGCCTCGTAAATCTCTCCAGCAAGAACCCTCCCATCGTAAACACATTCAGGAACACTTAAGCAATGCGGCAGCTTAGAAGGTGAGCAGAAGTTTCCCATCACATGCTCCGGCAACCAGGGAATCGGGCTCAGACAAGGAGGGGATGGGGCCTTTTTTGTGGAGAAGCCAAGGATGAATGAACTCTGACCTGGAGGAGGGCTTTCTTTGCTCTGGACCATCTAGAAGCCTCTTACAAGCTCAGGAGCTCAGGGAATGGCCTGAACATGGAAGATCACTGTCATGATTACGGATGGTCAATAGAGCTGGTTCTGGTGGTGACCTGGCTGGGAGGCCAACTTGGAGACCTATCTACTCATGTCATTTTAAGGTTCTTGGGAAATGCAAAAGGCCTAGCTCTCATGAATATATTGTTATAAATTATATAGTATATATATTTGTTGTTTATTCGTTCAGTTGCTTCCAACGCTTGGTGCCCTCCTGGACCAGCCAGGCCAGAGCTCCCTGTCGGTTTGGACTGTGTCCCTTTGTGTAGCAGAATGTCCATTTCTCAGGAGGGCTTGGACTCTGTCCCTCTGTGCAGCAGTATGACATTGGACTGGGTGGCCATCTGTCAGGAGGGCTTGGATTGTGTCCCTTTGTGTGGCAGTATGATGTTGACTGGATGGCTATCTGTCAGGAGGGCTTGGACTGTGTCCTTTTGTGCGGCAGTATGACATTGAACTGGATGGCCATCTGTCAGGAGGGCTTGGATTGTGTCCCTTTGTGTGGCAGTATGATGTTGACTGGATGGCTATCTGTTAGAAGGGCTTGGATTGTGTCCCTCTGTGTGGCAGTATGACATTGGACTGGATGTTCATCTGTCAGGAGTGCTTGGACTGTGTGGCAGTATGACGTTGGACTGGATGGCCATCTGTCAGGAGTGCTTGGACTGTGTCCCTCTGTATGACAGTATGACTTTGGACTAGATGGCCATCTGTCAGGAGGGCGTGGATTGTGTGCCTCTGTGTGGCAGTATGACTTTGGACTGGATGGCCATCTGTCAGGAGAGCTTGGACAGTGTCCCTCTGTGCGGCAGTATGATATTGAACTGGATGGCCATCTGTCAGGAGCGCTTGGACTATGTCCCTCTGTGTGGCCCTATGATGTTAGACTGTATGTCCATCTGTCAGGAGGGCTTGGACTGTGTCCCTCTGTGTGTCAGTATGACTTTGGACTGGATGGCTATCTGTCAGGAGGGCTTGGTCCGTGTCCCTCTGTGTGGCCCTATGATGTTAGACTGTATGTCCATCTGTCAGGAGGGCTTGGACTGTGTCCCTCTGTGTGGCAGTATGACATTGGATTGGATGGCCATCTATTATGAAGGCTTGGATTGTGTCTTGCTGCATAGAAGAATGGGGTTGGACCGGTCAGCCCTGCAGCTCTCCTCCAACTCTAGGATTCTATGGATAGTATTAAATTGTTGTGGTTCCTTTGCAACATGTGCAAGAAGGAACCGGGCACCAAAGTTGGCTTTTCTTTGGCCCTTGATTGCATGCAAATTCTTACAAGCCACTCACCATGCCTGTGTGCATCTGCACATGTGCAATCCAGGACCAGTTTTTGATCCCGCATCCTCCCAGCCCCACGAAAGGTGACCGCACATTTCTGGCTCTAAGTATGAAATAACCCTCTGATTTCCTGGGGCTCCGGAGCCCTGACGTTTCGGATTCCAGACGTCTGCATGAATTTATAAATTGGCACGCCGGCTTATCGAGACAGATGCAGTCTATTATTATTATTGTGGCCTTCTCCTTTTGTCCAAACATTTTCCTAACCTGTTAAGCTCCCTGAGATTGATAGGGTTTCATGTGATGTCACCCAGCCCTCTTTCTACGCTTGCGGCTTTTGCTTAATCAAGAAAACATTCACGGAAGCTTTGGCTTATAATATAGACCAGGATGTCTATGTGCAAGAGAGGAAATCCTCCATTCCCTTCCCCAAATGGAAAGCATGAAAGGAAAGAGAAATCCAAGTGGATGGAAGGTACACTGAAGCTTGTCTTGTCGTGTCAGGAGAGACTTGAGGAACTGCAAGTCGCTTCTGGTGTGAGAGAATTGGCCGTCTGCAAGGACGTTGCCCAGGGGACGCCCGGATGATTTGATGTTATTATCATCCTTGTGGGAGGCTTCTCTCATGTCCCCGCATGAGGAGCTGGAGCTGATAGAGGGAACTCATCCGCCTCTCCCCGGATTCGAACCTGCGACCTGTCGGTCTTCTGCTATAGTCAAACAGAACTTGGGAAAGTTACTTGTGGGGAATGTCCAGCTAGACTCCAGATTTCTTTTGGTTATCCCATCTATATAAATAATGTTCGTTTGTGGGATTAACAGAACTCAAAAACCGCTGGGGGAATTGACACCAAATTTGGTCACAATACAGCTAACACCTCAATGTATGTCCTTCACTCATAAAAACACTGAAAAACACAGAAGAAGGGATTTAAAAGCCCCCAAAAACTAAATGACGAAAAGCTAAATGACAATACAGAAAAAAGGGAAGAAAGAGGGAGGGAAGGGGAGAAAAGAAAGAAAGGAAGGAAGGAAGGGAGGGAGGAAGGGAGGGAGGGAGGGAGAGGGAAAGAAAGAAGGAAAGGGAGAAGGAAGCATGGAAGCAAAGAGAGAAGGAAGGAAAGAAAGAGGTAGAAAAGGAAGAAAGGAGAGTAAGAGGGAAGGAAAGAAAAAGGGGGAAGGAATATTAGAGAAGGAAGGAAGGAGAGAAGGAAAGAAAAAAGGGAAAGAAGGAAGGAAAGAGGGAGCGAAGGAAGGGGGAATGTAGAGAAAGAGGGAGGGAGGGAAAGAAGAAAGAGAGAAGGAGGGAAAGAAGGAAAGAGAGAAGGAAGAAAAGAGAGACAGCAGAAGAGAAAGAAAAGGGGGGAAGGAAGGAAAGAGAGAGAAGGAAGGAAGGAAGGAAGGAAGGAAGGAAGGAAGGAAGGAAGGAAGGAAGGAAGGAAAGAGGGAGGTAAGGAAGGAGGGAACAAAGGAGAGAAAGAGGGAAGGTTGGCCACAGCAAAGCGTGGCAGGTACAGCTAGTACTACAATAAAGCAAATTCTTCATTGATTAGTCAACACATGGAGAAACCCAACCGAATCCATTCCTAGGTTGGCAGGACCAACACTAGGACTCAAATCTAGAGCAGGACTGGGCAAACTTGGGCCCTCCAGGTGTTTTGGACTTCAACTCCCACAATTCCTAACAGCCAAAATCCCATTGAATTGAAAGCAGTACCAAAGTGCTATCGATGGATAGACAGGACTGGCTCAATGACTAAGGCCAGAGAATCTCAGAATCCCATAGTCTAAAGACATATCCAAGTGCCATCATTGGGTAGACAGGACCAACTGACCCTACGACTAAGTCTAGAGCAGCATTTCTCAACCTGGGGGTCAGGACCCGGGGGAGGGGGGTCATGAGGGATGTTAGAGGGGTCACCAAAAACCACCAGAAAACAGGAAAATTCAAAACAGGGGAGGCAATATAGGGGTAAAGATGCATCTACACCAGCGTTTCCCAACTTGGGGGTCAGGACCCCTGGGGGGATTGTGAGGGCATGTTAGGGAGATTGCCAAAGACCATCAGAAAACAAAGTATTTTCTGTTGGTCATGGGGGTACTGTGTGGGAAGTTTGGTCCAATTGTATTGTTGGTGGGGTTCAGAATGCCCTTTGATAGTAGAGGAACTAGAAATCCCAGAAACTACAACTCCCAAATGTCAAGGTATATTTCCCCCAAAGTCCACCAGTGTTCAAATCTGGGCATATTGAGTATTCATGCCAAGTTTGGTCCAGATCCATCATTGTTTGAGTCCACAGTGCTCTCTGGATTTAGGTGAACTACAACTCCGAAATCCAAGGTCAATGCTCACCAAACCCTTCCAGTATTTTCTATTGGTCATGGGAGTTCTGTGTACCAAGTTTGGTTCAATTGCACTGTTAGTGGAGTTCAGCTATGATCTTTGATTGTAGGCGAACTATAAATCCCAGCAACTATAACTCCCTGGTCTATTTTCCTCAAACTACACCAGTGTTCAAATTTGGGCATATTGAGCATTTGTGCCAAGTTTGGTCCAGATCCATCATTGTTTGAATGATGCTTTCTGGATGTAGGTGAACTACAACTCCAAAATTCAAGCTAAGTGCCCACCAACCCATTCCCCCCCCCCCCATCCCACCAGTATTCAAATTTGGGCATATCAAATATGTGTGCCAAATTTGGTCCAATCAATGAGAATACATCCTTCACATCAGATATTTACATTATAATTCATAACAGTAGTAAAATTACAGTTATGAAATAGCAATGAAAAAAATATGGTTGGGGGTCACCACAACATGAGGAATTGTATTAAGGGGTCATTGCATTAGGAAGGTTGAGAACCATTGGTCTAGAGACTTGACTAAACTACAAATCCCAGAATTCCATAGAGTGAGAGCAATGGGTCAAGGCACCACTCCAATCCTCGTTGGCATCTATTTTCTCTATCCAAGGGACCATTAATGGCTCCCACCTGCATCTGAGATGATGAGCGAGGCTTGCCAAAGCTGCCTCCCCATTTCGCTCTTGCTTCCCTGCTCCCTCTTTCCTAATGAATCAAAACGAGTGCTAATAATGGACTCTGCGGCTAATGTGCGAGGTTGTCATCCCGCGGCCTCTGCACTCTCCCCAGCGGCTGGCAATGCGCTCCAGATGTGCATTGATTAAAGGCCAGGCCCTGGACGAAGGGCAACTCCCCAAACTTGATCAACAACATTTTCTTTGGGGGCACGTTGTGCAACGAGAAATGGAAAACAGCTGCTTTGGGGAAGAAGGGGGAAGGCATGTTTCTATCTTTATTTATTTACAAGCATGTGCAAATGTTTTGAAAATGGAACATGGGAAAGGGGAGAACGCAGACAGAAAGGTAATGCATGTGACCATTAGCTTTGAATGGATTGCAGCGGGGAGATCTCTGGGCGCCAATGGAAGGGTCTTGCTCTTTAGGCAAGGACTGGCTGTCAGAGATATCCCATATTTATTTATTTATTTATTTATTTATTTATTTATTTATTTATTTATTTGGCATTCTTCTACCCCGCCCTTCTCACCCCGAAGGGGACCCAGGGCGGCTTACAACAGCAAGGCACACTTAGATGCCTGCCACACAAAACATCACAAAAGTACAACAATTCAAGTTCCCACAATTCAGGCCATTATCCCAATAAAATCAATAAAATGATAAAATCAATAAAAACAATACAAACCTAATTCTTCCTCCTACGCATCAGTGTACACTAACTCAAAGATCTATTTTTGATTCAACTTCGACAATCCTGCTGATCTTACACATCTGATTATCTTATTTAGTTGTCTTATTTAATTGCCTGGTTGCCCAAAGGCCTGGTTCCACAACCATGTCTTCACCCTCCTCCTGAAGGAGAGGAGGGATGGTGATGTTCTGATTTCCCCCGGGAGTGAGTTCCACAGGTGAGGGGCCACCACTGAGAAGGCCCTGCTTCTCGTCCCCACCAGCTTCACTTGTGACAGTGGTGGGGTCGAGAGCAGGGCCTCCCCAGATGATCTCAAACTCCGAGGTGGGACGTAAAGGGAGATACGTTCGGACAGATACACTGGACCAGAACCGTATAGGGTTTTGTAGGTTAAAACCAGCACCTTGAATTGTGCTCGGAATTGAACCGGCAGCCAGTGGAGCTGGCATAACAGGGGGGTGGTGTGCTCCCTGTATGTCGCTCCAGTGAGCAATCTGGCTGCCGCTCGCTGGACTAGTTGAAGTTTCCAAACAGTCTTCAAGGGCAACCCCACGTAGAGCGCATTGCAGTAGTCTATTCGGGATGTAACAAGAGCATGGACCACCGTGGCCATACTGGAGATCCAAAACTGTTGTCCCTTACATTATAGACTTTGATGTCAGTCTGGCAATTATGTTTTTTGATGTCATGGAATCTGAGAACTCAGGGGTTGGAAGAGACCCCAAAGGCGATCCAGTCCTAGTCTCCAGGGAGGTGGAAAACAAGCTTGCTCCCTCCTCCCTGTGGCTTCCTCTCACATATTTATACATGGCTATCATATCTCCTCTCAGCCTTCTCTTCTTCAGGCTAAACATGCCCAGCTCCTTGAGCCGCTCCTCATAGGGCTTGTTCTCCAGACCCTTCATCATTTGAGTCACCCTCCTCCGGACACATTCCAGCTTGTCGTCATCTCTCTTGAATTGTGGTGCCCAGAATTGGACACAATATTGCAGGTGTGGTCTAACCAAAGCAGAATAGAGGGGTAGCATTACTTTCCCTAGATCTAGACACTACAAATTATAACTTAACAAACAAAAATTAAATAAAAAGCACAGCCTGTTATAACAGGCATAAGACAAAACACCCAACATCAAATGGAAACAATAATTTCCCATTTCTTTGGGGAAAATCGATTAATCATTGCTTGAGATATCTATTGAGCTGGTGCAGGCATGTAGCCAAAATTCTCATGGTGGTCTGCGAGAAGGCCTTACTGGTACATTATTTAAACTGTTATGTTTATTAATATCATGATCTGATCACCATGCTCAATATATCTCATATGCATGGGGGCATTGGGGTAACGATACAAAAGGTTTGCTAGGCTAGACCCTCTTTCACTCAGACTCAGCCCCCCCCCCCCCCCCCGAATCAAAAATGGGTGAGCAGGGCATGGGTACGGATGGCATCCGTGCCCTGTTCACGGATGACATCTGTGAATCACATTGGCCTTTTCAGCTGTTGCGTCGCACTTTGGTCTCATGTTCGGCTTGTGATCCTCTGAGACTCCTAGATCACTTTCTTATGGATTGTTTTCAAGCAGGTGTCGTTCATCCTATATCTATACATTTTATTTTCCCCCTTAAATCTAGTCCCTTTCATTCCTCCCTGTTGAAATTCATTTTGTTAGTTTGGGCCCAACTCTGTCTAATCTATGAATGTGCCAGGATTGTTGTTGTTGTGTGTCTTCAAGTCCTCTCTGCCTCGTGGTGGCCTAAGGAGCCCTTATCATGGGGTTTCCTTTGCAAAATGTGTTCAGAGGACTTTGCCCTTGCGTTCCTTTGAGCCTGAGAGAAGAAAGAGAGCAGACTGTGTTATTGTAGGTTTCTTGGGCTGTATGGCCATGTTCTAGAGGGATTATTTCCTGATGTTTTGCCTGCATCTGTGCCTTGGCATCTCCGAGGATGCTTGCCACAGATGCAGGCAAAATGTCAGGAGAGAATGCTTCTAGAACAGTGTTTGTCAATCTGGGGGTTGGGACCCCTGGAGGGGCCATGAAGGGGTGTCAGAGGGGTCACCAAAGACCATCAGAAAACCCAGTATTTTCTGTTGGTCATGGGGGCTTCTGTGTGGGAGGTTTGGCCCAATTCTATCATTGTTGGGGTTCAAAACGCTCCTTGATTCTAGGTGAACTATAAATCCCAGCAAGTACAACTCCCAAATCTCAAGGTCTATTTTCCCAAACCCCCACTAGTGTTCACATTTGGTCATATGGAGTATCTGTGCCAAGTTTGGTCCAGATCCATCATTGCTGGGGTCTAGAATGCTCTCTGGATATAGGCAAACTTCAACTCCCAAACTCAAGGTCAATGCCCACCAAACCCTTCCAGTATTTTCTGTTGTTCATGGAAGTTCTGTGTGCCAACTTTGGTTCAATTCCATTGTTGGTGGGGTTCGGAATGCTCTTTGTTTACAGGTGAACTATAAATCCCAGACACTACAACTCCTAACTGGCAAAATCAATCCCCCCGCCAACCCCACCAGTATTCAAATTTGGGTATACCAGGTATTTGTTCCAAATTTACTCCAGTGAATGAAAATACATCCTGCAGATCATTATTTACATGGTGATTCGTAATGTTAGAGTTATGGTTGGGGGTCACCACAACATGAGGAACTGTATTAAGGGGTCGTGGCTTTAGGAAGGTTGAGAACCACTGTTCTAGAACATGGCCATAAAGCCTGAAAAACCTACAACAACCAATTGATTCCAGCTATGAAAGCCTTCGACAATATAGAGAGCAGAGTTCTATGACTGAGCAGAGATTCATATCCTGGTCTCCTAGAGTCCTGGTCCAACTTTCAAGAGAGATGCCACTCGGAATGGATTTTACGCAGAAAGAACATCAAAACTAATTCATAGAATCATAGAATCAAAGAGTTGGAAGAGACCTCATGGGCCATCCAGTCCAACCCCATTCTGCCAAGAAGCAGGAATATTGCATTCAAATCACCCCTGACAAATGGCCATCCAGCCTCTGCTTAAAAGCTTCCAAAGAAGGAGCCTCCACCACACTCCGGGGCAGAGAGTTCCACTGCTGAACGGCTCTCACAGTCAGGAAGTTCTTCCTCATGTTCAGATGGAATCTCCTCTCTTGTAGTTTGAAGCCATTGTTCTGCGTCCTAGTCTCCAAGGAAGCAGAAAACAAGCTTGCTCCCTCCTCCCTGTGGCTTCCTCTCACATATTTATACATGGCTATCATATCTCCTCTCAGCCTTCTCTTCTTCAGGCTAAACATGCCCAGTTCCCTAAGCCGCTCCTCATAGGGCTTGTTCTCCAGACCCTTCATCATTTTACTCGCCCTCCTCTGGACACAGCTTGTCAATATCTCTCTTGAATTGTGGTGCCCAGAATTGGACACAATATTCCAGATGTGGTCTAACCAAAGCGGAATAGAGGGGTAGCATTACTTCCTTAGATCTAGACACTATGCTCCTATTGATTCAGGCCAAAATCCCATTGGCTTTTTTTGCCGCCACATCACATTGTTGTGATCATCACATTCACAAAAATGATCCTGAAATATTTCTAAATGTTGTCCAGAGCTTCTCAAAAAACTTGCAGAGAAGAAGCATTTTACATTTTCCATTCCGACAAGCACAGATGAACTATTCCATAGAGGCGGCTGTGTGTGTGTTTGTCTGTTGAAGGCAGAAGTCCAAATACAGGAGTCGATGGAAATCAGGTGAAATGCCAAATGACTTCATTGGTCTCTGCCCATTATGACTATCAACCATAAAACTGATTAATAGTAACACATAATCAAAAGGCCCCACGCCCTCAGACAATAGGGCTGCCTGAATCCTCAAGGCTCTCTTCGATCCATCTGCTGGTCCCATCAAGCGTGAGAGAACATCAGGCTTGGATAATTGGGCATATTTTTTCCCTCTCCAGAAAGGTCATCGAGTGCAGAAATGAAGCCGCCACACGCTTTATCATCCAGCCGTTGAAAGCCTGGTTCCAATCTGACTTCTGTAGTCAAGTTACTTCCACCCCTTGGTTGCCAATACCATGACCAGAGGTCTACGTTGGAGATGTCCTAGAGGACAAGCAACCGAGCCTGAGAAGTCAATGAGAGGCTGGAAGAGACAATGGCATGTTAAGAAGTCCAACACTGAATCATGGAATCCTAGCGTTGGAAGAGAGTCATCCAGTCCATGTCCCTTTTGTCAGTCTGGAGGACACATTCCAAGCTCTCCTGACAGATGCTCATCCGGGTGGTGTTGAAATAACTCCAGAGAAGGAGATTCCACCATACGCCAAGTTACCATATTCTCGTCAAACACTGCTTTTTAATGTTTAGTTGGAATTTCTTTTCCTGCAATTTGTTCTAGAGCAGCAGAAAACAAGCTGGCTTTCTTGTCAGTATGACAAGCAAAACATACCCAGATCCCTAAGCTCAGTCTTTCTCAACCTGGGGGTTGGGACCCCTGGGGAGGTCATGAGGGGTATCAGAGGGGCTGCCAAAGACCATCAGAAAACACAGCATTTTCTGTTGGTCATGGAGGTTCTGTGTGGGAAATTTGGCCCAATTTTATCATTGGTGGGGTTCAGAATGCCCTTTGATTGTAGGTGAACTATAAATCCCAGCAACGACAACTCCCAAATGCCAATATATATTTCCCAAAACTCTACCAATGTTCACATTTGGACATATTGAGTGTTCATGCCAAGTTTGGTCCAAATGCATCATTGTTTGAGTCCACAGTGCCCTCTGGATGTAAGCGAACTACAACTCCAAAACTCAAGGTCAATGCCCACCAGATCCATCCAGTATTTTTTGTTGGTCATGGGAGTACTGTGTGCCAAGTTTGGTTCAAGTTCCTTCATTGGTGGAGTTCAGAATGCTCTTTCATTGTAGGTGAACTATAAATCCCAGCAACTACAACTCTCAAACTTCAAGGTATATTTTCTCCAAACTCCACCGGTGTTCATATTTGGGCATATTGAATATCCGTGACAAGTTTGGTCCAGATCCATCATTGTTTGAGTCCACAGTGCTCTCTGGATGTAGGTGAACTACAACTCCAAAACTCAAGGTCAGTGCCCACGAGAATCATTCAGTATTTTCTGTTGGTCATGGGAGTTCTGTGTGCCAAGTTTGGTTCAAGTTCCATCATTGGTGGAGTTCAGAATGCTCCTAATTTGCAGGTGAACTATAAATCCCAGCAACTACAACTCCAAAATGACAAAATCAATACTCCACCCACCAGTGTTCAAATTTGGGAGTATCGGGTATTAGTGCCAAGTTTGGCCCAGTGAATGAAAATGTGTCCTGCATATCGGATATTTACATGGCGATTTATAACAGTAACAAAATTACCATTATAAAGTAGCAATGAAAATTATTTTATGGTTGGGGACACCACAACTTGAGGAACTCTATTATGGGGTCGCGGCATTAGGAAGGTTGAGAACCACTGCCTAAGCTACTCTTCATAGGGATTCATAGTTTCCAGACCTTTGGCCATTTTGATCTTCCTTTCTCTGGATTCATTCCATCTTGACCATCTCCTTCTTGAATGTGGACACAATATTCCAGATGAGGTCTGACTAAAGCAGAATAGAGTAGTTAACTGGGAGGGACTGGATAGTATCCTTGTACATAGTAGAAGGGGTTGGACTGCATGACCTTTGGGATCTCTTCCAACACTATAATTTGATGAGTGCAACCATTAACAGTTTCAGAAGTTGGTGATGGGACTCCCACCCATTGGGCATTGCCAACCTCTGATCAATACCTCCTTCTCCTCTTCCCCATCATCATCATCATCGCCTTCTCCTCCTCCTCCTCCTCCTCCTCCTCCTCCTCCTCCTCCTCCTCCTCCTCCTTCTCCTTCTTCTCCTTCTCCTCCTTCTCTTCTTTCAAGTGTCCAATATGGAATTGAGAACGTGGACAGTTTTGATGCAGAATCCTAGAATGAGAAGAAGGTTGGTGATAAGAAACACCTTGCATGCAGCCAAAGGAGATCTGATGGAGGTCTAAATATGGAAAGAGATGGAGCCAAGAACAGTGCACACTCTTCTCCCTGAATTCACTTGAATTCATAGGTAAGCAAAGGTTTCCCTAGAAAATATGTACAGAATCCATTTGGGTTTATTCTAGATTAATAGGAACTTTCCAGGTGTGTGTCTGCAAGGATGAAACACAAAATGGTGCTCCTGACCCTCCCAAATAAGAGTTCTGTCCCTATTTGACATTTCCCTCTGGTCCCCAAATGTCAGTCATTGGAGTAACCTAACACCCCAACTGAGCATTTAGAGTAAGAGTTGAGGCACCCACAGAAAAGGAGCAGGTGGAATTAACAAACTGAATGAGATCACAGTAAATGGAAATGTTTTAGAAGGGAATGGTTTTGAATGCCTCACTCTCTGCCAAGTCAGAAATAAGAGATTTGAAGGAACGTTTCATCAGTGTGGAGAGAGTCTTCTTGATGGGACAATGCCTTTATTTCCCCCTGGTGAATGCACTCTCGGAACTATCCAAGGTGCTGAATTGTATTCCCAAATGTCTAGTTTAGACAGTAGAGTTGGTCTTCCCCTTTTGAAGGCTTAGGGCCCCCAAACCACTGCAAAAGAAGAAAAAACTGAGGCACGATCCACCTCTTGATGCAGCCTAGAATCAATCGCATTGGATTGTGTAGCTGCTGCACCACACTGTTCACTCATGTTCAGCTTGTGACCTACTAAGACTCCGAGATCCCTATCACATAAACGGTTTTGAAACCAAGATACAACCTATCTTATCTCTGTGCATTTCATTTATTTTAGCTAAGTACAGTACGTGACATTTCTCTCAGTTGTAATTCATTGTGTAAGTCTCATTAGCCCACCACTGTTAATGTTCTGGCTACAGCTCTTATACCAGTTGCAAAGTAAAAAGCTTATGAGACAATCTGCAGACTCCCTCATCTTAGCTAACTTTCTTCTTCAAAGGCTTTTTACCAGTAGAATCCTGGGATTTGTGGTTTGGTAATGCCATATCTCTCTTTGGCAGAAAAGGTAAAATACCTTATAAAACTATAACTCCCAGGATTCAGTTGCTTTAAACCATTGTTAATGCATTCATTCAACAGAGTAGATGCACTCTTAGTTAATAAGCTAAATAAATATATCACTATACACAGGGTATAGATTAACATAATAATAATAATAATAATAATAATAATAATAATAATAATAACAACAACAACAACAACAACAACAACAACAACAACTTCTCCTTAGGTGATCCCTCATAGTCCAAGGATGATGGTCTTCCAAGGTAGGTGTTTTGTCAGTGGGTCCGTAGATGACTGTGGAGCCCAGTTCTTGGTCTGCATCTTCTCCTGCAGTGAGGGCATTGGTTTCCAGGTGATAGGCGGTCCCAGTTAGGGTTGGCTTGATGCACCACCACCACCACCAACAACAACAACAACTTATTCTTAGGTGATCCCTTGTAGTCCAAGGATGATGGTCTTCCAAGGTCGGTGTTCTGTCGGTGGGTCCGTAGGTGACTGTGGAGCCCAGTTCTTGATCTGCATCTTCTCCTGCTGTCAGGGCATTGGTTTCCAGGTGGTAGGCGGTCCCGGTTAGGGTTGGCTTGATGCACCACCACCAACAACAACAACAACAACTTCTTAGGTGATCCCTCGTAGTCCAAGGATGATGGTCTTCCAAGGTAGGTGTTCTGTCGGTGGGTCCGTAGATGACTGTGGAGCCCAGTTCTTGATCTGCATCTTCTCCTGCAGTGAGGGCATTGGTTTCCAGGTGATAGGCGGTCCCAGTTAGGGTTGACTTGATGCACCACCACCAACAACAACAACAACAACTTATTCTTAGGTGATCCCTTGTAGTCCAAGGATGATGGTCTTCCAAGGTCGGTGTTCTGTCGGTGGGTCCGTAGATGACTGTGGAGCCCAGTTCTTGATCTGCATCTTCTCCTGAAGTGAGGGCATTGGTTTCCAGGTGATAGGCGGTCCCAGTTAGGGTTGACTTGATGCACCACCACCACCAACAACAACAACAACTTATTCTTAGGTGATCCCTTGTAGTCCAAGGATGATGGTCTTCCAAGGTCGGTGTTCTGTCGGTGTGTCCGTAGATGACTGTGGAGCCCACTTCTTGATCTGAATCTTCTCTTGCAGTGGGGGCATTGGTTTCCAGGTGATAGGCGGTCCCAGTTAGGGTTGGCCTGATGCACCACCACCAACAACAACAACAACAACTTATTCTTAGGTGATCCCTTGTAGTCCAAGGATGATGGTCTTCCAAGGTCGGTGTTCTGTCGGTGGGTCCGTAGATGACTGTGGAGCCCAGTTCTTGATCTGCATCTTCTCCTGAAGTGAGGGCATTGGTTTCCAGGTGATAGGCGGTCCCAGTTAGGGTTGACTTGATGCACCACCACCACCAACAACAACAACAACTTATTCTTAGGTGATCCCTTGTAGTCCAAGGATGATGGTCTTCCAAGGTCGGTGTTCTGTCGGTGGGTCCGTAGATGACTGTGGAGCCCAGTTCTTGATCTGCATCTTCTCCTGCAGTGAGGGCATTGGTTTCCAGGTGATAGGCGGTCCCAGTTAGGGTTGACTTGATGCACCACCACCAACAACAACAACAACAACTTATTCTTAGGTGATCCCTTGTAGTCCAAGGATGATGGTCTTCCAAGGTCGGTGTTCTGTCGGTGGGTCCGTAGATGACTGTGGAGCCCAGTTCTTGATCTGCATCTTCTCCTGAAGTGAGGGCATTGGTTTCCAGGTGATAGGCGGTCCCAGTTAGGGTTGACTTGATGCACCACCACCACCAACAACAACAACAACTTATTCTTAGGTGATCCCTTGTAGTCCAAGGATGATGGTCTTCCAAGGTCGGTGTTCTGTCGGTGTGTCCGTAGATGACTGTGGAGCCCACTTCTTGATCTGAATCTTCTCTTGCAGTGGGGGCATTGGTTTCCAGGTGATAGGCGGTCCCAGTTAGGGTTGGCCTGATGCACCACCACCACCAACAACAACAACAACAACAACAACTTCTTAGGTGATCCCTTGTAGTCCAAGGATGATGGTCTTCCAAGGCAGGTGTTCTGTCGGTGGGTCCGTAGATGACTGTGGAGCCCAGTTCTTGATCTGCATCTTCTCCTGCAGTGAGGGCATTGGTTTCCAGGTGGTAGGCGGTCCCGGTTAGGGTTGGCTTGATGCACCACCACCACCACCACCAACAACAACAACAACAACTTCTTAGGTGATCCCTTGTAGTCCAAGGATGATGGTCTTCCAAGGCAGGTGTTCTGTCGGTGGGTCCGTAGATGACTGTGGAGCCCAGTTCTTGATCTGCATCTTCTCCTGCAGTGAGGGCATTGGTTTCCAGGTGGTAGGCGGTCCCGGTTAGGGTTGGCTTGATGCACCACCACCACCACCAACAACAACAACAACAACAACTTCTTAGGTGATCCCTTGTAGTCCAAGGATGATGGTCTTCCAAGGCAGGTGTTCTGTCGGTGGGTCCGTAGATGACTGTGGAGCCCAGGTCTTGATCTGCATCTTCTCCTGCAGTGAGGGCATTGGTTTCCAGGTGGTAGGCGGTCCCGGTTAGGGTTGGCTTGATGCACCACCACCACCACCACCACCACCACCAACAACAACAACAACTTCTTAGGTGATCCCTTGTAGTCCAAGGATGATGGTCTTCCAAGGCAGGTGTTCTGTCGGTGGGTCCGTAGATGACTGTGGAGCCCAGTTCTTGATCTGCATCTTCTCCTGCAGTGAGGGCATTGGTTTCCAGGTGGTAGGCGGTCCCGGTTAGGGTTGGCTTGATGCGCCAACAAGAACAACAACAACAACAACAAGAAGAACAACAACAACAACTTCTTAGGCGATCTTTCGTAGTCCAAGGATGATGGTCTTCCAAGGTAGGTGTTCTGTTGGTGGGTCCGTAGGTGACTGTGGAGCCCACTTCTTGATCTGCATCTTCTCCTGCAGTGAGGGCATTGCTTTCCAGGTGGTAGGCAGTCCCGGTTAGGGTTGACTTGATGCGCCAAGAAGAAGAAGAACAATAACAACAACAACAATCACACAGTGCTAGACACTTGGGAAGTGTCCAACGTGTGATCCAATACAACAGCCAGCAGAGTGATCTTGTTTGCTGTGGTCTCATCTTGTTGTGTTTCAAATAACAACAACAATAACTAGAAAAAAAGAAAGAAAAACAAGAAACTGATGGCAATCCACTCCTCTTGACACTTATGTAGTGATGTCAACAGACTTTACCTGCCCAGAAAATCAGGAGGCAGAGGGCTTCTGCAAGTGAAACAAATGGTATAAGAAGAGAAACATGTCCTGGTAGATTATGGGAAAGGCAGTCAAGAACCAACATTGAGGGAAGTTAATAGCAGAAAACTACTGCAAAAGACAGAGGGAATACCATAAAAATACAATGCAAAAGTGCAAAAGACAAAGAGGGAATACTGTAAAAATACAATGCAGAGCAGAAGGGGAAATTGGCAAAAGAAAGCTCTCAATGGAGAGTTCCTGGGGAAAATTGAGAACAAAATTGATGAGGAAAAAACACGAATGTGACTCACAAATGGAACTTTGAAAAAGGAGACGAAGGGCCTGATTCTGACAGCCCAAGAACAAGCCAATAAGACCAATGCCATCAAAGCCAGAATTGAAAAGTCAATGACAGATCCCAAATGTAGACTCTGCAAGGAAGGAGACGAAAAGATGGATCACATCCTCAGCTGCTGCAAGAAGATCGCGCAGACAGACTACAAGGAGAGGCATAACATCGTTGCTCAGATGATTCATTGGAACTTGTGCCACAAACACCAACTTCCTGCAACAAAGAACTGGTGGGATCACAAGCATTTAAAAGTTATGGAAAATGAAAACGTCAAACTACTCTGGTACTTCCAAATTCAGACTGACAGAGTTTTGGAGCACAAGTTTCCTGACCTCACGATCGTGGAAAAAAACAAGTATGGATTGTCGATGTTGGAATCCCAGGCGACAGCAGAATTGCCGAGAAGCAAACGGAAAAGCTTATATGAGACAAGGATTTAAAGATTGAACTGCACAAGCCAGTCAAACTGGTCCCAGTAGTGATCGGTACACTGGGTGCAGTGCCTAAAGACCTTGGACTGCACTTAAACACAATCGGCGCTGACAAAATTACCATCAGCCAGCAGCAAAAGGCTACCTTACTGAGATCTGCATGCATTATTTGCCGATACACTTGGGAAGTGTTCAACATGAGAGCAGTACATGTGAAAAAGATCTTGGAGTCCTCGTGGACAACAAATTAAACATGAGCCAACAATGTGATGTGGCAGCAAAAAAAGCCAATGGGATTTTGGCCTGCATCAAGAGGAGCATAGTTTCTAGATCCAGGGAAGTCATGCTACCCCTCTATTCTGTTTTGGTTAGACCACACCTGGAATATTGTGTCCAATTCTGGGCACCACAATTGAAGAGAGATATTGACAAGCTGGAATGTGTCCAGAAGAGGGCGACTAAAATGATCAAGGTTCTGGAGAACAAGCCCTATGAGGAGCGGCTTAAGGAGCTGGGTATGTTTAGCCTGAAGAAGAGAAGGCTGAGAGGAGACATGACAGCCATGGATAAATATGTGAGAGGAAGCCACAGGGAGGAGGGAGCAAGCTTGTTTTCTGCTTCCCTGGAGACTAGGACACAAAACAATGGCTTCAAACTACAAGAGAGGAGATTCCATCTGAACATGAGGAAGAACTTCCTGACTGTGAGAGCCGTTCAGCAGTGGAACTCTCTGCCCTGGAGTGTGGTGGAGGCTCTTTCTTTGGAAGCTTTTAAACAGAGGCTGGATGGCCATCTGTCAGGGGTGATTTGAATGCAATATTCTTGCTTCTTGGCAGGGGGTTGGACTGGATGGCCCATGAGGTCTCTTCCAACTCTTTGATTCTATGATTCTATGATTCTATCTGTCAGCAGCAAAAGGCTACCTTACTGGGATCTGCACGCATTATTCGCCGATATATCACACAGTCCTAGACACTTGGGAAGGGTCCGACGTGTGATCCAATACAACAGCCAGCATAGTGATCTTGTTTGCTGTGTACTAATCTTGTTGTGTTTCAAATAATAATACTGCATCGAATACTTCTTCATAATAATAGGGTTGTATATATTATTCTAAACATAGAGGATCAAGTTTGATCTGGAGTTTGTACAAGTAGCCTCAGTCATAATAGGTTTTCACATTTATCTTCCTTCATTTCTGTTTTTGCTAATCTCATTTTCTATATTAGCTTTTCTGATAGCACTGCCTCCTGGGGATGTTTAGTGCAGATAAAAGCCTAGTCAGACCTGAGAGGGATGCACAAAAAGGTGGGTGGTAATAATAAAAAAGCTTGGAGGGAGAAAATGATTCCTCATGCTCTGCTTTCTCATATTTTTCCTGAAATGCACCTCCTACCTACAGGAAGGAACCACAGGAGATGGCCATTCAACTAACCTGGGCACAGCATATTATTTGAGAACACAGAAGTGCTGGACCACTCTCACAACCACCATGTCAGACTACACAGAGAAGCCATTGAAACCCACAAGCATGTGGACAATTTCAACAGAAAGGAGGAAACCATGAAAATGAACAAAATCTGGCTACCAGTATTAAAAAAAAACCTCTAGAATTACAACAGCAAAACAACAGAGGAAAACAATCAGGGACATCTAATCACCTCTCAACAAAAGATTGCCCCAGGCACTGCCATCTGTCGGGAGTGCTTTGAATGCAATTTTCCTGCTTCTTGGCAGAGGGTTGGACTGGATGGCCCATGAGGTCTCTTCCAACTCTATGATTCAATGATTTATTATTGTCTGGAATTCCCCTGTTTTTGAGTGTTGTTCTTTATTTACTGTTATAATTTTAGAGTTTTTTAAATACTGGTAGCCAGGAATTCTGCTTTGCTTCCCAAATCAAGAGCGTGTTATAGTCCGTAGTCATAGAATCATAGAATCATAGAATCAAAGAGTTGGAAGAGACCTCATGGGCCATCCAGTCCAACCCCCTGCCAAGAAGCAGGAATATTGCATTCAAATCACCCCTGGCAGATGGCCATCCAGCCTCTGTTTCAAAGCTTCCAAAGAAGGAGCCTCCACCACACTCCAGGGCAGAGAGTTCCACTGCTGAACGGCTCTCACAGTCAGAAAATTCTTCCTCATGTTCAGATGGAATCTCCTCTCTTGTAGTTTGAAGCCGTTGTTCCGCGTCCTAGTTTCCAGGGAAGCAGAAAACAAGCTTGCTCCCTCCTCCTCCCTGTGGCTTCCTCTCACATATTTATACATGGCTATCATATCCCCTCTCAGCCTTCTCTTCTTCAGGCTAAACATGCCCAGCTCCTTAAGCCACTCCTCATAGGGCTTGTTCTCCAGACCCTTGATCTGCTCCCTCCTCCCTGTGGCTTCCTCTCACATATTTATACATGGCTATGATATCTCCTCTCAGCCTTCTCTTCTTCAGGCTAAACATGCCCAGCTCCTTAAGCCGCTCCTCATAGGGCTTGTTCTCCAGACCCTTGATCTGCTCCCTCCTCCCTGTGGCTTCCTCTCACATATTTATACATGGCTATCATATCTCCTCTCAGCCTTCTCTTCTTCAGGCTAAACATGCCCAGCTCCTTAAGCCGCTCCTCATAGGGCTTGTTCTCCAGACCCTTGATCATTTTAGTCGCCCTCCTCTGGACACATTCCAGCTTGTCAATATCTCTCTTGAATTGTGGTGCCCAGAATTGGACACAATATTCCAGGTGTGGTCTAACCAAAGCAGAATAGAGGGGTAGCATTACTTCCCTAGATCTAGACACTATGCTCCTATTGATGCAGCAGTCTTGGGAGATCTGCTAAACCAGTGGTCTTCAGTGTGTGAATCCCAACTCCCCAAATCCCCAGTCTGTAGGCACAGTGCTCAGGAATTCTGGAAACTCAAGTTCAAAACACCTGGGATGTATATGCACTGAAGACTGAATGCGGTCTGACACCATTTGAACTACCATGGCTCAGTGCTATGCGATCTTGGGAGTTGGAGTTTTGCAAAATGTTCCACCTTCTCTGCCCAAGAGTGCTGGTGCCCCCCAAAACTACAACTCCCAGGACATTGAGGAAGGGTAACTAAAGTGGTGTCAAATGGCATCCATTTTGCAGTTTTGGTCTACGGAGCATCAGAAAACAAGCTTCTTTCCTCTTCGATATGACAGCCTTTCAAATGCGAGGAAATGAGACCAATGTGTGCCCTTTGAGTCCATCCTGAGCTTGTGCCAACCTGGCCATCTTGAGAGGTGAGTTCTCTGCCAAAGTCAATTTCGTCTTCTTTTTGTTCTCTCCCTGCTCTGGAGACTTTCCCAAGGTAATTCCATCTAACAGAACAAAAAAAGAAAATAATGAGGAGGGAAGGCGGGGGGCGAGGGGACCCAAACCGGCCATGTCCTGCGTTTCTTTTAACTCAGCAGATGTTTTCATACAGTGCCAGCACTTAATAAATGGCAGCATATTTGCAACGTCAAGGTTGTAAACCTAATATATTGCATTTAATGTGGAAATAAATACAGACCAGTCACCTTTTCAAACAGTCTCATGAGAATCGGCATCTTATATAAGAGTGAAAGGGGCCAGCGTGGGTGTGAATTGTGTGCGTCTGTCTTAAAAGAATGCAACCATCTACATTGTAAAATAAATACAGTTTGACACCACTTTAGCTCTTATGGAACCCTGAGAGTTGTAGTTTGGTGAGGCATCGTATTATTTGGAATGGGAGGCTAAAGACCTTGCAAAGCTACAGCTCCCATTTCCATAGCTATAAGTGGTGTCAAACTGCATTCAGTCTACTCTAGGCATGGACAAACTTCAGCCCTTCAGGTGTTTTGGACTTCATATCCCACAATTCCCAACAGCCTCAGACCCCTTCCTTTTCTCCCTCTGCCGGAGGCACAGTGTGCTGGCAGGACTGGAATGTGTCCAGAGGAGGGCGACTAAAATGATTAAGGGTCTGGAGAACAAGCCCTATGAGGAGCGGCTTAAGGAGCTGGGCATGTTTAGCTTGAAGAAGAGAAGGCTAAGAGGGGATATGATAGCCATGTATAAATATGTGAGAAGAAGCCACAGGGAGGAGGGAGAAAGCTTGTTTTCTGCTTCCTTGGAGACTAGGACGCGGAACAATGGCTTCAAACTACAAGAGAGGAGATTCCACCTGAACATGAGGAACATGAGGAAGAACTTCCTGACTGTGAGAGCCGTTCAGCAGTGGAACTCTCTGCCCTGGAGTGTGGTGGAGGCTCCTTCTTTGGAAGCTTTTAAACAGAGGCTGGATGGCCATCTGTCAGGGGTGATTTGAATGCAATATTCCTGCTTCTTGGCAGGGGGTTGGACTGGATGGCCCATGAGGTCTCTTCCAACTCTTTCATTCTATGATTCTATGACTGAAGACCAACAGGTTGAAGGTTCAAAAGTGGGGAGAGTGTGGATAAGCTCCCTCTGTCAGCTCCAGCTCCCCATGCGGGGATGTGAGAGAAGCCTCCCACAAGGATGGTAAAACATCAAAACATCCAGGCATCCCCTTGGCAACATCCTTGCAGACAGCCAATTCTCTCACACCAGAAGCGACTTGCAGTTTCTCAAGTCACTCCTGTCACACACACAAAAAAGCCACTTAAGCGGAAAAGGAAAGGAAAAAGGAAAGGGCCTGAGGGTACTAGGAATTGTGGGAGTTGAAGTCCAAAACATCTGGAGGGCCAAAGTTTGCCCATGCCTGGTCCACACAGTGGATGCACTCTTTGTCACTGAATGAATTGCTGATCAGCAAGTCAACACTTTTGCAACCATCACTGTTCCAGTGGTTCTACTCTAGGCAAATTGGGACCACGATCTCCAGACCAGTTTAATATCCAAGCTAGGAATGTGGCACATCTTTGGCACATCATCAAATGTGAGAAGGTGGATGCACTCTTCGTCACTGGAAACCTACCGAATGAATTGCTGACCAGCAAGTCAACACTTTTGCAATCATCACTGGTCCAGTGGTTCTACTCTAGGCAAATTGGGACCATGATCTCCAGACCAGTTTAATATCCAAGCTAGGAATGTGGCACATCTTTGGCACATCATCGAATGCGAGAAGGGAGCCACAGTTGAGAAAAAGCTCTGTGTCTTTGCATGCGGTGTGTCAGTCGGATCTGGAATCCGAAGATGTCATTGTGACACTCGGGTCTTTGGAGCTTCTCCTGCTCTTCAAAGCGCCTCCCGCTTTAGCACGCTTTGTCCTCAAGCTATCACCAAAGGGATCAGTTAATAAAATCCAGAGCAGCAGATGGGGGCAATTACCTTTCTTTCGCTGTGAGGCTGAGCCAGAAAAAGCTGTTGGAAAGGTCAGCATACAGTACACACTGTGTCACCCCGGCTAAGGCCAGATGGCTCCGGAGGGGAATGAGGGATGAGATGGGGTCAGGGAAAGAAAGATGGACAGAGAGATGGATGGATGGATGGATGGATGGGTGGTTGGATGGATAGATAGATAGATAGATAGATAGATAGATAGATAGATGATAGATAGCTTAGATAGAGAGATACTTAGAGGATGGATAGATGGATAGATAGATGGATGGATGGATGGATGGATGGATGGATGGATACATAGATAGATAGATAGATAGATAGATAGATAGATAGATAGATAGATAGACTGATAGATAGATAGATAGATAGATAGATAGATAGATAGATAGATAGATAGATAGATGTGGGGATGATGGGGATTATTATTTCTGCCCCACTTACCTCCCCCTTGCCAAAACAAATGGAGACTAATTTTCAAATAAGTCTGGATGACCATTGGGAAGGCTTATAGAATCATAGAATCCTAGAGTTGGAAGAGACCTCATGGGACATCCAGTCCAACCTCCCACCAAGAAGCAGGAAAATTGCATTCAAAACACCCCTGACAGATGGCCATCCAGCCTCTGTTTAAAAGATTCCAAAGAAGGAGCCTTCACCACACTCTAGGGCAGAGAGTTCCACTGTTGAACAGCTCTCACAGTCAGGAAATTCTTCCTAATGTTCAGATGGAATCTCCTCTCTTGTAATTTGAAGCCATTGTTCCACATCCTAGTCTCCAAGGCAGCAGAAAACAAGCTTTTCCCCTCCTCCCTATGACTTCGTCTCATATATTTATACATAGCCCTCATCATATCTCCTCTCAGCCTTCTCTTCTGCAGGCTAAACATGCCCAGCTCCTTAAGCCGCTCCTCATAGGGCTTGTTTTCCAGACCCTTGATCATTTGAGTCGCCCTCCTCTGGACACATTCAAGCTTGTCAATCTCTCTATTATTATTATTATTAACTTTATTTATACCCCGCAAAATCTCCCGAAGGACGCGATGCGGCTTACAAAGGCCAAGGCCGCCAACAATACAAAATACAATACACAATATACTAATAAACAAATAATAAAACATCAAGCAAAACAGTAAAACAGTAACAATGACTCTGTGACGCAATTAAAACCAGGCTGGGCCAAATGTAATGAACACAAATTAGAAGTGCTGGACTTGACAGGTAATATGAGGAGGTATTTGGAGGTAGGTGCATGTGCTCTCTTGAATTGTGGTGCCCAGAATTGGACACAATATTCCAGGTGTGGTCTAACCAAGGCAGAATAGAGGGGTAGCATTACTTCTCTGGATCATTTCACAGATATATAAATCAGGGCCAGCTAATTACCTCCCAACAAAAGATTCCCCCAGGCAGTAATAAGCCAGACCTTAAAACTGCTAGACTATTAAATGCTAATCAAGGTGGCCAATTGCAACATTCACACCTACTTCAAACAGTCAAGAGTTCTTTCTCCCACCCTGGACATCATTCCACAGATATATAAATCCTATTTTCCTAGTTTCCAATAGACCTCACAACCTCTGAGGATGCCTGCCATAGATGCAGGTGAATGTCAGGAGAGAATGCTTCTGGAACATGACCAGACAGCCTGGAGAACTCACAACAATGCAGTCACATTCACTACTTTTCTGTCTGCCAGCATGATGTCTCCATAAGCATCCAAACCTGGCAGGAGAATCTTCTCCTCATTGCCATGCTTGGAGTCCTTGGGTCTCTTTTAACTCTAGGAATCTACTATGATTTTATTATTCAACCAGTTCAGAGATTAAAGGCTGCGTCATGAACCCGAAATGGCCACACCAACAAAATAACAAAGGAGAATTATGTATTTTAAAATGCTTTTCTAGTGTTGTGTTGTTCCCCCCTGGCTGGCCTTTTCCTCTTTTGCTGTTGAGCTGCCATGCCGGGCTGTATCTCTCCTTTATTGTTGCTTCATTCGGGGGAAGAAAAAGTCCTGAGAGTGATGTTCTCCTGCTTCCCTCATTGCATTTGAAAGCACTTACGGCTTCCCAGAGGGATGCGATGTACAGAACACAGAAGTTAATGGAGTCCTATGCTTCTCCTCAAGTGAGCTGTTGCCTCTCGGTGAGAAGATAAATTGCATTTTGCCTTTGGAGGGCCAATGATCTCAGCCGATGGGTTGCTAGGAGGGATGCTCATTTGTTCAAAACCCCAAAACGTCCCTCTGTTTGCACAGAATCTTGCACACAATTCTCTTTTATTGCCTTGGCCCTGAGAAATCTGGGTTTTTCGAGAAAGGGATGTCCTGTTTTCCACTATCGGCAATTGCTCTCACCTCATCTAATCCCCCCACCCCACCCCCCAATACTTGCATAATAGGCTGAATGACATGGGTTATGAATTCTGCAAACTGTTTCACCAGAGCAGGTTCAGGAGTGCATAGAGGTCTCCCATTGTCAATATGGTGATGTTGCAAAATGTGGAACTGAATACACCGTATTGGACCATTTCCTTTCTTAGAGCAAGAGAGAGAACAAGATTGGGCATTGGCACTAAACTTCTTTGGCTCGGGTTCATTGGGAATTCTCTTTCATAAATCTATCATCCTGGAAATTAGTGGCAGTAGTGGAACTGCTATTTGTTCTGTTGTAATTAGTTTGTTAGGGAAAGGTAAAGGTTTTCCCCTGACATGAATTCCAGTCGTGTCTGACTCTGGGGTGTGGTGCTCATCTCCATTTCTAAGCCAAAGAGCCAGCGTTGTCCATAGACACCTCCAAAGTCATGTGGCTGGCATGACTGCATGGAGCACCGTTAACTTCCTGCTGGAGCGGTACCTATTGATCTACTCACATTTGCATGTTTTTGAACTGCTGTGTTGGCAGAAGCTAGGGCTAACAGTGGAAGCTCACACTGTTCCCTGGATTCGAACCTGCGACCTTTCGGTCAACCAGCTCAGCAGCTCAGCGCTTTAACCCACTGCGCCACCGAGGGCTCCTAACAAATTAGTTTGTTAACCAGCTGAAATCAAAACCCAGTGTGATTCTATGTGGCATTAAATAGGAGTCTAGTGATTACCCTAACCCTAACTCCAAAACACCTTGGGCCCTCCAGGTGTTTTGGACTTCAACTCCCACAATCCCTAACAGCCTCAGGCTCCTTTCCCCTCTCAGCCACTTAAGCCATCTTCCTGGAAAGCTTGGATTGTGTCTTTTTTCTTGGCAGAAGGAGGTTGGGGACTCTACCATACTCCAAAGCAGCATCTCCCAGTGTCGGATCACTTCTGACCATCAGGAAGTTCTTCTTCATGTATTGTCCAAGGCTTTCATGGCCAGAATCACCAGGTTGCTGCGAGTTTTTCGGGCTGTGTGGCCATATTCCAGAAGCATTCTCTCTTGAGATTTTTTTTTCTGCATCGGTGGCTAATGGTATCTTCAGAGGTTTTGTTGGCATTGAGGCAAGTGGACTGCAAATGTGTGTGTGTGGAATGCTACATTTAGCAAAGGATAAGACGGATCCTCTCACTTCTGCAGGAGTCTACCGTATACCATGCAGCTGTGGACAAGAAGTCTCCATAGGGACCCCCGAACGCAGCAGCATTGCCCAAAAGCGCATCAAGGAACATGAAAGGCACTGCAGACTACTTCAACCAGAGACGTCAGCCATAGCAGAGCACCTGATGAACCAACCTGGACACAGCATATTATTTGAGAACACGGAAATGCTGGACCACACTGACAACCACCGTGTCAGGCTACACAGAGAAGCCATTGAAATCCACAAGAAGCATATGGACAATTTCAACAGAAAGGAGGAAACCGTGAACATGGACAAAATCTGGCTACCAGTGTTTTAAAAACATCAGAATCAAGACAGTAAATAAGGAACACCACTCAAAAATGGGGAACTCCAGACAATGAATAACTAAAGGCCAGTTAACACCACCCAAACAGAGGTTGCCTCCAGGCAACAAAGGTCAGGCAACCTCCACGCAGATACCCTCACTGATTGACTTTGCAGCTTCATGGCTACCACTCAATGCTATTCAAGCTTGCCAATTGCAATATTCACACATGCCTTACATACACAAGGATTCTTCCTGGGTTGTTTTTCGGGCTGTATGGCCATGTTCTAGAAGCATTCTAGAAGGGTTCTTTATCTCACCCTGTACCTTATTCTACAGGTATCAATAGATACCGCTCCGGTGGGAAGGTAACGGCGCTCCATGCAGTCATGCCGGCCACATGACCTTGGAGGTGTCTACAGACAACGCTGGCTCTTCGTCTTAGAAATAGAGATGAGCACCACACCCCAGAGTCAGACATGACTGGACTTAATGTCAGGGGACTACCTTTACCTTTTTTTACCTTATTCTACAGATATATATATATACACTCCACTTGCCTCACTGCCAATAATACCTCTGAAGATGCCAGCCACAGATGCAGGTGAAACGTCAGGAGAGAATGCTGCTCAAACATGGCCATACAAACCGAAAAACTCATAGCAACCCTGTTCTTCCTCAAGAGTCCCCTGCAGGGTAGGAAGGGTGGAATATAAATATTGTAAATAAATAATAAATTTAGGTGAAATCTCTTTTCTTATACTTTGCTCTGTGTCTTAGGATACATCTATATGGTTGCATTCATGCTCTTTGACAGCATTTTAGCTGTCATGACTCAGTCCTTTCGAATCCTGGGAGTTGTAGTATGGAGATGCAAATACTTCTTCACCAGAAAAAGCTAAAGGTGTTGTAAAACGACAACTCCTAGGACTCCATATCCTTGAGCCAAGGCAGTACCAATGTGTATTAATTCAGCAGCGTAGATGCATGCCTAACCTTTCTTGATCATCAAGTTTGCAGACGACACCAAATTGGGAGGGATAGCCAATACTCCAGAGGACAGGAGCAGGATTCAAAACGATCTTGACAGATTAGAGAGATGATTGGCCAAAACTAACAAAAGGAAGTTCAACAGGGACAAATGCAAAATACTCCACTTTGGCAGGAAAAACGAAATGCAAAGATACAAAATGGGGGACGCCTGGCTCGAGAGCAGTACGTGTGAAAAAGATCTTGGAGTCCTCGTGGACAACAAGTTAAACATGAGCCAACAATGTGATGTGGCGGCAAAAAAAACCAATGGGATTTCGGGCCTGCATCAATAGGAGCCTAGTGTCTAGATCTAGGGAAGTCATGCTACCCATGCTCTATTCCGCTTTGGTTAGACCACATTTGAAATATTGTGTCCAATTCACCACAATTCAAGAGAGATATTGACAAGCTGGAATGTGTCCAGAGGAGGGTGACTAAAATGGTCAAGGGTCTGGAGAACAAGTCCTATGAGGAGCGGCTTAAGGAGCTGGGCATGTTTAGCCTCAAGAAGAGAAGGTTGAGAGGAGATATGATAGCCATGTATAAATATGTGAGAGGAAGCCACAGGGAGGAGGGAGCAAGCTTGTTTTCTGCTTCCTTTGAGACTAGGACGCGGAACAATGGCTTCAAACTACAAGAAAGGAGATTCCATCTGAACATGAGAAAGAACTTCCTGACTATGAGAGCTGTTCAGCAGTGGAACTCTCTGCCCCGGAGTGTGGTGGAGGCTCCTTCTTTGGAAGCTTTTAAACAGAGGCTGGATGGCCATCTGTCAGGGGTGATTTGAATGCAATATTCCTGCTTCTTGACAAGGGGTTGGCTGATAACTTCTTTGGATTGTCTGGGTTTTTAGGCAATGCGTCTGGCCATCTGTCAGGGGTGATTTGAATGCAATATTCCTGCTTCTTGGCAGAATGGGGTTGGACTGGATGGCCCATAAGGTCTCTTCCAACTCTTTGATGCTATGATTCTATGATTCTAATACTGTGTCCCAGTTCCGGGCACCACGATTTAAGAAGGATCTAGACCAGTGTTTCTCAACCTGGGAGTCAGGACCCCTGGAGGAGTTGCAAGGGGGTGTCAGAGGGGTCACCAAAGACCACCAGAAAACACAGTATTTTCTGTTGGTCGTGGAGGTTCTGTGTGGGAAGTTTGGCCCAATTCAATCATTGGCAGGGTTCAAAATGCTCTTTGATTGTAGGTGAACTATAAATCCCAGCAACTACAACTCCCAAATGTCAAGGTCTATTTCCCACAACCCCCACTAGTATTTACATTTGGGTATATTGAGAATTTGTGCTAAGTTTGGTCCAGATCCATCATTGTTTGAGTACACAGTGCTCTCTGGATTTTTACACTGGAGTCTGAATAGGAAGCAGTGACTCCTGCCTGCTCTCTCTGCACCATCCTCCAATGTATGTATTACTCCTGGAACGGAGGACAACTTTTAAGCTTTCACTCTAAACGCAGCAAATGCAATCCCGGTGCGGCTTTTAAAACCAGTGGAGTCTAAGTATTTGCCGTGCTGAGCGTGGCTTTTTTATGACCCAGAACATCAGCCATATGAGTGGATGGGTTTCAGGCTCTTAGAATTAATGAACCCTTTCCCCCTCTTGCATGATGAGGAATGCGTCGATTCTTAAAGCGAGGCCTTGGCTTCATCCAAGAGACCTCAGAGGGAACATCGGAGTTTCCATCCCGCGCTTCAAGATAATGTTCAGATGTCTTCAAGGCCTGCCTCCGCTTGCTTCGAAGGGGGGGGGGCACATGCAGCCCATGTTTCATGGCTGCTTAGAGGGTCTTTAAAACGATGGGCTTGGAATCCCCCACAATCCTCAAGGATCACCGGCATGTTCTGCACACTCCATCAAAATGATCCTCACAGGCAGGTTTCTGGCATTCGCCTCTCCTCCTGGACTCCCCTTCTTCTGGCTCGAAGCAGCAGCTGTCTCCAAACTGGTGCCCATTAGAGCAGTGGCTCTCATCCTTCCTAATGCCGCAACCCCTTAATACAGTGCCTCATGGTGTGGTGACCCCCAACCATCACATTATTTTCATTGCTACTGCATAACTGTAATTTTTCTACTGCTATGAATCATAATGATATCCTGGATGTATTTTCATTCACTGGACCAAATTTGGTACAAATATCCAATATGCCCAAATTTGAAAACTGGTGGGGTTGGGAGTGGGGATTGATGTTGTCATTTGGGAGTTGTAGTTGCTGGGATTTATAGTTCACCTGCAATCAAAGAGCATTCTGAACTCCACCAGTGATGGAATTGAACCAAACTTGGCACACACAACTCTCATAACCAACTGAAAATCCTGGAAAGGTTTGGTGGGTATTGTTCTGTCGCACGCTGGGCCTGTAAAGAATTTCCTTTAGAACAGGACATGCAACCTTTGCCCAGCGGGAAGCCAGGGGGCCCAAGGAGAAGTTCTCAGAGGTTTTCCACCACAAATGATCTTTAGATGGCTTGTGAAGTATAACAAAGTTCTTTATTAATGAACAATCAAACATTAGATGTTCTCCAGCTGGAGTTCTTTGGTCTTTAGGGCTGTTTTCCTGGAAATCTTTGGAGACTCTTAAGACTGTTTCCTCCCGGAAAGTATTAAGGAAGCTTTTGTACAGGAGAAGCTTGAATACGTTCTGTACATTAGTTTTCCTTGCTGAGACTAACTAAAAATTGGCTCCCTTCCCTTCTCAATTGCCCTGAGCAAGGGGCAGAATCAAATTTAATGATGATGGACAGGTGACTTGCCGTATGACTGCAACCAAAGGAAGCCACCTATCTGCAGAGTCCCTGAAACCCAGGGCTGCAAGCAAACATTTAATACAAAGCAAATAAATTTGGAGCTCCTGGTACAGCCGTACCAGCACAGGTATTGACCTTGAGTTTTGGAGTTGTAGTTCACCTGCATCCAGAGAGCACTGTGGACTCAGTGATAGATCTGGACCATCACACTCCAGTGCAGAGAGTTCCACTGCTGAACAGCTCTCACAGTGAGGAACTCCTTTCCTGTAGCTTGAAGCCATTGTTCTGCGTCCTAATTTCCAGGGCAGCAGCAAACAAGCCTGCTCCCTCCGCCCTATGACTTCCGCTCACATCTTGTTCCACAGCCCTCATCATGTCTCCCCTCAGCCTTCTTTTCTGAAAGCTAAACATGCCCAGCTTTTGAAGCCACTCCTCATGGGGCTTGTTCTCCAGACCCTTAATACTTTGAGTCCCCCTCCTCTGGACATATTCCAGCTTAGAGTCAACATCTCCCTCAAATTGCAGTGCCCAGAACTGTCAGGAGAAAACTTTTACCTACTATGAGGCAGTGCAGCACTCTTTGGCAGAAAAGGCTAAAGACCTTGGAGCACTACAACTCCCATGAGTTGGCCCACCCTTGACCCATGTCATTTGTTTTTACCCATCTCTTCAACCCAAGGTGCATTTTTAAAAATCCCCTTAAAATTTAACTGCAATGAACTGACTCTCAGTAAAGGCCATGAAGTTCACCATCAGCCCAATGGGTCTGGGAGGAATATTTCCACTTGAAAGACATTCACCCTGCCTTCTTCTTTGCTGTTTCCCCTTTCCCTGCATTTCCCCCCTTCTCTTTTCCCTCCAGCATGTTTTAGATGGACTTGTAATATAGCTGGAGAGTTTCCAAGGGTTTAATTTGGAACCTGATCTATTCCATTTTTTTCTCAAATGTGTGTTGTGGGGAGGAAGGGCTGAGAGGGAAGGAAATGGAGGCAGCGGAAAGGGAAAGGTCATCTATAGGAATGCAATGGTTACTTCTCCCAAATTCTGCTGCACCAGGAGGTGGGTGCAAATCATGGTCTCTGCACCACATATTTCTTAATTTGTTCACTTCAACAAAAAAATTATGTTGGGAGGAAGGCAATCCTTGTGACAAGAAAGGCCCCAAATCAGAGCTTGGAAAGCTTTGGAACACAACTTCTGGCACAGTGTTTGTGCTGGTGCGGCTGTACCAGGAGCTCCAACTTTTCTTTCTGTTATCTGTTTTGCAGTCATAGGGCAGGCTTCCTGTCCATCATAATTAAGCTTTGGTTTCGCCCCTTTTTCTGGGCTCCGGGAGGGAAAGGAGCCCTTTTTGGGCAGTCTCACACAAGGTAACTAAGCTATAGGACGTAGACCGGCTCGTTCCGTAGAAAAGCTTCCTTTCTCAATAACCATCCAGGGAAAAAGGAGCTTCCAGGGAAAAGGAACATCCGGGGAAGCAGAAGCAGAAATTCCAGGAGAAAGGTACCAAAAGCTCTGGCTGAGAGCTCACAGCCTCTCAGCCTCACAGCATCAGAGGGAACAGCCCTGAAGTTTCCAAGAATTTTAGAAGGGAGAACAGCATTACAGGTCCACAGAACTCCAGCTGAAATATCTTCAAGCCTCGGCTGGTAGGTCTACTCAATACCCAGATGCATTTGGAATCGGTAGTAGGTCCCACACCAATGAGGCATAGATAGTAAACAGCCTGGGAGAGGTTAAAAAGGGTTTTTTCCTACAGAGAAGGTTCAGTTAATTAAATTCAGGTGCGGGTCCATTGAGGACTAGACTAAGAAAGCCTTGAAGTGTTGTTTGAACCATTGAAGATTTGTTGTTTGTTCCATAATAAAGACTTTGTTGCATCATTAAAGACCCTAAAGACCATCACTTCAGGAAAATCCCTGAGAACCTCTCTTTGAGGTGCCCCTGGCTTCCCACTGGGCTTAAAGTATACATCCTATAAAAAAGTACAGCTATTACAGGCCCAGCGCGTGACAGAAAAGTGTTTCTCAACTTTCCTAATGCCATGTTCCCTTAATACAGTTCCTCGTGTTATGGTGACCCCCAGCCACAAAAATTATTTACGTTGCTGCTTCATAACTGTAATTTTGCTACTGTTATGAATCATCATGTAAATATATGATATGCAAGATGTATTTTCATAAACTGGACCAAATTTAGCACAAATACCCAATTTGCCCAAATTTGAATACTGGTGGGGTAAGGGGGGATTGATTTTGTAATTGTTGGGATTTATAGTTTACCTACACTCAAAGATGGAAACTTGGAACACAGAACGCCCATGACCAACAGAAAAAAGGGAAAGGTTTGGTGGGCACTGACCTTGAGTTTTGGAGTTGTAGTTCACCTCCAGACAGCTCTGTGGACTCAAACACTGATAGATCTTGACCAAACTTGCCACAAATACTCAATATGCCCAGATGTGAACACTGGTGGAGTTTGGGGAAACTAGACCTTAACATTTGGGAGTTGTAGTTGTTGGGATTTATAGTTCACCTACAATCAAAAATCCCCTTGAACCCCACCAACTGTGACACTTCACTGTATTGCCCTCCAAACCTGGAGACCAATCAGTAACAATGACAGACAGCTCATCCCATTCAAACAGACTGCATATCCTAACCAGCCATGATCTGGACCAATCAATATTCAAGTCAGATTTTTCAATCTGCTGTCAAAGTCCTATAAATACTTCTGTATGTTTGCACGGAGGCATATCAGTCTTTCGAACGCAAACTCTGCTGATATCTACTTTGGCCAAGGTGAAATAAGCACCTCTGATTTTGCCTTCAACCCATCTGTGTCCCATTCGATCCTTTGGGAGCTGACACACTGGGACCCAAACCCACAGTTCTGGCAATTGCTGAAATCACTAAACAAAAATATAGAAGACTGGGTGGCTGTGGGAGACTCTCCTACCTCTTTCTATGACCCGCACCATATCTATATAAATAAAAATGTAATGTTCGTTTGTGGGATTAACATAACTCAAAAACCACTGGACGAATTGACACCAAATTTGGACAACATATACCTAACAACCCAGTGTATGTCCTTCACTCAGCTTTTTTTGATTTTGTCATTTAGGAGTTGTAGTTTCTGGGATTTATAGTTCACCTACAATCAAAGAGCATTCTGAATTCCGCCAATTTATTATTTATTTATTTATTTCTTATACTTGTATACCGCCGTTTCTCAGTCTGACCGGCGACTCAACGCGGTTTACAACAAGATAAAATCCACAACAATATACAATGTAAAACCACAAAGGCATAAAATACAATATTAATGTAACAATAAACAACACCATACATCTCATAACTAAAATCATGATCCAGTTCGTCGTCCGATTTTCCAATTCCTGTAATCATCACATTGGTTGCACTGTTTAACCGAATGCTCGTTCAAACATCCAGGTTTTTAATCTTCTACAAAACACCATCAGCGAGGGGGCTGATCTTACCTCCATGGGGAGGGCGTTCCACAGCCGGGGGGCCACCACAGAAAAGGCCCTGTCTCTCATCCCCGCCAGCCACACCTGTGAAGCAGGCGGGATAGAGAGCAGGGCCTCCACAGAAGATCTGAGGGTCCTGGCGGGCTGATAGGCAGAGATATGTTCGGATAGGTAGGTTGGGCCAGAACCGTTTAGGGCTTTATAGGCCAACGCCAGCACTTTGAATTGAGCCCGGTAGCAAATCGGTAGCCAATGATGGAACTGAACCAAACGTGGCATACAGGACACCCATAATCAACAGAAAACACTAGAAGGGTTTGGTGGGCATTGAACTTGAGTTTGGGAGTTGTAGTTCACCTACATCCAGAGAGCACTGTGGACTGAAACTATGGGTCTGGACCAAACTTGGCACGAATATTCCATATGCCCAAATATGAACACAGATGGAGTTTGGGGGAAATAGACCTTGACATTTGGGAGTTGTAGTTACTGGGATTTATAGTTCACCTACAATCAAAGAGCATTCAGAATCCCACGAATGATAGAAATGAGGCCAACTTTCCACACAGAACCCCTATGACCAATAGAAAATACTTAAGGCCATTCAATCCAACTCCCTGCACCAAGGAAAGAAAATGTAATCAAATACTGTTCACCCACAAGCATAAAGAAATTACATATATTAGAAGCCAACACTTTCTCATTACTTTATTTTCCAGATCACCAGACTGGGCCACAGCAAAGCATGGCAGGGGACGGCTAGTAGAATTATAGAATCATAGAGCTGAAAGGCAGTTTAACAAGAGAGAGCATCCTAGAAGTCACCGTGCATCATGAAAACAGGCATTCTTCCATTCGAGTTTTTTTGCTAGTGTAGACAAGACCTGCATCTTTGCATTCCCCAGATCTTTGCTCTTTACCATCGTGTGTTCCCTTTTTGGCAGGGGCGGCTCATCCATTACGCAAAGTAAGCGGTCGCAGTACACTTTTTTTTTGCCAGGGGCGCAGAGGTGCCTCTGTAAATGCCCCTCGACCACCACTTGAGGAGCGTCCCCTCGGCTCACAACAGCCTTAGCAGTCCGGGGGAAGCCTCAGCAACCTATTATGCAAAGTAATCATTTGCAGTATAGTTGATTGTGCCCAGGGGCACTCTTGAGGTGCTCTTGGGAGAAAATAGACCTTGACATATGCGAGTTGTAGTTACTGGGATGTATAGTTCACCTACAATCAAAGAGCATTCTGAACTCCACCAATGATGGAATTGAACCAAATATGGCACACAGTACTCCCACGACGAACAGAAAATATATATCTATAATTGGTTGGGGGGGGGGGGGGGCAAAATACTGTTTGCTTACCATTGAAAATTACCTAGGGCCACCTCTGCTTTTTGGACATAAGACTTAAAACCCATTTCAAACTAGAGTGGGTCTGGTAGCAGGCGGTGACCTCCAGCTACCTCTGATGAGAAGGCTCTCCATCCTTCTGCCTCCTTTAGAAACCATGGGATCAGGTCTTCCAAGCAGTTGATATTGGCCACCCCGATTTCCAGATTAAAACAATATATGACCCAATCTCACCCACTGCTTCTTGACGCTGGTAATTACCCAAGAATGGAGGCCTCTGTGTGTCTTGGAGGGGCCTCAAAGGCCTGTGGTGATCCCACACAGGAACATGCAAGAGTTGTGGGGTCCGCTCAACTTTCGGACGCGCTGCAGCTGCCAGCCTGCGATTTCCTATTAATGTGACACTATTATTACCCACTTACCAAATGCTTCCTGCAGCTTGGCTTTGCCAGGAAAGGGCCCCATGTGAGATAACAGCCAAGGCTTCCCCACCCAATGGAGGAAGGGGCTTCGCAAAGGGTTCTCCCATTGCTCCGCCACCACCGAAAGGCTGCCTTTTGCAGCAGGATGCATTGGACTTTCCATCATCTTCCTGTCGCCTCCTCCTGTTTTGGGTGGAGCTGGGAATGGAGGTGATGTCACTGTGATCCAACCCCAAAGTCGTCGGGCGGTGAAGCATCTGTCATAACAAGCGTGCGAACGAATGGGCCACCTTGCAGCATCCCAGTGCTTAGCTTCTCCAAGTGAAGAAGCCAGACTTAACCTTGGCACAATTTTATGGCTCCTTTGCTCATTCTCTCTTCATCTCACTTTCTTCCATGCACAGATATTGCATACCATAGAATCATGGAACCTTAGAGATGGAAGAGACTCCAAAGGCTATCCAGTCCAACACAAAACACAATCAAAGCTGGGTTGTTGTAGGTTTTTTTTTTGGGCTGTATGGCCATGGTCTAGAGGCATTCTCTCCTGATGTTTCGCCTGCATCTATGGCAAGCATCATCAGAGGTAGTGAGGAACTCTAGACCATGGCCATACAACCCGAAAAAACCTACAACAACCCAGTGATTCCGGCCATGAAAGCCTTCAACAATACAATCAAAGCCCTCACAGCAGATGGCCACCCAAGCTTTGCTTATGAGGTCCAGAGAAGAAAGGAGATTCCACTAGACTCTCAGGCAGCATATTCTAACTTAATATCATAGACTGGATCCTCAGTTGTCATCCAGTCCAATTCCCTCCTGCCACGCAGGAAGATACAATCAAAGCATTCCTGACAGATGGCCACTCAAACTCCAGAGAAGGAGACTCCATTAGACTCCCAGACAGCATATTCCACTGTCAAACAATCGAATCACAATTGCGTGTGCAAGTGCGATACACCTCCCACAGCCAACCCAAGAAGTACACTCACGCATGATGTGGGATGAACAATGGCCACAACTCATTTATTGATAACAGGAACAAGGGTTGGCAACCAAGCATGGGTCCTGGATCATGATCGGACAGCCCAATACTGTCCGATCCCGCACACACCGGGGTGCCGCCGGCACAATACCGGGCACACGCAACTCGGCACCCCTGGGACCACTGGGTGTCCCCCCCCTAACCGCTAGGGGGGGATACCAAACCAGATCCAGGGCCCATGCCCCACGCTTCTGCAGGCCAAGTGCCTGCCAGGGAGCCTGGGCAGCCTTATGAAGGCTGACCCGAAAGGGGGAGAGGCCGGCTCAGGCCTCAGATGTGGTGGGTGTGGTCAATAGGCCATTAGCCCCTTGACCCGCCGGCGGAATTCTTCCCGCCATCAGAGGGGGCTTCTGGGAGGAAGAAGCCCCCCTCAGGCAAGAATGGCGGTGGGGGACACCCTGCACCGCAACTTCTTTGGCCCGGTAAGTCGGGCCATGCTATTTCTTAATATTTAAGTGGAAACTTTTCCTGCAGCTTGAATCCATTGCTTGGTTGTGGCCCAGTCTCTGGAGGAGCAGAAAGCAAGCTTGCTCCCTCCTCAATATGCACTCCCCTCATATCCCCTTATCTCAACCTTTTTTTCTCCAAGCCAAACAACCCAGTTCCCTCAGACGTTCATCGTAGGGTTTGGCTTCCAAACCTTTGATCATTGTGGTCTTCCTTCTCTGTACACCTTCCATCTTGTTAATATCCTTCTTGAATTGTTCTGGCCAGAACTAGACACAGTCTTATTCCAGTTGAGGTCCGACCAAAGCAGAAAAGAGTGAAGCAATGACTTCTCTCCATCTCGACACTATACAGCCTAGAATCACATAGGCCTTTTTTTTAATGCTCCTGCATCACATTGTTGACTCATATCCAACTTGTGGTGTACTAAGACTCCTAGATCCCTTTCACATGATTTTGTGTAATGTTATCATCAGCGATCGCTCATGTCCAAGTGTGATTGCCTTCCAAGTGTGGGGTCTTGGCAGTGGGTTAATAGGTGACTTGGAGACCTAATCTTGTCCTGCATGTTCTTCTGCAGTGAGGACATGAATTTCCGCATGGGAGGCAGTGTCAGTCAGGGTTGGCTTGAGGCACCTTCTTCCTCTTGGCATGTTTCTCCCTTTCACCCTCTATTCATGCCCCTTAGAATTCCACAGCACTGTTGGTCACAGCTGACCTCCAGTGAGAGCGCTCAAGGACCAGGGCTTCCCAGTTCTTCCTCGGTGTCTATGCCACCCTTTTTAAGGCTTGCTTTAAGCCCATCTTTAAATCTCTCCTCCTGTCCACCAATATTACATTTTCTGTTCTTGAGTTGGGAGTGGAGTAACTGCTTTGGAAGATGGTGATTGGGCATTCGGACAATGTGGCCTTCAGTCCAGCAAAGCTGATGGCGAAGGAGCATCGCTTCAATGCTGGTGGTCTTTGCTTCTTCCAGAACACTGGCATTTGTCTGCCTGTCTTCTTCCCAAGAGATTTGCAGGATTTTTGCAGAGGCAACACTGATGGAATCATTCCTGAAGTTGAAAGTGACATCTGTAAACAGTCCACGTTTCACAGGTGTATAGCAGGGTTGGGAGGACATTAGCTTTATAAACAAGCAGCTTGGTCTCCCTACGGATGTCCTGGTCCTCAAACACTCTCTGCTTCATTTGGAAAAATGCAGCAATCACAGAGCTCAGGTGGTGTTGTATTTCAGTGTCAATGTTTACTTTTGTGGAGAAGTGACTGCCAAGGTAGAGGAAATGGTCAACATTTTCTAATGTTACACAATTAAGCTGTGTTTCTGGCATTGCAGGTGGATTGGCTGGTGACTGTTGGAAGACCACTTGGGTTTTCTCGATGTTCATTGAGAGGCTGAACTTCTCATATGCTTCTGCAAAGGTGTTTAGAGTGGCTTGTATGTCTTCTTCTGAATGCGCACAGAGTATTTTGTCTTCAGCATATTGGAGTTCTGTCATAGATGTTGTTGTGGCCTTGGTTTTGGCTTTCAGTCTGCTGAGGTTAAATAGCTTGCCATCTGTCCAATAGATGATTTCTACTCCAGTGGAGAGCATCCCATCAACAAGATGACTAGGGACCAAGAGATAGGCGCCTCAAGCCAACCCTGACCTAGACCGCCTTCCACCTGGAAATCAAAGTCCTCACTGCGGGAGAACATGTGGATTGAGAATAGGGCTCCACAGCCACCTATGTCCCACCACCAAGATACTTGGAGGACAATCATCCTCAAGCTACTAGGGATTGCCTAAGTAAAGCAACTAAGTAAAGTTCCTGGTCAAAAAAAGGTTGGGAACCACCTTCGACAATACGTTGGGAACCACCGATCTCAACACTATGTCGTTATGGATGTAGCCTTGAATCCTCATGTTTTGCAGACTTTTGATCATCCTGGTTGTCCTCCTCCCAACCTGATATCTGCTGGTCTTCCTTCAAAGCATGAACTTATCCCTATTTTCCTTGGATGCTGAATCATAGAATCAAAGAGTTGGAAGAGACCTCATGGGCCATCCAGTCCAACCCCATTCTGCCAAGAAGCAGAATATTGCATTCAAATCATTCCTGACAGATGGCCATCCAGCCCCTGTTTAAAAGCTTCCAAAGAAGGAGCCTCCACCACACTCCGGGGCAGAGAGTTCCACTGCTGAACGGCTCTCACTGTCAGGAAGTTCTTCCTCATGTTCAGATGGAATCTCCTCTCTTGTAGTTTGAAGCCACTGTTCTATTGCGTCCTAGTCTCCAGGGAACCAGAAAACAAGCTTGCTCCCTCCTTCCTGTGGCTTCCTCTCACATATTTATACATGGCTATTATATCTCGTCTCATCCTTCTCTTCTTCAGGCTAAACATGCCCAACTCCTTAAGCTGTTCCTCATACGGCTTGTTCTCCAGAACCTTGATCATTTTAGTCACCCTCCTTTTTAGAAATTAGATGAGAGTTGTCATCTTCAGGATGATATGGAACCCTAGACCAGAGCTAAGCATTAATGGATAGCCAGAACAATTTCTGAAATCATTCCACTGGTCTCTTGTTAAAACTGTGGTTCATTTCCAATGCATGAAGTTCTATCATCCCAAAGCATTTGATTCCTCTTTGATGTTGGTCAGAGAAATTGGACCAACCCTAAGATGCATAGTTCATTGGAGGAAGACTTTCCATCTATGCTATCAAACCTTAAATATGTCTATTGTGGACTGCAAAAAGGAGGGGGGGGGGGGGAGAAGCACACCCGTTGCCTGCCATGATATCATAATGTTCCACTAGACGCCTGACAAAACCTATTAAGGGTCTTGCCCTATAGCACGATCTCCACCTAAAATCCTCCCTTTCCCCTGAGTCTTTGGGTACATTTTGTCTTGTGGTTGTCTGGTACTGCTGCAGAAAAAAAGATGGGAAATTTATACCCCAAACAACAGAGAAAAATGTATTATCTCTCATTATTATTTCATTATATGGAAATTAAGGACATTCCTAGAAAGGTTGTAAAAGAGCTGTATGATATCACCAAGATGGAAACACAATGGAAACGGAACAGAATTGCGTTGTGTTAATATGCGGTCTATTCAGCCAAGGATGTAGACATCCGTCTTCTTTGTGGGATTTATGGGCCCAGAGACGACGAGAAATTCCGTTCCCATCGTTTGACCATTTTTCTTGCCATCTTGATCCCATATTCTTAAGCTTGGGCAACATCAATTAGACAGAGAAATAAAAGGAAACACCCTTTAATATGAAGGGAGGGGGAAAAGGAATGCATAAGTCACAATTTCCAGGATAGATGTGATTAATATTTGTTTATCTACGCAGATGTTCTGGAAAGATTTCTTTTGAGTACCACGTAGGGATATGAAGACATTTTGGAAATACTATTTTTGTCCTGAAGCAAAAAACAATTGGAATCACATTGGTGAATATTCAAAAGTATTCAAGCATTGAATGAGCAAGACATCTCTATAGAGCAGGCATGGGCAAACTTGGGCCCTCCGGGTGTTTCGGACTTCAACTCCCATAATTCCTAACAGCCTACCGGCTGTTAGGAATTGTGGGAGTTGCAGTCCAAAACACCTGGACGACCCAAGTTTGCCCATGCCTGCTCTAGAGGATTCACAAAATCCCAGAACCCCATTGAACTGAAAGCAGTACCAAAGTGCTATCTATGGATAGACACAGGACTGGCTCAATGACTAAGGCCAGAGAATCTCAGAGTCCCATCGTCTAAAGACATCTCCAAGTGCCATCAATGGGTAGACAGGACCAACTGACTCTACAACCAAGTCTAGAGCAGCGTTTCTCAACTTGGGGGTCAGGACCCTTGGGGAGGGGTCATGAGGGAATGTCAGAGGGGTCACCAAAGACCATCAGAAAATACTATTTCCTGTTGGTCATGGGGGTACTGTGTGGGAAGTCTGGTCCAATTATATCATTGGTGGGGTTCAGAATGCTCTTTGAATGTAGGTGAACTATAAATCCCAGCAACTACAACTCCCAAATATCAAGGTATATTTTCCTCAAACTCTACCAGAGTTCACATTTGAGCATATTGAGTATCCATGTCAAGTTTGGTCCAAATCATTCATTGTTTGAGTCCACAGTGCTCTCTGGATGTAGGTGAACTACAACTCCCAAACTCAAGGTCAATGCCCACTAAACCCTTCCAGTGTTCTCTGGCCTTAGGTATTGAGCCAGCCCTGTCTATTAGGCTTGGGTAACCACGGAAAAAATTGCTTCTAAACTTGTTTTATTTTTAGGGAGCTCTTGCGTTTTGTTTTTTTTTAAGAATTTTGAAATTTTCCTTTAAAAATTTTCGAAATGTACGAAATTTTGTAAAATTACGAATCGATTCGTTAATGGTGGACGCAATTGCACAATATGCTAAAAAAACCTCCAAATGGGACAGGGGGAAATTCTGAAGCTTCCCTCTCCCTCTGTTGTTGACTGTTGGTGTGATAAAACAAACAACAACTATATTATATTATATTATTATAATATTATAATATTATATATATTATATATATATTATATATTATATTACTATATTATTATAATATTATTATATTATATTATTATAATATTATTATATTATATTATTGTATATTATATTATTATAATATATAATATATTATATATTATTATATTATATTATATTACTTTATAGTATAATATAATATAATAATAATAATATAGTAATATAATATATAATATCATAATATAATATAATATACAATAATATAATATAATAGTATTATAATAGAATCATAGAATCATAGAATCAAAGAGTTGGAAGAGACCTCATGGGCCATCCAGTCCAACCCCATTCTACCAAGAAGCAGGAATATTGCATTCAAATCACCCCTGACAGATGGCCATCCAGCCTCTGTTTAAAAGCTTCCAAAGAAGGAGCCTCCACCACACTCCAGGGCAGAGAGTTCCACTGCTGAACGGCTCTCACAGTCAGGAAGTTCTTCCTCATGTTCAGGTGGAATCTCCTCTCTTGTAGTTTGAAGCCATGGCTCCATTGAGTCCTAGTCTCCAAGGAAGCAGAAAACAAACTTGCTCCCTCCTCCCTGTGGCTTCCTCTCACATATTTATACATGGCTATCATATCCCCTCTCAGCCTTCTCTTCTTCAGGTTAAACATGCCCAGTCCTTAAGCCGCTCCTCATAGGGCTTGTTCTCCAGACCCTTGATCATTTTAGTCACTCTCCTCTGGACACATTACAGTTTGTCAATATCTCTCTTGAATTGTGGTGCCCAGAATTGGACTTAATATTCCAGTTGTGGTCTAACCAAAGCAGAATAGAGGGGTAGCATTACTTCCTTAGAGCTAGACACTAGGCTCCTATTGATGCAGGCCAAAATCCCACTGGCTTTTTTTGCCGCCACATCACATTGTTGGCTCATGTTTAACATGTTGTCCACGAGGACTCCAAGATCTTAATATATATATAATATATTATTATTATTATTATTATTATTATTATATACTAGCTCTACCTGGCAACACATTCCTGTGGCATAGAGTGAGGGTATGAAAAATAAAGTAATGAGAAATTTTGGGCAAGAAGGATGCCAGGAGAAAGAGGAGGGAGGGGGGAATGTGGTATTTTCCAGCTGGAAGGAAGGAAGGAAAAAAGGAAGGAAGGAAGGAAGGTAGCCCAGTGCAGCCCAGAGTGAGGCAAGAGGAAGCATGGGGAAAGAGGAGGGAAGCAGCAGAGCAAAGGGACCGGAAGTGGGGTAAATGCGAGATTGTAAAACTTGCACCAGACATACGAAAATAATTACGAAATAATTATGAAATAGATTTCCCAGGCTTAGGCAGGCCTTCAAATGCTAATGAAGGTGATCAGCTAACATTCACACCTAACTGCAGCAGGGAAGAGCTCCTTGCCCCACCCCAGCCATTCCACAGATATATAAACCCATTTTTCCTACTTCCAACAGACCTCACACCTCTGAGGATGCTTGCCATAGATGCAGGCGAAACGTCAGGAGAAATGCCTCTAGAACATGGCTCTATAGCCCGAAAAAACCCACAAGAACCTAGTGATTCCAGCCATGAAAGCCTTCTACAATACAATTACGAAATAATTACGAAAATTGGAAAAATTGTTTCGATTCTTAATTACTCCTCACAGTATTCCTGCATGGCTCAATATTGGATCGTAAGCTAATTTAAATACGAATTAATAACGAATAACAAAATTAATGAACTGGATCGCCCAAGCCTACTGTCTATCAATAGATAGCACTTTGGTACTGCTCTCAGTTCAATGTGAGTTCTGTGTGACAAGTCTGGATCAATTGTATTGGTGGAGTTCAGCTACACTCTTTGATTGTACTCTCTAGGCAACTATGCTCTTGGTTTGCACTGATCATAGAGAGGTCTATGATTCTATAATTCTATATTCAGTGGGTCATAGAAAGAGGTAGGAGAGAATCCCAGGGCCACGCAGTCCTCTATACTTTTGTCAACTGCAAGAACCGTGGGTTTGGTTTCCAGTGTGTCAGCTCCCAAAGGATCAAATGAGACACAGATGGGTTGAAGGCAAAATCAGAGGTGCTTATTTCACCTTGGCCAAAGTGGATGTCAGCAGAGTTTGCACTCCAAAGACTGATATGCCTCAGTACAAACAAAGAGCATAGATCAAACTGCATTATATGGCAGTCTAGATGGGGACAAGGATGTTCTTGGAGAATTTCCCTAGATGTGATTCATTGGGTGTTCCAATTGCAAAAAGCACCTCTCGCAAAGATGATGATCTTAGAAAGGGTCATATGGGAGAAGATGGTCTTCAGGCAACCTGGAACTGAACCTTAGAAGGAAAGGCTCAGACACTGGGGTTGGGACATGCTTAGCTGTAAAGGACATGTGAGTGCTGGTGTCTCACCAAATTACAGCCTTCAGGATTCCATAGTATTGAGCCAGGGCAGTTCACATAGTGGCAAACAGCATTAATTCTACCATGCAGATCAGGCTTGGGCAAACTTTGACCCTCCAGATGTTTTGGACATCAGCTCCCACAATTCCTAACAACCGGTAGATGGTTTGCCGTGAGTTTTACAGGCTGTATAGCCATGTTCCAGAAGCATTTTCTCCTGACATTTCACCCACATCTATGGCAGGCAGTTCTTAAACATCTATAGCAGGCAGTTTGAAAGTTCTTAAATTTGCACCACCAGAACTTTAGCATCACTTTAGAAGCAAAGCACCAGCTTTAGATACACTTCAGAAGCAAAGCAGCAGCTTTAGAAACATTTTTGATGCAAAGCAGCAGCTTTAGAAACACTTTAGAAGCAGACTAGCACTTTTAGCAACACCACTTTAGCAACACTTTAGAAGCAATGCACCAGCTTTAGTAACACTTTAGAAGCAATGCACCGGCTTTAGAAAGACTTTAGAAGCAAAGCACCAGTTTTAGAAACACTTTAGAAACAATGCACCAGCTTTAGAAACACTTTAGAAGCAATGCACCAGCTTTAGAAACACTTTAGAAGCAAAGCACCAGCTTTAGAAACACTTTAGAAGCAAAGCACCAGTTTTAGAAACACTTTAGAAGCAAAGCAACAGCTTTAGAAACAATTTAGAAGCAAAGCACCAGCTTTAGAAACACTTTAGAAGCAAAGCACCAGTTTTAGAAACACTTTAGAAGCAAAGCAACAGCTTTAGATACACTTTAGAAGCAAAGCAGCAGCTTTAGAAACATTTTAGATGAAAAGCAGCAGCTTTAGAAACACTTTAGAAGCAAACTAGCAGCTTTAGCAACACTTTAGAAGCAAAGCACAAACTTTAGCAACACTTGAGAAGCAAAGCACCAGCTTTAGCAACACTTGAGAAGCAAAGCACCAACTTTAGCAACACTTGAGAAGCAAAGCACCAGCTTTAGAAACACTTTAGAAGCAAAGCACCAGTTTTAGAAACACTTTAGAAGCAAAGCAACAGCTTTAGATACACTTTAGAAGCAAAGCAGCAGCTTTAGAAACATTTTAGATGAAAAGCAGCAGCTTTAGAAACACTTTAGAAGCAAACTAGCAGCTTTAGCAACACTTTAGAAGCAAAGCACAAACTTTAGCAACACTTGAGAAGCAAAGCACCAGCTTTAGCAACACTTGAGAAGCAAAGCACAAACTTTAGCAACACTTGAGAAGCAAAGCACCAGCTTTAGCAACACTTGAGAAGCAAAGCACCAACTTTAGCAACACTTGAGAAGCAAAGCACCAGCTTTAGAAACACTTTAGAAGCAAAGCACCAGTTTTAGAAACACTTTAGAAGCAAAGCAACAGCTTTAGATACACTTTAGAAGCAAAGCAGCAGCTTTAGAAACATTTTAGATGAAAAGCAGCAGCTTTAGAAACACTTTAGAAGCAAACTAGCAGCTTTAGCAACACTTTAGAAGCAAAGCACAAACTTTAGCAACACTTGAGAAGCAAAGCACCAGCTTTAGCAACACTTGAGAAGCAAAGCACCAACTTTAGCAACACTTGAGAAGCAAAGCACCAGCTTTAGAAACACTTTAGAAGCAAAGCACCAGTTTTAGAAACACTTTAGAAGCAAAGCAACAGCTTTAGATACACTTTAGAAGCAAAGCAGCAGCTTTAGAAACATTTTAGATGAAAAGCAGCAGCTTTAGAAACACTTTAGAAGCAAACTAGCAGCTTTAGCAACACTTTAGAAGCAAAGCACAAACTTTAGCAACACTTGAGAAGCAAAGCACCAGCTTTAGCAACACTTGAGAAGCAAAGCACCAACTTTAGCAACACTTGAGAAGCAAAGCACAAACTTTAGCAACACTTGAGAAGCAAAGCACAAACTTTAGCAACACTTGAGAAGCAAAGCACCAGCTTTAGCAACACTTGAGAAGCAAAGCACCAACTTTAGCAACACTTGAGAAGCAAAGCACCAGCTTTAGAAACACTTTAGAAGCAAAGCACCAGTTTTAGAAAAGCACCAGTTTTAGAAGCAAAGCAACAGCTTTAGATACACTTTAGAAGCAAAGCAGCAGCTTTAGAAACATTTTAGATGAAAAGCAGCAGCTTTAGAAACACTTTAGAAGCAAACTAGCAGCTTTAGCAACACTTTAGAAGCAAAGCACAAACTTTAGCAACACTTGAGAAGCAAAGCACCAGCTTTAGCAACACTTGAGAAGCAAAGCACCAACTTTAGCAACACTTGAGAAGCAAAGCACCAGCTTTAGAAACACTTTAGAAGCAAAGCACCAGTTTTAGAAACACTTTAGAAGCAAAGCAACAGCTTTAGATACACTTTAGAAGCAAAGCAGCAGCTTTAGAAACATTTTAGATGAAAAGCAGCAGCTTTAGAAACACTTTAGAAGCAAACTAGCAGCTTTAGCAACACTTTAGAAGCAAAGCACAAACTTTAGCAACACTTGAGAAGCAAAGCACCAGCTTTAGCAACACTTGAGAAGCAAAGCACCAACTTTAGCAACACTTGAGAAGCAAAGCACCAGCTTTAGCAACACTTGAGAAGCAAAGCACCAACTTTAGCAACACTTGAGAAGCAAAGCACCAGCTTTAGCAACACTTGAGAAGCAAAGCACCAACTTTAGCAACACTTGAGAAGCAAAGCACCAGCTTTAGAAACACTTTAGAAGCAAAGCACCAGCTTTAGAAACACTTTAGAAGCAAAGCACCAGCTTTAGAAACACTTTAGAAGCAAAGCACCAGCTTTAGAAACACTTTAGAAGCAAAGCACCAGTTTTAGAAACACTTTAGAAGCAAAGCAACAGCTTTAGATACACTTTAGAAGCAAAGCAGCAGCTTTAGAAACATTTTAGATGAAAAGCAGCAGCTTTAGAAACACTTTAGAAGCAAACTAGCAGCTTTAGCAACACTTTAGAAGCAAAGCACAACCTTTAGCAACACTTGAGAAGCAAAGCACCAGCTTTAGCAACACTTGAGAAGCAAAGCACCAACTTTAGCAACACTTGAGAAGCAAAGCACCAGCTTTAGAAACACTTTAGAAGCAAAGCACCAGTTTTAGAAAAGCACCAGTTTTAGAAGCAAAGCAACAGCTTTAGATACACTTTAGAAGCAAAGCAGCAGCTTTAGAAACATTTTAGATGAAAAGCAGCAGCTTTAGAAACACTTTAGAAGCAAACTAGCAGCTTTAGCAACACTTTAGAAGCAAAGCACAAACTTTAGCAACACTTGAGAAGCAAAGCACCAGCTTTAGCAACACTTGAGAAGCAAAGCACCAACTTTAGCAACACTTGAGAAGCAAAGCACCAGCTTTAGAAACACTTTAGAAGCAAAGCACCAGTTTTAGAAACACTTTAGAAGCAAAGCAACAGCTTTAGATACACTTTAGAAGCAAAGCAGCAGCTTTAGAAACATTTTAGATGAAAAGCAGCAGCTTTAGAAACACTTTAGAAGCAAACTAGCAGCTTTAGCAACACTTTAGAAGCAAAGCACAAACTTTAGCAACACTTGAGAAGCAAAGCACCAGCTTTAGCAACACTTGAGAAGCAAAGCACCAACTTTAGCAACACTTGAGAAGCAAAGCACCAGCTTTAGAAACACTTTAGAAGCAAAGCACCAGTTTTAGAAAAGCACCAGTTTTAGAAGCAAAGCAACAGCTTTAGATACACTTTAGAAGCAAAGCAGCAGCTTTAGAAACATTTTAGATGAAAAGCAGCAGCTTTAGAAACACTTTAGAAGCAAACTAGCAGCTTTAGCAACACTTTAGAAGCAAAGCACAAACTTTAGCAACACTTGAGAAGCAAAGCACCAGCTTTAGCAACACTTGAGAAGCAAAGCACCAACTTTAGCAACACTTGAGAAGCAAAGCACCAGCTTTAGAAACACTTTAGAAGCAAAGCACCAGTTTTAGAAACACTTTAGAAGCAAAGCAACAGCTTTAGATACACTTTAGAAGCAAAGCAGCAGCTTTAGAAACATTTTAGATGAAAAGCAGCAGCTTTAGAAACACTTTAGAAGCAAACTAGCAGCTTTAGCAACACTTTAGAAGCAAAGCACAAACTTTAGCAACACTTGAGAAGCAAAGCACCAGCTTTAGCAACACTTGAGAAGCAAAGCACCAACTTTAGCAACACTTGAGAAGCAAAGCACCAGCTTTAGCAACACTTGAGAAGCAAAGCACCAACTTTAGCAACACTTGAGAAGCAAAGCACCAGCTTTAGCAACACTTGAGAAGCAAAGCACCAACTTTAGCAACACTTTAGAAGCAAAGCACCAGCTTTAGAAACACTTTAGAAGCAAAGCACCAGCTTTAGAAACACTTTAGAAGCAAAGCACCAGCTTTAGAAACACTTTAGAAGCAAAGCACCAGTTTTAGAAACACTTTAGAAGCAAAGCACCAACTTTAGCAACACTTTAGAAGCAAAGCACCAGCTTTAGCAACACTTTAGAAGCAGAGCACTAGTGCCCCCTAGTTTTGTAAGTACTTGTAAGGACCATTTAGAACCATGGATTGCCATGCCTAATGTCCAGGATGGGAGAAAGATATCTCATCTAGTTGAGGCAAGTGTGGATGTTGCAATTGGCCTTTGACAACACAGCCGGTAAGCGGTTAGGAATGGTGGGAGTTGAAGTCCAAAACACCTGGAGGGCTGAAGTTTGCCCATGCCTGTTATAGATGCACCGTCAGATCTTCCTCCTCAATGTGTGGGAGATTCTTGCCTGCCTATCTCACGGATCGGAGGAAGATTGAGTCATCCTTCATCTCCATTGTTCGTTCCCTCAAGACAACCTCTCGATCCACTTTCTTCCAGCTTCGTCCACCCCAAATGACCAGGAAACAGCATGGAAAGAGACAGATTTATGAAGCCAAGCCATCCTTGGCAAGACAACACTTCGCTGAATATCCTCAGGAGCTTCGCGATGCTCACCATCTCTGGTTTCGGACTTCATGATGAATTCTTATTGCTTGTTTCACGAGAGACAATAACTATCACGGTTCTCATTGTTTCACTGCCTCGATGAAAAAAATATGTATCTATTTATGGCTTATTCAGACTCAAAATGACACCCCACCTCATTTTTCCCCCTGTTTCACTTGGGAAGAGGCCTGACGTAGTCATTAAGCAGATGATGATGTGACTTTGGAGATGCCTCCCAAAGTCCTTCAACCCCGGTTGAAATCTAATAGATGGGAACCAGCTCGGATCACCTCCAGATCATAAGGTTTGCATGATTTAATATCTCATTATTCTGCATTGGAAGAGCTACATTTTATGTCCATCTTGGAACAATGGAGATAAACAATGGTAGTTTGGAAGCTTTTTTGCTGATGGGTGCAATATTAATCTGCATCAAGAATGTCCATGTATGGTCGAAGGCTTTCATGGCTGGAATTACTGGGTTGTTGTAGGTTTTTCAGGCTATATGGCCATGTTCTAGAAGCATTCTCTCCTGATGTTTCCCCTGCATCTATGGCAAGCATCCTCAGAGGTTGTGAGGTCTCACAACCTCTGAGGATGCTTGCCATAGATGCAGGTGAAACATCAGGAGAGAATGCTTCTAGAACATGGCCAAAACCTACAACCACCCAAGAATGTCCATGCTTGATTGTCTCATTCCTCTTCACAAGAATAAGGAATAATAAGCATATTCCAGCCTCTAACATGGAAGGTGGAGGTCTACACTGCATCTGCATTGTGGATTTAATGTGGCTTGATGTCACTTGAACTGTCATGATTCAATGCTTTGGGATCCTGGAGTTTGTAGTGTGATGAGGTACTTGCTTTCTTTAGGATGGGCGGAACCTAAAGACCTTGTAAAATTAGGATTCCATACCATTTAGCCATGGCAGTTCAAGTAGTGTCAAACTGCATTAATTCTGCATTGTATATGCATCCTAGGAAAATGCTTCGACATAACTCCAATGACGGAAATGAATTCATATATCCATAGACTTGTACAGTTTTCACATACCCCAAAGGCCATCTGAGCCGACCCTCTGCTATCATCTCGAAATACACAATCCAAGCCCTCCCAATGGATGGCCATCCAGCCACTGTTTAGAAACTCCCAGAGAAGGAAATGCCATTGGACTCCCAGACAAGAGCTTCTTCCACCATCAAATAGTTATTATAATCAAGAAGTTCTTCCTAATGGGTTGCTGTGACTTTTCCAGGCTGTCTGGCCATGTTCCAGAAGCATTCTCTCCTGATGTTTTGCCTACATCTATGGCAGGCATCCTCAGAGGTTGAGAGACCTATTGGAAACTAGGCAAGTGAGGTTTATATATCTGTGGAATGTCAAGGGTAGGAGGCAGGAAGCAGCCAGGCTTTGAGGATGCAAGGCCATTCAATGCTAATCAAGGTGGCCAATTGCAACATTCACACTTGCCTCAAACAGACAAGATGGCCCTTGGCAACTCTTCCAACTGAATGATTCTATGGTTCTCCTGTCCCAAGCTGCAATATCTAAAAGAATCCCTAGACCGTAGCAGACTACTCAGTCAACTCTAGAAAAATGGAAGAGGTTTGTGGTTGGGACACGGTTTGTATGGTGTGAGGCAAGGAGAAAGGCCAAAACATCCATCAAGGAGTTAGTGAGGGAATGCATGCCCTGGGAAGATGTCAGTTTCTCAAACCAAAAGTATGTATCATTCTAAAAAAGGCAAAGAATCCCCAGCAGCCATCCGGTAACAATTTTGATGCTGGAAGCCAACAGGCATCCTTTTCTGCTTGGTTGCTCCAAACCACAGCAGGACAGTTCTCCATTCCAGAGCTGGAGACCTAGCAAAGGAGCAAAGTCACATCTGTTTTCATGTGCATGGTCCATGTTTCTTGCAAGGGGTTGTCCCTTTGCTGTGGTCTCCTTGTTGAGATGATGCCCTCTCCAAAGAGGCTTACCTGGTGCCGACACTGTTTACCTTTCCAGGTCTGAGCAAAGACTTTCCTTTTCTTCCAGATGCCTGTATTTTAAATTTAAATGGCGAGAGAAGCAGATGGCGAAAATAGAAGAATAATCTGCCTCAGGTGAGCATGCTTGCTCCATCAATGCTTAACATTAGCCTGAAGAAGAGAAGGCTGAGAGGAGACATGATAGCCATGTATAAATATGTGAGGGGAAGTCCTAGGGAGGAGGGAGCAAGCTTGTTTTCTGCTGCCCTGGAGACTAGGACACAATGGAACAATGGCTTCAAACTACAGGAAAGGAGATTCCACCTGAACATTAGGAAGAACTTCCTGACTGTGAGAGCTGTCCAGCAGTGGAACCCTCTGCCCTGGAGTGTGGTGGAAGCTCCTTCTTTAGAGGCCTTTAAACAGAGGCTAGATGGCCATCTGTCAGGGATGCTTTGAATGCGATTTCCCTGCTTTTTGGCAGGGGGTTGGACTGGATGGCCCATGAGGTCTCTTCCAATTCTATGATTCTATTATTCTAAATTACCAGCCACTGCCAAAGGGGGCAGAGAATTTCATCTACGCTGATGATCGTGCCATCACCACTCAAGCAGGGAGCTTTGCAATGGTTGAAGAGAAGCTCTCCGAAGCTTTAGGTGCTCTTACTGCCTATTACAGGGAAAACTGATTCCTCATCCATCTAAAATACAGATGTATGCATTTTATCTTAAGAGCAGATAAGCATCTCGAGCTCTGAGGGTGATCTGGGAAGGAATCCCACTGGAGCATTGCAGCACATCCACAGCAAGCTGGCTTCAGGAAAGGCAAAAGCTGCACACCGCAAGTGCTGAACCTGACTCAGCACATAGAAGATGGCTTTGAAAGGCAGCAGATCACAGGAGCTGTCTTCATAGACCTGTCAATGGCTTATGATACCATAAACCACTGCCTCCTCCTGAGAAAAATGTATAATATCACAAAGAACTACTGTCTCACCTGCCTCATAGGAAACCTGCTACAAAATAGGAGCTTCTTTGTTGAGTTCCAGGGCCAGAGAAGCAGATGACGGAAACAGAAGAACGGCCTGCCTCAGGGGAGCATGCTTGCCCCATCTATGTTCAACATCTACACAAATGACCAGCCACTGCCAGAAGGGACAGAGGGCTTCATCTATGCTGATGATCGTGCCATTACCGCTCAAGCAGGGAGCTTTGAGATGGTGGAACAGAAGCTCTCCAAAACTCTAGGTGCTCATACTGCCTATTACAGGGAAAACCAACTGATTCCTAATCCATCTAAAACACAGACTTATGCATTTTATCTTAAGAACAGATAAGCATCTCGATCTCTGAGGATGATCTGGGAAGGAATCCCACTGGAGCATTGCAGCACACCCAAATACCTGGGAGTTACCCTGGACCGTGCTCTGACCTACAAGAAGGACTGCCTGAACATCAAGCAAAAAGTGGGTGCTAGAAATAATATCATATGAAAGTTGACTGGCACAACCTGGGGATCACAAACAGACACAATGAAGACATCTGCTCTTGGATTTTGCTACTCTGTTGCTGAATATGCATGTCCAGTGTAATGCATTGCACCACATTAAAACAATTAATGTGGCTCTTAACGAGACATGCTGCAGTATCATGGGATATATATGCCCCACACGGCTGGAGAAATTATACTGTTTTTAACCGTTATTGCACCACCTGACATCTGCTGGGAAGTAGCAGCCCATAATGGAAGGACCAAGGCAGTGACCTCTCCAGCCCATCCTCTGTTTGGATATCAGCCAGCACACCAATGCCTTAAATCAAGAAATAACTTCCTAAGATCAAGAGAGATACTCGCAGGGACTCCTCAGCAAGGAAGAATCCAAAAGCAGCAGGTTAAAACCCAGCACTTTAATCAGTGGCTGAGACTGGATGAGAAACTCCCTCCTGGGTACACAGAAGGCTGAGCAGCCTGTAATGTGCTGGGCAGGCTGTACTCTGGCACCACGAGATGCAGAGCTAACCTTAAGAAATGGGGCCACAAAGTGGAGAAGAGCAAACCACAGACCACCTACTGCAATGCAACCTGAGCCCTGCCACGTGCACAATAGAGGACCTTCTCACAGCCAAACCAGAGATATTCCAAGTGGCCAGCTTCTGGACATATAGCACAATATCAAGTTTTTTTCTTAACTTTGTGTTTTAAATGCACTTAACTGTACCTTCAACTCGCTTCTGAAATGATAAATAAATAAATGGAAACACCTATATCAGTGGTTCTCAACCTGGGGTCCCCAGATGTTTTTGGCCTACAACTCCCAGAAATCCCAGCCAGTTTACCAGCTGTTAGCATTTCTGGGAGTTGAAGGCCAAAAACATCTGGGGACCCCAGGTTGAGAACCACTGACCTATGCCAACATAGGCTAGTAGATTTCTATTTTCTCCATTCCATATTCTTTTTCCTTTCATGGTGGAAGAGCAAGTGTGTCTCTGAGCGATTTTGCCCGAGGTCACGCATCCAGATCCCGTCATTCTTTCCCCGGCTTTGCAGAGATACGGAAAGAATGAGAAAGCTCATTAGTCCACGGAGAGAGAGTGCTTTCCTCTTGTTTTGCTTGTCTCCATCAGATTCCTCCTTGGTCAATCCCTTGTTTAAAGGTCAGCCATCCTCACCTGGCGAGGTTTCCGGAGACACAATTCATTTCAGCGGCTCGGAAAGCTGTGCCTCGGCCGCACGGCTAATCCACCCAAAGGACACACAGAAGGAAAGGCTTAAGCAACCGAGTGTCAATTTTTGAAAGGGCAGACACCATGGAGGTGCAAAAGATTGGACCTGTTTACGCAGGAGGTGCTCCCACTCAAAAAGGATGTATTTCAGCATCCCGGAAAGGTGCACAGCTGGACATGCATGTAAGCAAAATGGAAATGCCTTGAGGATTTCCAAAAGGTTGGGAAATCCCTGCCATCTTCCAAACCTATTTCTCAGTAGCGGCTGAACGGAATGAAATGAGGTGACCTTTATCCAGGCAATTGGTGGAGTGTTTGCGGATCACAGGGGATAAAAGGCTCCGAGGAAATGCAAAGCTCTCATTATGAGCGATGCCGGAGGAACCCATAGACAACAGCTGCGAGTTGGAAAAAGTAGAGGCACAGTAAGGTTTGTTGAGCAGAGGTTTCCTGCTCAGAAACTTTTCTTGTCTATCTACATCAGTGTTTCTCAGCCTGGGGGTCGGGACCCCTGGAGAGGTCGCAAGGGGGTGTCAGAGGGGTCACCAAAGACTATAAGAAAACACAGTATTTTCTGTTGATCATGGAGGTTCTGTGTGGGATGTTTGTCCCAATTCAATCATTGGTAGGGTTCAGAATGATCTTTGATTGTAGGCAAACAATAAATCCCAGCAACTACAACTCCCAAATGTCAAGGTCTATTTCCCCCAAATTCCACCAGTGTTCACATTTAGGCATGTTGAGTATTTGTGTCAAGTTTGGTCAAGATCCATCATTGTTTGAGTCTACAGTGCTCCCTGGATGTAGGTGAACTACAAATCCCAAACTCAAGGTCAATTCCCACAAAACCCTTCCAATCTGTCTGCCAAGTTTGGTTCAATTCCATCATTGGTAGAGTTCACAGTGTTCTTTGATTGCAGGTGAACTATAAACCCCAATAACTACAACCCCCAAATGTCAAGGTCTGTTTTGCCCAAACTCCACCAGGGCTCACATTTGATCATATGGAGTAGTGTGTCAAGTTTGGTCCAGGTCCATCATTGTTTTCCACAGTGCTCTCTGGATGTAGGTGAACTACAACTCCAAAACTCAAGTCAATGCCCACCAAACCTTTCCAGTATTTTCTGTTGGTCATGGAAGTCCTGTATGCCATGTTTGGTTGAATTCCATCATTGGTGGAGTTCAGAATGCTCTTTGATTGTAGCTGAACTATAAATCCCAGCAACTACAACTCCCACAGGACAAAATCCATGCACCCCCACAATCCCACCAATATTCAAATTTGGACTTATCAGGTATTTGTGCCCAGTTTGGTACAGTGAATGGAAATACATTCTGCATACCAGATATTTACATTACTATTCATAACAGCAGCAAAATGACAGTTATGAAGTAGCAACATAACTAATTTTATGGTTGGGGGTCACCATAACATGAGGAAGTGTATTAAGGGGTCATGGCATTAGGAAGGTTGAGAAACACTGATCTACAGGTTGCATCAACCCTTGATGGCTGCTTTTCTTGGAATCAGAAACTGGAAGAGGATGGAGCATTGTAGTGAAGGAGGCTCAAGCCTGTAGTAGATTTGCTTTGGTACCCCTCCCTGCAGAAAAGAAGCAACACATCAACAGCAGGGTGGAGAAATTGTGTGTTCTGCAATAGATAAGCTAATTGTGAAGGTACTGAACACGGGCTGAACAAGGGCTGGGACTGGAGTGGCAACAGATATTTGGCTGAAATTTGCCCCAGGTTTTTTTCGGGCTATATGGCCATGGTCTAGAGGCATTCTCTCCTGACGTTTCGCCTGCATCTATGGCAAGCATCCTCAGAGGTAGTGAGGTCTGTTGGAACTAGGAAAAGAGGTTTATATATCTGTGCAATGACCAGGGTGGGACAAAGGACTCTTGTCTGCTGGAGCTAGGTGTGAATGTTTCAACTGACCACCTTGATTAGCATATAATGGCTTGACAGTGCCTGGGGCAAACTTTTGTTGAGAAGTGATTAGATGTCCTTGTTTGTTTCCTCTCTGTTGTTGTGCTGTTGTAATTTTAGAGTTTTTTAAGACTGGTACCCAAACTTTGTTCATTTCCATGGTTTCCTCCTTTCTGTTGAAATTGTCCACATGCTTGTGGATTTCAAGGAACATGAAAGGCACTGCAGACTACTTCAACCAGAGAAATCAGCTATAGCAGAGCACCTGATGAACCAAACTGGACACAGCATTTTATTTGAGAACACAGAAGTGCTGGACCACTCTCACAACCACCATGTCAGACTACACAGAGAAGCCATTGAAATCCACAAGCATGTGGACAATTTCAACAGAAAGGAGGAGACCATGAAAATGAACAAAGTCTGGCTACCAGTATTAAAAAACTCTAAAATTACAACAGCACAACAACAGAGAGGAAACAAACAAGGACATCTAATCACCTCTCAACCAAAGTTTGCCCCAGGCACTGTCAGGCCTTACTTTACTTACTTAGGCGATCCCTCGTTGGACGAGTAAGATGGTCTTCCATCATGGGTTTCCTTGTGGGTCCGCATGTGGCTGTGGAGCCCTATTCTTGCTCTGCATCTTCTTCCGCAGTGAGGGCATTGGTTTCCAGGTGGAAGGCGGTCCCGGTCGGGGTTGGCTTGACGCGCCTTCCTCCTGGCACGTTTCTCTCTTTCACCCTCCACTCGTGCCTCCTCGAATTCTGCAGCACTGCTGGTCACAGCTGACCTCCAGCTGGAGCGCTCAAGGGCCAGGGCCTCCCAGTTCTCCGTGTCTATGCCAGAGTTTTTAAGGTTGGCTTTGAGCCCATCTTTAAATCTCTTTTCCTGTCCACCAACATTCCGTTTTCCGTTCTTGAGTTCGGAGTAGAGCAACTGCTTTGGGAGACGGTGGTCAGGCATCCGGACAACGTGGCCTGTCCAGCGGAGTTGATGTTGGAGGACCATTGCTTCAATGCTGGTGGTCTTTGCTTCCTCCAGCACGCTGACGTTTGTCCGCTTGTCTTCCCAGGAGATTTGCAGGATTTTCCGGAGGCAGCGCTGATGGAATCGTTCCAGGAGCTGCATGTGACGTCTGAAGACAGTCCACGTCTCGCAGGCATATAGCAGGGTTGGGAGGACAATAGCTTTATAGACAAGCACCTTAGTATCCCTACGGATGTCCCGGTCCTCAAACACTCTCTGCTTCATTCGGGAAAATGCTGCACTTGCAGAGCTCAGGCGGTGTTGTATTTCGGCGTCGATGTTGACTTTGGTGGAGAGGTGGCTGCCAAGGTAGCGGAAATGGTCGACATTTTCTAATGTTACACCATTAAGCTGTATCTCTGGCATTGGAGAGGGGACGGCTGGTGACTGCTGGAACAGCACTTTGGTTTTCTCGATGTTCAGTGACAGGCCAAGCTTTGTGTATGCTTCTGCAAAGGTGTTGAGAGTGGCTTGTAGATCTTCTTCTGTATGCGCACAGACGACATTGTCATCAGCATACTGGAGTTCTATAACAGATGTTGTTGTGACCTTGGTTTTGGCTTTCAGTCTGCTGAGGTTAAATAGCTTGCCGTCTGTCCGATAGATGATTTCCACTCCGGTGGGAAGCTTCCCATCAACAAGGTGTAGTATCATGGCGATGAAGATGGAGAATAAAGTTGGGGCAATAACACATCCCTGTTTGACACCCGATTCCACCTTAAATGGGTCACTTTGGGAGCCATTGCTGTCCAAGACTGTTGCCATCATGTCATCGTGGAGGAGCTGCAGGATGTTCACAAATTTGCTTGGGCACCCGATTTTTTGGAGGATGGTCCAGAGAGCGCTGCGATTCACTGTGTCGAATGCCTTTGCAAGGTCGATGAATGCCATGTACAGAGGTTGGTTTTGTTCCCTGCATTTTTCTTGGAGCTGTCGTGCAGTGAAGATCATGTCCACAGTTCCTCTGGAGGGGCGGAAGCCGTTCTGGGATTCTGGGAGGGTGTCTTCTGAGAGGGGCAGAAGGCGGTTTGCAAGGATTCTTGCGAGGATTTTTCCAGCAGAGGTTAGAAGGGAGATACCTCGATAGTTCCCGCAGTCTGTTCTTTCCCCTTTTTTGAAGAGGGTGATGATGGTGGCATCCTTGAAGTCTGCTGGGATTTTCTCGGTCACCCACACTTTTTCTATGAGCTGGTGGAGTTGGTGTGTCAGCGCAGGTCCTCCCTCTTTAAAGATTTCAGCAGGGATCCCATCCGGTCCGCTGGCTTTGTTGTTCTTTTGTTGGCTGATGGCATTGCTGACTTCTTCCAAACTAGGCAGTGCTGCAAGCTCATCCCTGGTTTGTTGTTGTGGGATTTGTGAGAGGACCTCTTCGGCCACATTGGAGCTGCGGTTTAGGAGGCTTTGGTAGTGTTCTTTCCAACGTAGTGCAATTGACTTTTGGTCCTTCAGGAGTTTGGTTCCATCTGATGAGCGTAGAGGCTGTATGCCATGGTTTCTTGGCCCATAGATGACCTTTGTGGCTTTGAAGAATCCCTGAGCATTATGGGTATCTGCCAGGTGTTGGATTTCTTCAGCCTTCTTTGTCCACCAGATGTTCTTGAGTTCTCTTGTCCTTCTTTGGACCTCAGCTTTTGCACTGGCGTAGATCTTTTTCTTAGCAGCACAGTTGATGTCTCTCTGCCATGTTTGGAAGGCTTTCCTTTTCTTGTCAATTAGCTGTTGGATCTCGATGTCATTTTCATCAAACCAGTCTTGATGTTTCTTGGCTTGGTATCCAATAGTTTCTTCGCAGGCTTGGATGATGGAGGTCTTCAGTTTGTTCCAATGTTCCTCAACATTTTCGGGGTGTACTGTGGGTAGATGGTCCTTGAGTGCTGTTTGGAGATGGGCTCGTCTGGAGGGCTCCTGAAGGGCTTGGGTGTTCATTTTGCGCCTTGTCTTCCTTCCTTGGAGTCTGCGCTTGGGGGCGATCTTGATAGCCATCGTGGATCGGATTAGCCTGTGGTCGGTCCAGCAGTCGTCAGCACCTGTCATGGCTCTTGTGAGGAGTACGTCACGGCGGTCTCTGGCACGTGTGATTACATAGTCTAAGAGGTGCCCGTGCTTTGACCGGGGGTGCTTCCATGATGTCTTGAACTTGTTTTTCTGGCGGAAGAGCGTGTTGGTGATGACAAGGTTGTGCTCCGCACATTTGGTGAGAAGCAGGATGCCATTCGAGTTGCTGTTTCCAACCCCGTCTTTTCCTATGGTGCCTGGCCACAGGTCGAAGTCTCGCCCGACTCTTGCATTGAAGTCCCCCAGGAGAATGATTTTGTCCTCCTTAGGTATCCCCGATAGGACAGTGTCCAGCTGATAGTAGAATTTCTCCTTGATGTCTTCATCAGCGTCTAGTGTTGGTGCATAGGCACTTATGATGGTTGCCCGTTGGTTTTTGGCAAGATCAATTCGGAGGGTGGAGAGTCGTTCGTTGATGCCAGTGGGCGCTTCGGACAGATGTTTCATCAGATCATTTCTGATGGCGAAGCCAACTCCGTGCATTTTTTGGTCTTTTTCGGGCAGTCCCTTCCAGAAGAAGGTGTAGCCTCCTTTTTCTTCCTTCAGCTGTCCCTCTCCTGCTCTCCGGGTCTCCTGAAGGGCTGCTATGTCGATGTTGAAGCGTCCCAGCTCCCTTGCGATGATGGCAGTTCTGCGTTCGGGGCGTTCACTGTCACTGTTGTCCATCAGAGTCCGTACGTTCCATGTACCGAAGTTCATTTTTCTTTTTTGGCCGCAGGATGGTGACCCCACTGGACGCGGCAGTCCAGTCAGGGATAAGTGAGGCAGACTATGTTTAGGGCACCTTTTCTAGCCCCCTCCCCGTGTGGGGTGAGCAGAGTGGGTCCTAAAAAGGGCTGCTCAGTCGCGGATACAGCTGCCGAACTACTCAACTGCCTCGGACCTTGAGGTAGAACGACTGAGTCCGTACCCACCGCCCATGTGTCAGTCTGTGACTAGGGGCTTCCAGATTTCACAGTCCTGCCCCCGTCGCCACTCGCTGATCGCCATGGGGCTTTGGTTGGTTGTTTCTATTTTCTTTGGAAGACGCCCCCTCGATGGACTGTCACCTTGTCGTGGTGAGGGGGCTTGCGTGTTCCGATGAACCTGTGGGCACAACAACTGGAGTCGTGCACTCCCAGGAGTGGCCGCGGGGGAGGTCCCAGACCAAGCACAGTCCGAAGACCCAAAGACCTCAACGGCGGAGCAGGCGGAGGATAACATGGCACATGCTACAACGGCTGCGAAGGCGGAAGAAGGCTGCAACAGACTGAGAAGCCATGGTCATTGTGTTAAACTACATCACCAGTGGAACCTCACTCTGTGAAGACTGTGTGTTGTTCAGTTGTGCACTGACCTCCACACATTAAAAAAAAAACCACTGTCAGGCCATTATATGCTAATTAAGGTGGTCAGTTGAAACATTCACATCCAGCTCCAGCAGACAAGACTCCTTTGTCCCACCCTGGTCATTCCACAGACATATTAACCCCTTTCCCTAGTTCTAACAGACCTCACTACCTCTGAGGATGCTTGCCATAGATGCAGGCGAAACGTCAGGAGAAATGCCTCTAGAACATGGCCATATAGGCCGAAAAAACCTACAACAACCCATCTGGAATAGACTCATCAAATCCTATAACTATAGTAGATCCCCCCAGGTCCATCGACTCCAATGACATTCTGCCAGGTAGGAAGACACAATCCAATCCCTCCTGACAGATAGCCACCCAGTCTTAAAAACCTTAACATAAAGGGGACTCCACCAGATTCCCAAGAAACATACTCCATTGCCGAACAGCTGTTACCCTTATGAAGTTCTTCCTAACGTTTAGATGGAGTCTCTTCTCCTGAAATTTGAATCCATTGCTCCTTTGGGTCCTAGTCTCTGGAGCAGCAGTAAACAAGTTTGCCTCCTACTCAATGGGACATAATTTCAAATATATGTATGTATGTCTCCCATGTCACCTCTTCATCTTCAGATATGAAGATACAGAATGGTTCGATAGCAGTACGTATGAAAAAAATATTGGAGTCTTCGAGGACAACAAGTTAAACATGAGCCAACAATGTCATGCGGCGGCAAAAAAGCCAATGGGATTTTGGTCTGCATCAATAGGAGTCTAGTGTCTAGATCCAGCGAAGTCATGCTACCCCTCTATTTTACCTTGGTTAGAATGCAATTCTCCTGCTTCTGCCATGGAGTGTGGTGGAGGCTCCTTCTTTGGAGGCTTTTAAACAGAGGCTGGATGGCCATCTGTCAGGGGTGCTTTGAATGAGATTTTCCTGTTTCTTGGCAGAATGGGGTTGGACTGGATGGCCCATGGGGTCTCTACCAACTCTAGGATTCTATGATTCTCTGACTAGACATGGAATAACACTGTGTCCAATTCTGGGCACTGCAGTTGAAGGGAGATGTTGACTCTAAGCTCTACCTATGAGGAGCAGCTTAAAGAGCTGGGCATGTTTAGCCTGCAGAAGAGAAGGTGGAGAGATGAGGGCCATGAATCAAGAGGTGAGGGGAAGTCATAGGGAGGAGGGAGCAGGCTCCCTTTCTGCTGCCCTGGAGACTAGGACGCAATGGAACAATGGCTTCAAACGACAGGAAAGGAAGGCTATGCCACCTGAACCTGAGGAAGAACTTCCTAATGGTGAGAGAGAGCTGTTCAGCAGTGGAACTCTCTGCCCCAGAGTGTGGTGGAGGCTCCTTCTTTGGAGGCCTTTAAACAGAGGCTGGATGGCTATCTATCAGGGGTGCTTTGAAGGTGATTTTCTTGCTTCTTGGCAGGGGGTTGTACTAGATGACCCACTCGGTCTCTTCCAATTCTATGATTCTATGATCCTACTCAATGGGACATAATATCAAATATTTAAATATGTCTCCTGTGTCATCTCTTCATCTTCTCTTCTCCAAGCCAAATCTGCCCAACTCTCTCATCATTCATGTGTTCCAGACCTTTAATAACACTGTTCTACAAATTTTCAGTTTTTCTCAGTTACGGAAACGAAATGTGCCGTTTCTTAATAACTTTAATATGCTGAATTCAAATATAATAATTAAATGTTAATTGGCTCTGGTTTTTATGCAATAGCTATTTCAATTTTCTCCAGAATAGGTAATCCATTAATATTATGATAATCCGCCTAACCTTACTGCATGTATATAAACCGCGAATATTTACTAAATTTTAGTCACATTATATTGCCAAGAGTTTATACATAAGAAATATTTATTTAATTAGTCTATTGTTTATGTTTGTGCAGCAAGAAACTATATTCGTAGGCCTAATGCCGTTGAAAAGTCTGAAAGTTTAAATGTCGCTTTAATCGTGACTTTAGTTTCTATCCTGTTTGCTTCTCTTGACTTTTCTTTTGTATTCAAGGAAAGGGTTGTCTCTTCCAATGCTCCAGCAGTAGTCTGACAGCATTGACGGAGTCCATTGGCCTTGATATCTTTTTTCCATAGTGCTTTATTTACACACGTGCGAGGAGGCATCACTACCGTAAAAAGAACAATGTAAAACGATGTTTAACGAGACTGTCTCAGTCTTCAACTGACTGACCCTCACCGTTCAAAAGTCTGGCCTTATATAGGGCTTTCTGGCTTTTGCACACGGCACTAATACTGCGTCATCAAACTTTCTAGAGTATTCTAGGATCTTCCATAGTGTAAGTCACAACATGCATTTTTTCAACCATACGTGATCACGTGATTGCTTATATCATAAAAACTAGAGCCAATATACATTTTTAAATGTCATTTTCCTTTTCAGCACCCCAAAATCATAAAAGAACAACTATTTTCAGGCCCGCAACTTTTTCTCCGTTGAACAGTGTAATAGAATCATAGAATCATAGAGTTGGAAGAGACCTCATGGGCCATCCAGTCCAACCCCATTCTGCCAAGAAGCAGGAAAATTGCATGTAAGCCACCCCCGCAGATGGCCATCCAGCCTCCGTTTAAAAGCTTCCAAAGAAGGAGCCTCCACCACACTCCGGGGCAGAGAGCTCCACTGCTGAATGGCTCTCACAGTCAGGAAGTTCTTCCTCATGTTCAGATGGAATCTCCTAATGTTGAGATCATTTTCCCACCCTTCTCTGGACCTCTTCCAGCTGAAGCAACGGCTTCAAACTGGAAGAAGAGATTTCACATGAATATTAGGAAATAAATCTTGATGTTAATTGCTTTTTGATGGTGGAATATTCTGCCTAGGAACCTAGTGGAGTCTCCTCCTTTGGAGGTGCTAAAGCAGAGGCTAGATGGCCATCGGTTGGGAGATCTGGATTGTGGCAGAAAGTGTTGGACCGGATGAACCTCGAGACCTCTTCTGACTTTAGGATTCTATGATTCTATTCTTCGATGATCCTGGAAAAATTGAAATGCCTTACATCAGTGTTTCTCAACCTGGGGGGCGGGACCCCTGTGGGGGTCGCGAGGGAGTGTCAGAGGGGTTGCCAAAGGCCATCAGAAAACATAGTATTTTCTCTTGGTCATGGGTTCTGTGTGGGAAGTTTGGTCCAATTCTATCATTGGTGGGGTTCAGAATGTTATTTCATTGTAGGTGAACTGTAAATCCCAGCAACTGCAACTCCCAAATGTCAAGGTCTATTTTTCTCAAACTCCTCCAGTGTTCACATTTCAGCATATTGAGTATTCGTGCCATGTTTGGTCCAGATCCACCATGGTTTGAGTCCACAGTGCTCTCTGGATGTAGGTGAACTACAACTCCAAAATTCAAGGTCAATGCCCACCAGATCCTCCCAGTATTTTCTCTTGGCCATGGGAGTTCTGTGTGCCAAGTTTGGTTCAATTTCATCATTGGTGGTGTTCAGAATGCTCTTTGATTGTAGGTGAACTATAAATCCCAGCCACTACAGCTCCCAAGTGACAAAATCAATCCCCTCCCAACCCCACCAGTATTCAAATTTGGGCATATTGGGTATTTGGGATTTGAAAATACATCCTGCATATCAGATATTTCCATTAGCAAAATTACAGTTACGAAGTAGCAATGAAAATGTTATGGTTGGGGGTCACCACAACGTGAGGAACTGTACTAAGGGGTCGCGGCATTAGGAAGGTTGAGAACATAATGCAGCCATAGCAATCCGTTGTCTTTTGTAGCATCTTCATTCCAAGCTCCGTGTTCTATTGTTGTACGTTAGGCTCTTCAATCCCACAATATACAGAGTATTGGGGAAATTCGTCCCAGCGGGATGCACTCTGCTGCGAACTTGGAGTCACAGCCAAAGAACTCCTTAATCCCTTCTATCCTAAGGGGAGCAAAACATGGAACGTTTGGCAGGGTTTCCTCCTTGGCTCCCCAAATTACTTGTTCTCATTTGACCATGTCTTGGCTTTTGCACTTGAGAGAACCTGGGGAGTTGGCTCCATTTGGGTTTTGATGGCTCAGAGGAAAGCGTTTGGCCCAGAATCAACAAAACTAACAATACTGGATAATTTTTTATGGGAAGGAAGGTTTGAATAGGACCAAAATTGCCAGGGAAACCAGATAAATAGAAGAGGAATTAATCACAGTTCTCTGTATATTTAACAGCCTTGTAGATGTTACACAGATAAAGGTTGAATGATTTCTCCAGTTTGCAGTACTCATTCATTAAAAGCAAGGCAAGACCATATGGACTACCTATTTCACTGACCAACACACATTTTGGTTCCTTAAGTGTGAGCCCTGTTTCTGGGTATACAGTGTTCCCTCACTTATAGCTTGTGTTATGTTCCAGGACCACCTGTGAAAAGTGAAAATCCGCAAAATAGGGATGCTATATTTATTTTAATATTTATACATTATTTTAGTAGTTGCACTATTTTTGTGATGGCGCGAGTGGCGCCACCTATGTGTAGAACTGTTAGTTGCAAGATTTAAACTTGTATCATGCTTAATCCTGCCCTTTTACCCTGCTTATGTATAGTTGGATTGATTGGTTATTTATAGTTGTCAATCAGTGTTGTTTGCATCAGTTGAATTGCTTTCTCAAGCTCAATTGTTTCGCTCCACCTCTTCCTGGAGGAGGGGAGTGCTTCCCTTTTTTCATTCTGCCATCAGAGTTTCTATCAGATAGACGTGAGTAAGAGACTTGGCTCTAAAAGCCCCTGCTTAAATTAACTCTCAGCACCAATTCTAAGGTTTTTTTTTTACCCTTGGGACTCATGCTTTATGTTCAGATCATCCTGGACAACATTGAGGAGACCCAAGCGCCTTCAAACCAGTTCTTTTGGTACCAGAGGAAGGTCTTGTCCCTTCAACATAGGCTATTGGACTGGGGTTGTGTTTATTCCGATATTCACAGCCATTAAGGAAAGAGGAAACAGGAAAAGCTTCTCAGCTGCAAACTCCTTGGACTTTGTAAAGTATATTTCCTTTATCCCTGTTGAAACATCAAGCTTATGCCTGAGAAAGATAACTCATTGTGAACAATAAATACCATTTCGAGTTATCTGTTGTGTTTTGGTCTTTGGGAGTTCCAGTTTCCTATAGGAGGGCAAGAAGCAATCCCCTGGGGAAAGATGCCACGTCCATGCCTCTATCACTAAGAGTTATAGCCCCCAGGCACGACGCACAATTTTAAGTCTTTATAAACCTCCCCACACTACATAACCCTCCTTGAATGTGTTGTTCACGTAATCCTTGGTCGGTCTTAGCATCTCAGTCAAAGGAGCAAATGCTTAAATGGCATTCTCTCCTGACGTTTCACCTGCATCTATGGCAAGCATTCTCAGAGGTTGTGAGGTTCTACAACCTCTGAAGATGCTTGCCATAGATGCAGGCAAACGTCAGGAGATAATGCCTCTAGAACATGGCCATAAAGCCCGAAAAAACCTACAACAACCCAGTGATTCTGGCCATGAAAGCCTTTGACAATACATTATTTTAGTTCTTGTGAACCACTGGTGGTCCACGAACCACAGGTTGGGAACCACTGCACTAAACAGACAAGGATTCTTTCTCCAACCCTAGACATTATTACACAGGTATATATATACTCTACTTGTCTCACTCTCAACAAAATCTCTGAAGATGCCAACCACAGATGCAGGCAACATGTCAGGAGAGAATGCTGCTGGAACATGGCCATGCAGCCTTAAAAAACTCAAAGCAACCCTGTCATTCCGGCCATGAGGGCCTACAACAATAATACAGCATTTGCTTACTATTTTCTTCAGGGCAGGGCAGCTGGAGAGAATATTTGGATAGATTCAACTCATTTAAGCATTTGCTCCTTTGACTGAGATGCTAAGTCCGACCTTCGTTCACAAGGGGAGGAAGAGAACGGAGAGGCCAACTGGGTCTTGGCATCACCCCAGGTTGGAATTGGGAATTGTTCATTTGGAAAATAAAACCTCTTTCAAAGTGGAAGCTGCCGTGCCTCTTCGAAAGAGCTGGACTACAGCCTTATTTGGGCTTCCAGGCGTTGACTTCCTTTGAAGTCCGGCTCATAGCGATAGCGGCAATTAAAAGCATTCAAAAGTGGCAAGATGAAAGCCAAGATTAGTCCCTTTGCAAGTGAATCAGTCATCCAGAGGCCTGAGGCTCTTGGAACAGTGCACCAGAGATTCCTCAGGTGTATTGCCATGTGCAAATTAACTTGCTGAAGGCCACATGCTCCTTGGCACCACTGATCTTTCATTGCTAGAAAAACCTGGACTTTGTGGACACGGCTGGATATCCATTGTCATATAATGCTATTTGAACTGCATTATATGATCAGTGTAGATCAGACATGGGCAAACTTGGGCCCTCCAGGTGTTTTGGAATTCAACTCCCAAAAACTTCATCTCTTCAGATATTTGGACTCCCACAAACTTCATCTCTCCAGGTGTTTTGGACTTCAGCTCCCACAAACTTCATCCCTCCAGGTGTTTTGGACTTCAACTCCCACAAACTTCATCTCTCCAGATGTTTTGGACTTCAGCTCCCACAAACTTTGTCTCTCCAGGTGTTTTGGACTTCAACTCCCACAAACTTCATCCCTCCAGTTGTTTTGGACTTCAGCTCCCACAAACTTCATATCACCAGGTGTTTTGGACTTCAACTCCCACAAACTTCATCTCTCCAGGTGTTTTGGACTTCAACTCCCACAAACTTCATCCCTCCAGGTGTTTTGGACTTCAACTCCCACAAACTTCATCTCTCCAGGTGTTTTGGACTTCAACTCCCACAAACTTCATCTCTCCAGGTGTTTTGGACTTCAACTCCCACAAACTTCATCTGTCCAGGTGTTTTGGACCTCAGCTCCCACAAACTTCATCCCTCCAGGTGTTTTGGACTTTAACTCCCACAAACTTCATCCCTCCAGGTGTTTTGGACCTCAGCTCCCACAAACTTCAACCCTCCAGGTGTTTTGGACTTCAGCTCCCACAAACTTCAACCCTCCAGGTGTTTTGGACTTCAACTCCCACAAACTTCAACCCTCCAGGTGTTTTGGACCTCAGCTCCCACAAACTTCATCCCTCCAGGTGTTTTGGACCTCAGCTCCCACAAACTTCAACCCTCCAGGTGTTTTGGACTTCAACTCCCACAAACTTCAACCCTCCAGGTGTTTTGGACCTCAGCTCCCACAAACTTCATCCCTCCAGGTGTTTTGGACCTCAGCTCCCACAAACTTCAACCCTCCAGGTGTTTTGGACTTCAACTCCCACAAACTTCAACCCTCCAGGTGTTTTGGACTTCAACTCCCACAAACTTCAACCCTCCAGGTGTTTTGGACTTCAACTCCCACAAACTTCAACCCTCCAGGTGTTTTGGATTTCAGCTCCCACAAACTTCAACCCTCCAGGTGTTTTGGACCTCAGCTCCCACAAACTTCAACCCTCCAGGTGTTTTGGATTTCAACTCCCACAAACTTCATCCCTCCAGGTGTTTTGGACCTCAGCTCCCACAAACTTCAACCCTCCAGGTGTTTTGGACTTCAGCTCCCACAAACTTCAACCCTCCAGGTGTTTTGGACTTCAACTCCCACAAACTTCAACCCTCCAGGTGTTTTGGCCTTCAACTCCCACAAACTTCATCTCTCCAGGTATTTTGGACTTCAACTCCCACAAACTTCATTCCATCAGGTGTTTTGGACTTCAACTCCCACAAACGTCATCCGTCCAGGTGTTTTGGACCTCAGCTCCCACAAACTACATCCCTCCAGGTGTTTTGGACTTCAACTCCCACAATTCCTAACAGCCTGCCGGCTGTTCGGAATTGTGGGAGTTGAAGTCCAAAACACCTGGAGGGCCAAAGTTTTACCATGGCTGCTCTATGGAATTGTAGACACCTTCCTTTTCCCCTCACATCTGAAATTGCACTCCATGTTCTTCAGAACGATTAAAGTCGTAGCTCAAAAGGATTTCAATAAGGAGAAGAATTTATAAAAGCAGCATGATATTTCTCTCTCTCTTTTTCCTGCATGGACATTGCCAGCGTATTATCACCCAGAGAGAAATTTAATTAGGAACAAGTCAGTTAAGCTCTGAACCCCGGGAATCAAGGGCAAACACTGGATTTCTGGGATTCTGCATTATATTAAACTCTTTACTATCTCCTTCGAAAACTCTGGCTTCGTCTTTGTTGGAAAAATGCTCGCCTATATATATAGATATATATATATAGTCAGTTGGATGGATTGTTATTAAATTCTAACCTCGTGGATTTGCACTTCTCCAGCCACAGAACAACTGCTGTCTTGGGAAGAAAGGAAGCAAAGTATCTAAACAAGAGAAAACATAGATGTAATTTAGACGAACGGCATCTGGGATTTCGATCCAGCATTTGTTTTCACTGGCAGATTCAATGCAAGAAAAAGAGTATATTTGAGCATAAACAAATTGCTTCGCCACTTCGTGCTCACATGTGTGTGTCTATATGCCTTCAAGGGTACATCTACACTGTGGAATGAATGTGGTTTGACACAGGGAGGAGGGAGCATGCTTGTTTTCTGCTTCCCTGGAGACTAGGACGCGGAACAATGGCTTCAAACTACAAGAGAGGAGATTCCATCTGAACATGAGGAAGAACTTCCTGACTGTGAGAGCCATTCAGCAGTGGAACTCTCTGCCCCGGAGTGAGGTGGAGGCTCCTTCTTTGGAAGCTTTTAAGCAGAGGCTGGATGGCCATCTATCAGGGGTGATTTGAATGCAATATTCCTGCTTCTTGGCAGAATGGGGTTGGACTGGATGGCCCATGAGGTCTCTTCAAACTCTTTGATTCTATGATTCTATGCTATTGTGGGATATGTAGTTTGAAAATCACAAGAGTTGTAGTTTGATGAGGCACTAGCACTCTTTGGCAGAGTGAAATAATGAAACTCACTTTGTCCCGTGATTCTACTCCAAGGTCCCTTCTACACTGTCATATAACCCAGATTATCAAATCAGATAGTTCAGATTATTTGCATTGAATTGGATTATATGAGACTATACTGCCATATAATCCAGTTCAAAGCAGATAATCCAGATTTTATATGGCAGTATACAAGGGGCCTACATTTGACTATCACTGCTTCTACACTAGGAATGGGCCAACTTGGGCCCTCCAGGTGTTTTGGACTTCAACTCCAACAATTTTTAACAGCTTACTGGCTGTTAGGAATTGTGGGAGTTGAAGTCCAAAACACCTGGAGGGCCCAAGTTTGCCCATGCCTTGTCTACACTACAGAATTAATGCAGGTTTACACCAGGCACCTGAACTGCCAGGGTTCAATGCTGGGAATCCCAAGAGTTGTAGTTTTACAAAGTCTTTAGGTGTCTTCACAAAAGAGTGCTAAGTGCATCATCAAACTACAACATCAACTATCTACAGACCCACCAAGGAAATCCAACAAATGCTCCATTCAGCAAAGGACAAGAGGGATCCTCTCACTTCTGCAGGAGTCTACTGGATACCATGCAGCTGTGGACAAGTCTACATAGGGACCACCAAACGCAGCAACATTGCCCAGACACAGATCAAGGAACATGAAAGGCACTGCAGACTACTTCAGCCAGAGAAGTCAGCCATAGTCAGCTGATGAACCGACCTGGACACAGCATATTATTTGAGAACACAGAAATGCTGGACCACTCCAACAACCACCATGTCAGACCACAGAGAAGCCACTGAAATCCACAAGCATGTGGACAATTTCAACAGAAAGGAAGAGACCATGAAAATGGTTAATATTAGGCTACCAGTATTGAAAAACACTAGAATCAAGATAGTGACTAATGAATGCCATCCAGACATAGGAGTTCTCCAGACAGGAAGCAATCAAGAGCAATCAAGCATGTGGACAATTTCAACAGAAAGGAGGAACCCATGAAAACGAACAAAGTCTGGCTACCAGTATTAAAAAACTCTAAAATTACAACAGAGAGGAAACAAACCAGGACATCTAATCACCTCTCAACAAAAGTTTGCTCTAGGCACTGTCAGGTGCTCTGCTATGGCTGAATTCTATGGTTGAAATAGTCTGCAGTGCCTTTCATGTTTCTTGATTTGTGTTTGGGCCTTGCTGCGTTTGGTGGTCCCTAGGTAGACTTGTCCACAGGTGCATGGTATACTGTAATCAAGTTGAAACATTCACACCTAGCTCCAGCAGACAAGAGTCCTTTGTCTCACCCTGGTCATTCCACAGATATATAAACCCTTTTTCCTAGTTCCAACAGAGCCCACTACCTCTGAGGATGCTTGCCATAGATGCAGGCAAAACGTCAGGAGAGAATGCGTCTAGACCATGGCCATATAGCCCGAAAAAACCTACAACAACCCATTATTATTTTTTATTTGGTACACAACAAAATTAGTACACTGTAAACAGGATCACTATGTTGGCTTTTGAATCGGATCACACGTCAGACACTTCCCAGTTGTCATCGTTGTTGTTGTTGTTGTTGTTGTTGTTGTTGTTGTCAAAGAGACTCATGGCATTGAACCATGGCAATTTAAGTGCTGTCAAGCTTCATTCATTTGATGGTGCAGAGCCACGCCATGTCTCTTGACCACCTATGATGGCCCCATGAATCAGATTGGGTTTTCCTTCCATTGGACCTAGAGAACAGCTCCGGAGGAATTTTTGTTGCCCACCCAACAACCTCAACCTGTCTCTTGCCTCCCTCCAAGGCCTTATTCTTTCCTGACCCATAAATCTCCTTCTCCCTTTTATTGAGTGCCCACTTCAACTAGACTTGGCAAAAATCTTTGTCTGAGATGCTCTCCGAGTCGTGGATGTTTCAACATTCAGATCTGGCTACAAGCCAGAAGGCAGTTTGAATTGTCAGAAGGTGACTTCTCAACGATCCCAGCCAAACTATCTCATCCGAGATGTGTGTGTTTTCAGGACTCCAAGATATTGAGACGTTGGACCTTGAGTGTGCATTAAAATTACATTCCGTAACTTCTGAACCATCCAGCCAAAACTAATAAAATGAATTCCAATAGGGAGAAAATGTATAGTACTACACCTTGGCAATAAAATGAAATGCACAGATATAAGGATAGAGGGTTCCTGGCTTGAAAACCGTCCATCTGAAAGGGATCTAGGAGACTTAGGAGACCACAAGCTGAGTGAACATGAGTCAACAGTGTGTTGCAGCAGTGAGAAAAGACAACGCAATTCTAGGCTGCATCCAAAAGACTCTAGTGTCCAGATCAAAGGAAGTCACAGTCATAGTCTGTTCTGCTTTAGTCAGACCCCACCTGCAATAACCCTGAGTCCAGTTCTGGGCAAAGCAATTCAAGAAGGACATGGAGAAACTGGAAGGTGTTCAGAGAAGGATCACCAAAATGATCAAAGGTCTGGAAGCACAAATTCCTTTAGCTTGGAGAAAAGAAAACTGAGAAAAGTGGACATGAGACCCATGTTTTAATATTAGAAAGGATGCAATGTTGAGTGGGGGCGGGGGGGGGGGGGAGAGCAGTTTGTTTTCTGCTGCAGGGATAAGAGATTTCACCAAACTATTAGGAAGAACCTCTGCCTTGGAGTATTGTTTCTAGCTGGGGTTTATCAATATGAGTTCCAGGGTCAGAGAAGCAAATGGCGAAAGAAGAAAGGCCTGCCTCAGGGGAACATGCTTAACTTAAATGTTTAACATTTTCACAAATGATCAGCCACTGCCAGAAGGAACAGAGAATTTCATCTATGCTGATGATAGTGCCATCACCGCTCAAGCAGGGAGCTTTGAAATCATAGAATCATAGAATCAAAGAGTTGGAAGAGACCTCATGGGCCATCCACTCCTGCCAAGAAGCAGGAATATTGTATTCAAATCACTCCTGACAGATGGCCATCCAACCTCTGTTTAAAAGCTTCCAAAGAAGGAGCCTCCACCACACTCCAAGGCAGAGAGTTCCACTGCTGAACGGCTCTCACAGTCAGGAAGTTCTTCCTCATGTTCAGATGGAATCTCCTCTCTTGTAAGAAATGGTTGAACAGAAGCTCTCCAAAGCTCTTTACGTGCTCTTACTGCCTATTACAAGGAAAACCAGCTGATTCCTAATCCATCTAAAACACAGATGTGTGCTTTTCATCTTAAAAACAGACCAGTATCTCAAGCTCTGAGGATGCAGAACAATGGCTTCAAACTACAAGAAAGGAGATTCCATCGGAACATTAGGAAGAACTTCCTGACTGTGAGAGCTGTTCAGCAGTGGAACTCTCTGCCCTGGAGTGTGGTGGAGGCTCCTTCTTTGGAAGCTTTTAAGCAGAGGCTGGATGGCCATCTGTCAGGGGTGCTTTGAATGCGATTTTCTGGCTTCTTGGCAGGGGGTTGGAGTGGATGGCCCATGAGGTCTCTTCCAACTCTATGATTCTATGATACTATTATTCTAAATGACCAGCCACTGCCAAAAGGGGCAGAGAATTTCATCTACGCTGACGATCATGCCATCACCACTCAAGCAGGGAGCTTTGAAATGGTTGAACAGAAGCTCTCCAAAGCTTTAGGTGCTCTTACTGCTTATTACAGAGAAAACCAACTGATTCCTCATCCATCTAAAACACAGACGTATGCATTTTTTCTTAAGAACAGATAAGCATCTCGAGCTCTGAGGATGATCTAGGAAGGAATCCCACTGGAGCATTGCAGCACATCAACATTCCTGGGAGTTACCCTGGACCATGCTCTGACTTACAAGATGCACTATTTGACTATCAAGAAAAAAGTGGATTCTAGAAACAATATCATACAAAAGCTGACTGACACAACCTGGGGGTCACAATCAGACACAGTGAAGACATCTTCCCTTGTGATTTGCTACTCTGCTGCTGAATACACATACCCAGTGTGGGATACATTGCACTACGTTAAAACAGTGGATATGGCTCTTAATGAGACATGCCACATTTCACAGGATGTCTACGCCCCACACCGCTGGAGAAATTATACTGTTTTGCACCACCTGGCATCCGTCGAGAAGCAGCAGCCTGAAATGAAAGGACCAAGGCATTGACATCTCTGACCCATCCTCTGTTCAGATATCAGCCAGCACACAAATGCCTTAAAGCAAGAAATAGCTTCCTAAGATCTCCAGAGATACTTGCAGGAACACCTCAGCAAGTGAGAGTCCATAAGTGGCAGGCTAAAACCTGGAACTCAATCAGTGGCTGAGACCAGATGAGAAACTTCCTCCTGGGCACAAAGAAGACTGGGTGACTTGGAAGGAGCGGAACAGGCTGCGATCTGGCACCACAAGGGCTACAAAATAGAGTTCATGATATGTGAGTGTGGAGAAGAGCAAACCACAGACCGCTTACTACAATGCACCCTGAGCCCTGCCACATGCACAATGGAGGACCTTCTTACAGCAACACCTGAGGCACTCCAAGAGGCCAGATTCTGTTCAAAAGAGTTTTAACATAATGCCAGGTTTTCAACTTTGTGGTTTTTCTATACATAATAACTCTATTCTCAATTAGCTTCTGACACAATCTATATAAATAAAAATGCAATGTTCGTTTGTGGGATTAACAGAACTCAAAAACCACTGGACGAATTGACACCGAATTTGGACACAAGACACCTAACAACCTAATGTATGCCCTTCACTCAAAAAAATTATTTTGTCATTTGGGAGTTGTAGTTTTATAGTTCACCTTCAATCAAAGAACATTCTGCATCCCACCAACGATGGAGTTGAACCAAACTTGGCACACAGTTCTCCCATGACCAACAGAAAATACTGGAAGGGTTTGGTGGGCAGTGTCCTTTGGTTTTGGAGTTGTAGTTCACCTACATCCAGAGATCACTGTGCACTCAAACACTGATGGATATGGACCAAACTCTTCACGAATACTCAATATGCCCAAATGTGAACACTGATGGAGTTTGGGGGGAAATGAATCCTGACATTTGGGAGTTGTTGTTGCTGGGATTTATAGTTCACCTACAATTACAGAGCATTCTGAACCTCACCAACGATAGAATTGGGCCAAACCTCCCACACAGAACCCCCATGTGGGCCACAGCAACGCGTGGCAGGGGACTGCTAGTGTGTGTATATATATGTGTGTGTGTGTTCTTTTGTTGGATTAACATAACTCAAAAACCACTGGACGAATTGACACCAAATTTGGACACAATACACCTATCAGGCCAACGAGTGACCACCACTCACAAAAACACTGAAAACACAGCAGAAGGGACTTAAAAACCAAAAAACAAAAAATACATTACAACGCATGTGCAAAACCACATATATACACACAAACATACATATAAACATATACACAAATATATACACACACAAAATACATATGCACAGACCGGGCCACAGCAATGCGTGGCAGGGGACGGCTAGTAACTCAATAAGTAAATAAATATCTGTAGCCATACGGGGCTGTGATTTGAAGAGACAAAAACGCACACAAATTCTCCCCACTCACCACCCCGTGCTCAAGAAAAAGACAAGATCTTTCCAAGAGGCTCTGATGATTGCCAGTTTGAAGGGGCTCGTTCCACGATCCCTAGCAACTTGGCTCCCTTTGGCCTCAAGATAAAATATGAGCCATTCTTGGAGACCTGCGTGGCACTGAATTTTGAGTAGAAGGGATGCCAACCCAACCACCCGTCATAAAGACAGATATGTGAGAAGGCCAAGTGCTTGAGAAAAGTCTGTTGCTGTAAGAGGGAGGAGAGAAGGAAGGCATATTTTAAGGCCCCACCATGTGTCATCTGGATAGCCTATAAATCTTTTCGGGAAGAAGATTTATAGGATTTCTGTCCATGGGATCGAAGCTCCTCTGCATTTTCCTCTCATTCCGTTGCCATAAAAAACCAGAGCGGCTGGCCAAGAATGAAGAGCTTGCAGAAATCTCCGATCTCTGCGATGGAAGAATGGTGGGATTGCACTCATGGACTATAGGGATGTACAGATAGTGTGCATTTAATGATGATGATGATGATGACCACACCTGGAATGAACTATGTAGTCAAACAATGATGGATCTGGACTAAACTTGGCATGAGTACAGGGGCGGCTCGCAAAGTAAGCATTTGCAGTATAGTTGATTTTGCCCAGGGGCGCTCTTGAGGCGCTCTTGGGGGAAAATAGACCTTGACATATGCGAGATGTAGTTACTGGGATGTATAGTTCACCTACAATCAAAGAGCATTCTGAACTCCACCAATGATGGAACTGAACCAAATATGGCACACAGAACTCCCACGACGAACAGAAAATATATATGAGTGATTGGTTGGGGGGGGGGGGGCATAATACTGTTTCCTTACCATTGAAAATTACCTAGGGCCACCTCTGTATATATGTATGTATGTGGATATATATGTGTGTGCATGCATATATGTATATGTGTATATGTGCATGCATATATGTATATGTATATATGTATATGAATGTATATATGTATATATGCATGTCTATATGCATATCTGTGTGTATGTATATGTATGCTTGTGTATATGTGTATATCTGTGTGTGTTTGTGCATATATATACTTGTGTGTGTATGAATGTGTGCATGTGTACATGTATATGAGTGTATGTTTATATGTATATATGGTGTATTTTTGGGCGTTTTAAGTCTGTTCCACTGGGGTTTTGTGTGTGTGTGTGTGTGTGTGTGTGTGTTTATGGGTGATGGACACTCGTTGGACTCAATCTGGTCACATGTGAATACTGGTGGAGTTTGGGGAAAATAGACCTTGATATTTGGTAGTTGTAGTTGCTGGGATTTATAGTTCATCTACAATCAAAGAGCATTCTGAATTCCAACAATGAGAAAATTGGGCAAAACTTCCCAAACAAAACCCTATAACCAACAGAAAAAAATAGATAGTCTTTGGTGACTCCTCTGATACCCCCATCACAACCCCTTCCTGGGTCCCGACCTCCAGGTTGAAAAACACTAGTCCAGTGTGAATGGATATGGGACTCATCACGTTCGGAAACACTCTGCAACCCAGTTTGAAAACTCTTTTTAACAATGGGTTTCAGATTATTATTTTTTATTTCAACCCCTCCACACCTCTGACTTATGGGCCCGCCATGTGTTTATCGTCTGCTCAGTGATTTCTGCAAAAAATATATATCCTTGCTATATCTGGTTAATATGAGTTAGGCAATTTCTCAGAGATGCCAAAGAAGGAATGTCTCCCTGGGAGGAACGGGAGGGGAGGGGAGGGTTGTATCTCCCTTGCAGCGCATTGCCCTGAATCAAAAGGCTGGGTTTGTGGAGATATCTGGGCTCCTTCTGTGGCTGAGCAAAATCTGTCCACAAGAAAATGCTAACAATAAGTACAACAATAACCATAAGTCTCTTTTTCAGCTGAGTTGTACATCAAATATGCTATTTTGATGAATTGATATCTTGAGTGATGGATTCTCGTAGATGTTTTCGGAAGAGAGCAGAGACAAAACTGGCATGCAGGTCTGGAATGGGAGACTGAAAAAACAAGGCAGGGAAGGGGAGAAGAAGGGAAAAGATGGGGATATTTTGAAATGTTTGCCTTTGGCCAGAAAAGAAGAAAATTACTCTCTGGATATCTCTCCATGGTGTACCCAGCGGGCAATAGATGCATCTACAGCAGGCATGGGACAACTTGGGTCCGCTGGGTGTTTTGGACTTCCACAATCCCTAACAGCCTCAGGCTCCTTCCTTTCCCCCCCTCAGCCGCTCATGCTCCCCATGCTCTATTCTGCCTTGGTTAGACCACACCTGGAATATTGTGTCCAGTTCTGGGCACCACAATTGAAGAGAGATATTGACAAGTTGGAATGTGTCCAGAAGAGGGTGACTCAAATGATCAAGGGTCTGGAGAACAAGCCCTATGAGGAGCGGCTTAAGGAGCTGGGCATCTTTAGCCTGAAGAAGAGAAGGCTGAGAGGAGACACGATAGCCATGTATAAATACGTGAGAGGAAGCCACAGGGAGGAGGGAGCAAGCTTGTTTTCTGCTGCCTTGGAGACTAGGACGCGAAACAATGGCTTCAAACTACAAGAGAGGAGATTCCATCTGAACATTAGGAAGAACTTCCTGACTGTGAGAGCCGTTCAGCAGTGGAACTCTCTGCCCCGGAGTGTGGTGGAGGCTCCTTCTTTGGAAGCTTTTAAACAGAGGCTGGATGGCCATCTGTCAGGGATGCATTGAATGCAATATTCCTGCTTCTTGGCAGAATGGGATTGGACTGGATGGCCCATGAGGTCTCTTCCAACTCTATGATTCTATGATTCTAAGATTCTAAGTCCAACACACCTGGAGGACCCAACTTTCCCCATCCCTGATCTACACAGTAGAGTGAATGCAGTTTGAGACCGTTAACTCACACGGATCAATGTTATGGGTTCCTCGGAGTTGTAGTTTGGCCCCTTTGACAGAGAAAGCTGCAACTCCAAAGCACTGAACCTTAGTAGTTCAACTGATGTCAAACTGCATTAATGCTGCGGTGTAGAAGCAACTATAGACAATGGAGAATGCAGCCACACTGCCATTCTGTTAACTCAGAGAGGATATTGAAGGCATTAACAAGAAGATACAATCACATTGTTTGACATTGTAACCAGGTGAGTCAATAGTTGTTTTGTTGTTGTTGATTCATTCAGTTGCTTCCGGCTCTTGGTGACTTCCTGGCCAGAGCTCCCTGTTGGCCATGGCCACTCCCAGCTCCTTCAAGGTCAATCCAGTCCCTTCAAGGATACTATCTTGCCCTTGGTTGGCCCCTCTTCCTTCTTCCTTCCATTTTCCCCAGCATCCGTCTCTTCTCCAAGCCTTCCTGTATTCTCACGATGTGGCCAAAGTACTTCATCTTTTCCTCTACCATTCTTCCCTCCAGTGAGCAGTTGGGCTTTATTTCCTGAAGTATGGACTGGTTGGATCTTCTCGCAGTCCAAGGCACTCTCGGCACACTTTCCTCCAGGACCACAGTTCAAAAGCGTTTATCTTCCTTTGCTCAGCCTTCCTTATGATCCAGCTCTCACATCCATAGGTGACTACAAGGAATACCATTACTTTGATTATGCGGATCTTCGTTGCCAGTGTGATGTCTCTACTCTTCTCTATTTTATCAAGATTGGTCCTTGCTCTCCTCCCAAGAAGGAAACATCTTCTGATTTCCTGGCTGGAGTCTGTGTCTGCAGTAATACAAACCCTGTCTCTGCCTCCACGTTTTCTCCCTCTATTTGCCAGTTATCGATCTGTCTAGTTGCCATCATCTTGGTTGTTTCGATGTTGAACTGCAACCCAGCTTTTGCCCTTTCTTCTTTCACCTTGGTTAGAAGGCTCCTCAGATCTTCCTCAATTTCAGCCATCAAAGTGGTATCATCTGCATATCTAAGGTTATTAATGCTTCGTCCAGCAATTTTAACTCCAGCCTTGGATTCATCAAGCCCTGCACATTGTATGATGTGTTCTGTATACAAGTTGAATAGGTCGGGTGAGAGTAGACACCCTGCTGTACGCCTTTCCCAATCTTGAACCAGTCAGTTGTTCTGTGGTCTGTTCTTACTTTTGTGACTTGGTCGTAATACAGATTCCTTAGGAGACAGACAAGATGATTTGGTCTCCCCAGACCACCAAGAACATGCCACAATTTATTATGATCCACACAGTCAAAGGCTTTAGAAGAGTCAACAAAATAATAGAGTCAATAGAGTTCAATGAATTCAATGTCTTTCTGTTCTCTGGGAATGTGTCCAGAGGAGAGCGACTAAAATGATAAAAGGTCTGGAGAACAAGCCCTATGAGGAGCGGCTTAAGGAGCTGGGCATGTTTAGCCTGAAGAAAAGAAGGCTGAGAGGAGATATGATAGCCATGTATAAATATGTGAGAGGAAGCCACAGGGAGGTGGGAACAAGCTTGTTTTCTGCTTCCTTGGAGACTAGGACGCGGAACAATGGCCTCAAACTACAAGAGAGGAGATTCCATCTGAACATGAGGAAGAACTTCCTGACTGTGAGAGCCATTCAGCAGTGGAACTCTCTGCCCCGGAGTGTGGTGGAGGCTCCTTCTCCGGAAGCTTTTAAGCAGAGGCTGGATGGCCATCTGTCAGGGGTTCTTTGAATGCAATATTCCTGCTTCTTGGCAGAATGGGGTTAGACTGGATGGCCCATGAGGTCTCTTTCAACTCTTTGATTCTATGATTCTATGATTCTATAAGAATAGGATTCAGATCACAGTGAAAAGGTTCAATTTGTAGCATTTCCATCTCTTGGAATCCTTTGGTCCTCCAGCACAAGTCCATGGTCTAGGATCCTACTATTAGTGCTGGGCCCATTGACTTTATTTGTTGACTTATATGTTGAGGATCAGCTTCAACGAGCCTACTTTCGTACACATTGTTCACGAGGGCATCTTTACAACTCCGCTAATTCCTCAAACTGACTCCAGATTGTACAGGTCTGGCTCACTGGCCAAGTCCCTCCCTTGACCTTCACGATTTTCCATCCTTTAGTCCATCTTTCTCTCCCCCTTCCCCCCAATTAAACTATTTATGTCTTTGACAAAACTTTCCAGAATCAATTAATTTGAAACATAAAAGCAGCTCCGCTGGCTGATCAAGAGATGTTTTCCCCCCTTCAGGGAGAAGGCTTGAAAAAAAAAGTCTGATTTAATTTTATTATTAAGATTTTGGAAGGTTTTAAATAGAATGAGAAGAGAATGTGGTGTTTACAAGCACAAATTCCAGGCTTTGCATTGCTACCAGATGTTTGCATGAGGAGAGCAAGGAGAAGAAGAGAAGGGGCTCGTGGACCGCGATCACAACACTTTGAAGATTTGGGAACGTAATACAAAGTTGTCATGTTCTTCCAGTTCCCATATTTGGGACAGAATTTGGCGAGCAGCACAAGATGGACACCACTGAGATGTCTGTGGGTCAATGTGTTACTGTGACAGGGCTCATCTACATGGCCGTTGAAATCCAGGGCCGGACAAAGTGTTGCTGCTTCAGATCGGTCCCAGATTCAAAGGAACTGTTTACACACGCCATCCCTGGTTGTAGTAGAAGCCGAGTCCAGATGTCCAGTCAAGTCAAACCTGGTTTGGCTGTGATTAATGCTACTTTTGGGCAGTTTGGGAATTAACTAACTGAACCCAACAGGTGCCTCCCAATGGCTCTTCCTCTTCATCCTGGAGAGAAGTGACCCCTGGCACCCCAAAGGAGGATCCTGTCCTAGGTCCAGGGCTATAAATGATTTGGTGATGGGATAGAAGACATGCTTATCCAATTTGCAGATGGGACCAAACTGGGTGGGAAGGCAAAGACCCCAAAAGACAGGATCTGGAACCAAAATTATCTGTAATTGGTTAAATGGACGAACCCAGAGGATGCTCACCCATGCTTCCTCTTCATCCTGGAAAGAAGTGACAAGTGGAGTGTCGCAGGGTTCCGTCCTGAGCCCGGTCCTGTTCAGGATCTTTATTAATGACTTAGATGAAGGGCTAGAAGGCAGGATCATCAAGTTTGCAGACGACACCAAATTGGGAGAGATAGCCAGTACTCCAGAGGACAGGAACAGGATTCAAAATGATCTTGACAGATTAGAGAGATTGGCCAAAACTAACAAAATGAAGTTCAACAGGGACAAATGCAAAATACTCCACTTTGGCAGGAAAAACGAAATGCAAAGAAACAGAATGGGGGACAATGCCCAGCTCGAGAGCTGTAAGTGTGAAAAAGATGTTGGAGTCCTCGTGGACAGCAAGTTAAACATGAGCCAACAATGTGATGTGGTAGCAAAAAAAAAAAAAAAAGCCAATGGGATTTTGACCTGCATCAAGAGGAGCATAGTGTCTAGGTCCAGGGAAGTCATGCTCCCCATGCTCTATTCTGCTTTGGTTAGACCACACCTGGAATATTGTGTCCAATCCTGGGCACCGCAATTCAAGAGAGATATTGACAAGCTGGAATGTGTCCAGAGGAGGGCGACTCAAATGATCAAGGGTCTGGAGAACAAGCCCTATGAGGAGCGGCTTAAGGAGCTGGGCATATTTAGCCTGAAGAAGAGAAGGCTGAGAGGAGATATGATAGTCATGTATAAATATGTGAGAGGAAGTCATAGGGAGGAGAGAGCAAGCTTGTTTTCTGCTGCCCTGGAGACTAGGATGTGGAACAATGGCTTCAAACTACAGAAAGGAGATTCCATCTGAACATGAGGAAGAACTTCCTGACTGTGAAATCTGTTCAACAATGGAACTCTCTGCCCTGCAGTGTGGTGAAGGCTCCTTCTTTGGAAGCTTTTAAACAAAGGCTGGATGGCCATCTGTTGGGGATGCTTTGAATGCAATATTCCTGCTTCTTGGCAGAATGGGGTTGGACTGGGTGGCCCATGAGGTCTCTTCCAACTCTTTGATTCTATGATTCTATGATAATCAAATGAATTCCAACAGGGAGGAATGTATTGTATCCCACTTAGGCAATACAAAGGAAATGCACAGATATAGGAAAAGGGACTTCTTGCTTGGAAACAGTCCACGGGAAAGGGATGTAGGAGACTTAGTAGACCACAAGCCAAACATGAGTGGACAGTGTGAGGTGGCAGCTCAAAAGGCCAATGTGATTCTAGGCTGCATCCATTGGAGCAGAGTGGTTCTCAGTGTGTGGGTCCCCACATGTTTTGGCCTTCAACTCCCAGAAATCCTAACAGCTGGTAAACTGGCTGGGATTTCTGGGAGTTGTAGGCCAACACACCCGGGGACCCACAGGTTGAGAACCAGTGGTCTAGATCAAAGGAAGTTTTAGTTCCACGCTATTCCTTTTCTGGTCAGACCAAACAACCTGACGTTTTGCCGCATTTATGGCAGGCGTCCTCAGAAGTTGTGAGGTCAGAGGTTGTGAGGAACTGGGCATGTTTCGCTTCGAGAAAAGAAGCTGAAAATCTGTTCAGTTTTGGAATCTGCTGCTGCCTAGGAATCCAGAAGATGTTATAAAACCTTCTCTGGAGGGTTTTCTACAGAAGCTGGAAGGCCGTCTGTTGTATGGTCTTATATAGGGTCTTCCTGCATAGCAGAATGTGGTTGGACTGGATGACCCTTGTGGTTTTTCCCACTTCTACGTGTCTTTGATTATAGGTTGGATGGACATTTTCCAGGAATGCTTTACCTGTGAATTCCTGCCTATCAAGGTTTGGAGTAGATGGTCTATGCCAGCATTTCTCAACCTTGAGGTCGGGACCACTGGGGGAGTCATGAGGAGGGTGTCAGAGAGGTCGCCAAAGACCATCAGAAAACACAGTATTTTCTGTTGGTCATGGGGGTTCTGCGTGGAAAGTTTGGCCCAATTCTGTCATTGGTGGGGTTCAGAATGCTCTTTGATTGTTGTAGATGAACTATAAATCCCAGCAAGTACAACTCCCAAATGTCAAGATCTATTTTCCCCAAACTCCACCAGTGTTCACATTTTTGCATATTAAGCATTTGTACCAAGTTTGGTCCAGGTCCATTATTATTTGAGTCCACTGTGCTCTCTGGATATAGGTGAACTACAACTCCAAAACTCAAGGTCAATGTCCACCAAACCTTTCCAGTATTTTCTGTTGGTTATGGGAGTTCTGTGTGCCAAGCTTGGTTCAATTCCATCGTTGGTGGAGTTCAGTATGCTCTTTGATTGTAAGTGAACTATAAATCCCAGCAACTACAACTCACTAATGTCAAGGTCTCTTTTCCCCAACCTCCACCAGTGTTCACATTTGGGCATATTCAGTATTTGGAGCCCCCAGTGGCACAGTGGGTTAAACCCCTATGCTGGCAGGACTGAAGACCGACAGGTCGCAGGTTCGAATCCGGGGAGAGGTGAATGAGCTCCCTCTATCAGCTCCAGCTTCTCATGCGGGGACATGAGAGAAGCCTCCCACAAGGATGATAAAACATCAAAATCATCCAGGCGTCCCCTGGGCAATGTCCTTGCAGATGGCCAATTCTCTCACACCAGAAGCGACTTGCAGTTTCTCAAGTCACTCCTGACACGACCAAAACAAATATTGAGTATTTGTGCCAAGTTGGTCCATATCTTTCATTGTTTGAGTCTACAGTGCTCTCTGGATGTAGGTGAACTACAACTCCAAAACTCAAGGCTAATGACCACCAAACCCTTCCAGTATTTTCTGTTGGTCATGGGAGTTCTGTGTACCAAATTTGGTTCAATTCCATTATTGGTGGAGTTCAGTATGCTCTTTGATTGTAGGCAAACTATAAATACCAGCAACTACAACTCCCAAATGTCAAGATTTATTTTCCCCAAACTCCACCAGTGTTCACATTTTTGCATATTAAGCATTTGTGTCAAGTTTGGTCCAGGTTCATCATTGTTTGAGTCCACTGTGCTCCCTGGATGTAGGTGAACTACAACTCCAAAACTCAAGGTCAATGCCCACCAAACCCTTCCAGTATTTTCTGTTGGTCATGGGAGTTCTGTGTGCCAGATTTGGTTCAATTCCATCATTGGTGGAGTTCAGTATGCTCTTTGATTGTAGATGAACTATAAATCCCAGCAACTACAACTCCCAAATGACAAAAGCAATCCTACCCCAATCCCAGCAGTATTCAAATTTGGGCGTATCAGGTGTCTGTGCCAAATTTGGTCCAGTGAATGAAAATACATCCTGCATATCAGATATTTACATGATGATTCATAACAGTAGCAAAATTACAGTTGTGAAGTAGCAACAAAAATAATTTTATGGTTGGGGGTCCCCACAAAATGAGGAACTGTATGAAGGGGTCACAGCATTAGGAAGGTTGAGAACCACTGACCTAGAGGATCTCTTCCAACTTTGATTCTAAGCGTCTATGCTTCTCAACCATCTCATTTGTTTCCTTGCTTTTCACGAGGCAGGAGGGAATCAGTTCCATACCGCGATCCAAGTGGACGCGTCCATATTTTTTATGTTCTTTTATTAGCTCTGACGGGAAAGATATGGTCCCTGTTAAAGGTTTCGCTGTAATAGCTTTCTTATGATGGCTACAGGATGCCCTGCCATGTAGTTCTGCCGCTGCCTTCATCCCGCTCCAAGAAACGAGGAGGAAAAATGTTAATAGTTTATTCCTGCTTTGAACATGTGCAAATTCCGTATCTGGAGAGGTTTGGCCAACGCCAAGAGAAAAAACAGCGCGACCTTGATACGCCCCTCTTCGCTGCTTTTCGTAATTGTTTCATCGGTTGTGGAGACCACAGCAATGCCAGTGAGGAGGGGAAAACAAAAGAGGAGAAGAAGAAGGAAAGAAGTCCACCGACAACCATTCAAACGTCTTCTGATTTCCCCCTTTCCAAAGGTCTCAACTTCAAAGCCTCCGCGAGTGTGCGTTTCGAGGATGTGGCACTATCCGAACACATGGATGGAAAGTGTTTTGGCTTTGATCGCTATCAGATGTGTGTAGAGAAACAACAAATATTAATTCAGGCTCAGAGGGAGAAAGAGAAGAGGGGGAGAAAGAGAAAACATAACAAGTATAGAATGAATGTCAGTCATCCGTTTCATGAAACCGTAAAGCTGGGCCAGAGAAGAAAGATACGTAAAAGGGATAAAAATGCTGTCTATTCTAGGTTCTTGTGGGTTTTTTCAGGCTATAGGGCCATGTTCTAGAGGCATTTCTCCTGACATTTCGCCTGCATCTATGGCAAGCATCTTCACTACCTCTGAGGATGCTTGCCATAGATGCAGGCGAAACGTCAGGAGAAATGCCTCTAGAACATGGCCCTATAGCCCGAAAAAACCCACAAGAACCTAGTGATTCTAGCTATGAAAGCCTTCAACAATACACTGTCTATTCTGTTGGTGTTATTGTTGTTGCTGTTTGTCTCCAGGCTTTTCTGACTTATGGAGGCTCTACAGTCGATCTATCATGAGGCTTTCTGGGGCTGAGAGGGTGTGACTCAACCAAGGTCACTCAATGGGTTTTCATGGCCAAGCAAAGGATCAGACCCTAGTCTCCAGAGCCATATGCAGATGATGTCCAAATCTGTCACTCCTTCTCACCTGTCACCAAGGAGGCTGTCCAAATCTTGAACCGGTGTTTGGCTGCTGTGTCGGACTGGACGAGAGCTAACAAACTGAAATTGAATCCAGACAAGACAGAGGTCCTACTGGTCAGTCGTAAGGCCGAACAGGGCATAGGGTTACAGCCTGAGAGCTAACAAACTGAAATTGAATCCAGACAAGACAGAGGTCCTACTGGTCTCTGGTTGGATTAGCCTCCAGTGCCTTTCATGTTCCTTGATTTGTGTCCGGGCAATGCTTCTGCGTTTGGTGGTCCCTATGGAGACCACCACAGCTGCATGGTCTACGGTAGACTCCATCAGAAGTGAGAGGATCCCTCTTGTCCTTTGGTGAACGTAGCATTTGTTGGATTTTCTTGCTGGGTCTGTAGATAGTTTGTAAGTTGTGTTTCCTCATCAGCTTCCACATGCAGTCAGTGGTTCCCTTGATATATGGCAAGAACAAGAGGCTAGATGGCCATCTGACGGGGATGCTTTGAATGCAATTTTCCTGCTTCTTGGCAGAATGGAGTTGGACTGGATGTCCCATGAGGTCTCTTCCAACTCTATGATTCTATGATTTATTATTGTCTGGAATTCCCCTGTTTTTGAGTGTTGTTCTTTATTTACTATTATAATTTTAGAGTTTTTAAAATAATGGTACCCAGAAATTCTGCTTTGCTTCCCAAATCAAGAGTGTGTTATAGTCCACGGTCTTGGGAGATCTACTAAACCAGTAGTCCTCAGTGTTTGATCCCAACTCCCCAAATCCCCAGCCAGCTGGCACAATGCTCAGGAATTCTGGAAACTCAAGTTCAAAACACCTTGGATGTATATACACTGAAGACTGAAAGAGGTCTGACACCATTTGAACTACCATGGCTCAGTGCTATGGGATTTTGGGAGTTGGAGTTTTGCAACGTGTTCCACCTTCTCTGCCCAAGAGTGTTGGTGCCCCAGAAATCTACAACTCCCAGGACATAGATGATGTCCAAATCTGTTACTCCTTCTTACCTGCCACCAAGGAGGTTATCCAGACTCTGAACAGCTTGGAAGCTGTGTTGGACTGGACTAGAGCTAACAAATTGAAATTGAATCCAGACAAGACAGAGGTCCTACTGGTCAGTCGTAAGGCCGAACAGGGCATAGGGTTACAGCCTGTGTTGGATGGGATTACACTCCCCCTGAAGATGCAGGTTCGCAGCTTGGGAGTGATCCTGGACTCATCGCTGAGCCTGGAGAGCTTTTGCACAATTAAAACTTGTGCGCATAATTAAAACTTGTGTGCCTTGGGAAGTCTGATCTGGCCACAGTTGTCCACACTCTTGTTACATAGAATCATAGAATCATAGAATCAAAGAGTTGGAAGAGACCTCATGGGCCATCCAGTCCAACCCCATTCTGCCAAGAAGCAGGAATATTGCATTCAAATCACCCCGACAGATGACCATCCAGCCTCTGTTTAAAAGCTTCCAAAGAAGGAGCCTCCACCACACAGAGAGTTCCACTGCTGAACGGCTCTCACAGTCAGGAAGTTCTTCCTCATGTTCAGATGGAATCTCCTCTCTTGTAGTTTGTAGTTTGAAACCATTGTTCTGCGTCCTAGTCTCCAGGGAAGCAGAAAACAAGCTTGCTCCCTTCTCCCTGTGGCTTCCTCTCACATATTTATACATGGCTATCATATCCCCTCTCAGCCTTCTCTTCTTCAGGCTAAACATGCCCAGCTCCTTAAGCCGCTCCTCATAGGGGTTGTTCTCCAGACATCCCGAATAGATTACTGCAACACACTCTACATTGGGTTGCCTTTGAAGACAGTTCGGAAACTTCAACTAGTCCAGCGGGCGGCAGCCAGATTACTCACCGGAGCATCATACAGGGAGCATACCACCCCTCTGCTATGTCAGCTCCACTGGCTGCCGATCCAATTCTGAGCACAATTCAAATTGCTGGTTTTGACCTACAAAACCCTATACGGCTCCGGCCCAGCGTATCTGTCTGAACGTATCTCCTTCTACGTCCCGCCTCGGAGTTTAAGATCTTCTGAGGGGGCCACGCTCTTGGCCCCACCTCTATCACAAGTGAGGTTGGTAAGGACGAGGAGCAGAGCCTTCTCAGTGGTGGCCCCTCACCTGTGGAATTCGCTCCCCGGGGAAATTAGGTCATCATCATCCCTCCTCTCATTTAGAAGGAAATTAAAAACATGGATCTGGGACCAGGCCTTTGGGTAATCTGGCAGATAGACAAAGAACTAGTGATGACAACTGATGGACTTGACTGTGTGGAACTGAATTTACGTACTCTGAGTTGGCAAACGTTGTGCATTAGATTAGTTTTATAGATTTTGATGATGTGATGTTTTTGATGTGTGATGTATAATGGACTGTTTTAATTGTTTTAATTACTGTTTACATATGTTTATTTTTACCTTGTTGTGTGCCGGCATCGAATTGTGCCTTTTGTAAGCCGCCCTGAGTCCCCCCTCAGGGGTTGAGAAGGGCGGGGTAGAAATACGTGAAATAAATAAATAAATAAATAAATAGTCCAGGGCTGTTTTTTCCGTGTCAGGAGCAACTTGAGTAACTGCAAATCGCTTCTGGTGTGAGAGAATTGGCCGTCTGCAAGGATGTTGCACAGGGGACGGCCAGGTGTGTTACCATCCTGTGGGAGGCTTCTCTCATGTCCCCACATGAGAAGCTGGAGCTGTCAGATGGGAGCTCACCTCTCTCCCTAGATTCAAACCGCCAACCTTTCAGTCAGAAGCCCTGCCGGCTCCAGTCCAAGGCTGAAAGCATTACATCATAAAGACTTCTGGACAGGCAACATTTCACCAGGCATCAGAGATCTTTCCAAAAGTTGGTTCCATGAGCGCTGATATGTCCAATGTTAATGGGACAGTGAATCTGTGCTGTCTTTCTGTCTCAGTGTCAACATTGCTGTCCAAGATGGTGAACCAATTTAGAGTATTGGCTTCAGCACCATGGCCAGCTCCCTTTAAATTCAAACCGAAACCCAGAGCAGATTCATAGCTTGATTGCCACAGAAAATAGTTGCTGTTCATGGCAAAAAACCAAAACAAAACAAAACACAAACCCACACTTGATGCCTATTGCAGTTCTAGAACAAAGATGGGCAACAACACATGGCACACAATTTTATCGCAATCGCGGTACATTTCAAGGGATGGATAAAATGGGAAGATTGGCTTACTTCACCTCTCTTCCCAAGAAACATATTCTTCTTTGGGTTGCTGTGAGGTTTCCAGGCTGTCTGGCCATGTTCCAAAAGCATTCTCTCCTGATGTTTTGCCAATATCTATGGCAGGCATGCTCAGAGGTTGTGAGTTCTGTTGGAAACTAGGCAAGTGAAGTTTGTATATCCATGGAATAATGTCCAAGGTGGGAGAAAGAACTCTTGCCTGTTTGAGAAAGGTGTGAATGTTGCAATTGGCTACCTTGATTAGCATTTGAATGGCCTTTCAGCTTCAAAGCCTGGCTGATTCCTGCCTGGGGGAATCCTTTGTTAGGGGGTGTTAGCTGACTCTGATTGTTTCCTGTCATGAATTCCTTTGTTTTTTTAGTGTTGTTCTTTCTTTACTGTCCTGATTTTAGAGCTTTTTTAATATTGGTAGCCAAATTTTGTTCATTTTCATAGTTTCCTCCTTTCTGTTGAAATTGTCCACATGCTTGTGGATTTTAGTGGCTTCTCTTACATAGACGTGATGGTTGTTGGAGTGGTCCAGAATTTCTGTGTTCTCAAATAATATTGCTGTGTCCAGGTTGGTTCATCAGGTGCTCTGCTATGGCTGAATTCGTCTTTCTTTGCAGATTTTGGATATTGTGTTAGGAGACAGTGTTCACTTTGAAGGGCCTATAAGCCCTTGAAATGCACTAATCTCCAAGGCGTGGGAAAATTCCTTCTTTTTGCTACCACTCCCAGAATCCTCAAAGCAGCATAGCAAGGATAAATAGTCCATCTTTTACGCTTGGCGGTTAGTGTTTTCAATCATTCCTTCTTCCATCGTTTTCATGTTGGTAAAATTGGTTTCCCAAGACCACAGATATCTCAAATACTCCTCCCAAAAGCTGCAAACATAAGGACTCCATTGGATGCAGCCATGGAGAATAAAATGGTATCATAGTGTTATAATTACATTGTGTAGAACAGCGTTTCTCAACCTGGAGGTTGTGACCACTGGGGAAGGGGGTCACGAGGGGGTGTCAGAGGGGTCACCAAAGTCTTTTCTGTTGGTCATGGAGCTTCTGTGTGAGAAGTTTGGCCCAATTCTATCATTGGTGGGGCTCAGAATGCTCTTTGATTGTAGGTGAACTATAAATCCCAGGAACTACAACTCCCAAATGACAAAAGCAATCTTGCTCCAACCCCAGCAGTATGCAAATTGGGGTGTATTGGGTATTTGTGCCAAATTTGGTCCAGTGAATGGAACTACATCCTGCATATCAGATATTTACATTACAATAGTACAATTACAATTATGAAGTAGCAACAATTAATTTTATGTTTGGGGGTCACCACAAAATGAGGAACCGTATTAAGGGATCGCAACATTAGGAAGGTTAAGAAACACTGGTGTAGACGATCCCTTATAAGCAGACACCATAAAGCAAACGCGAAGGGTGCAAAAATTATTTTCATACCTGACCAGAAAACTTCCTGGAAACCGGAATCGTTTCAGTTGAACTCTAGTTACTCAGCCTCCTTTCCAATGTCTGTCTCTGCTTCTGCTAAAGATATATCTGAGGTTGTGGATAGAGACGCCATCCAACAATGGTGTTAAACCCCCCCCCAAAACCGAATGGTAGGATAAGCTTCAACCATAATTTGATTTACTGGACTGAAATTCTAAACACTTTTAGCTCCTGGGAGGTAAAGTACTGAGGAAAACGATGAACTGAGATGTTTGGATCCATGGCGGCAAAAACAATGTAATGGAGAGAGGAAACCCAAGTTGCTTATAGGTTATGTAACCGCCGCAGATCGGATTGGCCAAAATGGGGCTTGAAGGAAGGTCATGAACCCAAGAAGTTGGGGATTGAACTGGAACAACGCACTACTGTGCACCAAGACAAGCTGGTTGACATTTTGGTGGCCACTCTGGGCCATTGTGGCTCTTCGGGTGGCCATTCCCAGGGCAATGCTCAGATGTTGTCCTGGGTGTAAGCCAAGCCACGGAGCTGTGGGCAAATGGAGAAGTGCTTGCATAAGGAGGGATTTGATACTTCTCCAGGCAAGCCATGAAAAAGTACAACCACGGACATAATTCAGACTTAAACTGGTGCAATGATGTACCCAAGCTCGAGCTGAAGCCAGCTGCAAATTTTGGCAACCCAGGCTGAAAGTTTGCACACAAAAAAATTCCAGGCAAAATGTTCTGTATGTATTATTTTCTTTATTGACTTTAATTTTTATCCCTCGTTTCTCTCAATACTGGGAGTCAAGTCCAACTAAAACAGATTTCATTGGGATCTGTAAACCAATGGCCCATTCCTCACCAGCCTGGGGTGCTTCTACACTGCAGAACTAATCCAGTTTGACAGCATTGTAACTGCCCTGGCTCGATTCAATGGAATCCTAGGATCTGTAGTTTTAGAAGGTCTTTAGCCTGCTCTGCCAAAGGGTGCTGGTGTCTCACCAAACTACAAATCCCATGATCCCATAGCATTGAGCCACAACAGTTCAAGTGGTGTCAAACTGGATTAATTATAACGTGTAGATGCACTCTGACTTTTCCAAACTGTCCAACACATTTTTGTAATGAATCATAGAATCAAAGAGTTGGAAGAGACCTCATGGGCCATCCAGTCCAACCCCCTGCCAAGAAGCAGGAATATTGCATTCAAATAACCCCTGACAGATGGCCATCCAGCCTCTGTTTAAAAGCTTCCAAAGAAGGAGCCTCCACCACACTCCAAGGCAGAGAGTTCCACTGCTGAACCGCTCTCACAGTCAGGAAGTTCTTCCTCATGTTCAGATGGAATCTCCTTTCTTGTAGTTTGAAGCCATTGTTCCGCGTCCTAGTCTCCAAGGAAGCAGAAAACAAACTTGCTCCCTCCTCCCTGTGGCTTCCTCTCACATATTTAACATGGCTATCATATCTCCTCTCAGCCTTCTCTTCTTCAGGCTAAACATGCCCAGCTCCTTAAGCCGCTCCTCATAAGGCTTGTTCTCCAGACCCTTGATCATTTTAGTCGCCCTCCTCTGGACAATGGTTCTGCATTGGGTTGCTGTGAGTTATCCAGGCTGTATGGCTATGTTGCAGAAGCGTTCCCTCCTGACGTTTCACCCGCATCTATGGCAAGCATCTTCAGAGCTTGAGGGATCTGTTGGAAACTAGGCAAATCAGGTTTATATGAACAAAATCTGGCTACCAGTATTAAAAAAACTTTAAAATTACAACAGCACAACAACAGAGAGGAAACAAACAAGGACATCTAATCACCTCTCAACAAAAGATTGCTCCAGGCACTGTCAGGCCATCAAATGCCAATCAAGGTGGTCAGTTGAAGCATTCACACCTAGCTCCAGCAGACAAGAGTCCTTTGTCCCACCCTGGTCATTCCACAGATATATAAACCCATTTTCCTAGTTCCAACAGGCCTCACTACCTCTGAGGATGTTTGCCATAGATGCAGACGAAATGTCAGGAGAGAATGCCTCTAGACCATAGCCATATAGCCCGAAAAAACCTACAACAACCCAGTGATTCCGGCCATGAAAGCCTTCAACAATACAGGTTTATATATCTGTGGAATAATGCCCAAGATGGGAGAAAAAACCCTGGTCTGGTTTGCTGTGAGTATTCTGGGCTGTGTGTCTATATCCAGAAGCATTCTCTCCTGACATTTTGCCCACATCTATGGCAGGCATCTTCAGAGCTTGAAGGATCTTTTGGAAACTAGGCAATTGGGGTTTATATATCTGTGGAATAATATCCAGGGTGGGAGAAAGAACCCTGGTGTGGGTTACTGTGAGTTATCCAGGCTAGCTATATTCCAGAAGCATTTTCTCCTGACATTTCACCCACATCTATGGCAGGCATCTTCAGAGCTTGAGAGATCTGTTGGAAACTAGGCAAATCAAGTTTATATATCTGTGAAATAATGCCCAGGGTGGAAGAAAGAACCCTGGTCTGGTTTGAGGTGAGTATTCTGGGCTGTATGGCTGTATTCCAGAAGCATTCTCTCCTGGCATTTCATCCACATCTATGGCAGACATCCTCAGAGGTTGTGAAGTCTGTTGGAAACTAGCCGAGTGTATATATCTGTGGAATAATATCCAGGGTGGGAGAAAGAACTCTTGTCTGCTTAAGGCAGGTGTGAATGTTGCAAATGGCCAGCTTGATGAGCATTGAATGGCCTTGCAGCTTCAAAGCCTGGCTGCTCCCGGCATGGGGGGAATCCTTTGTTGGGAGGTGGTAGCTGGCCCTGATTGATTCTTCTCTGCAATTCCCCTGAGTTTTTTTTAGTGCTGTTAATTTACTGTCCTGATTTTAGAGTTTTAAAATACTGGAAACCAGATTTTGCTCATTTTCATGGTTTTCTCATATCTGTTGAAACTGGCTGCATGTTTGTGGATTTCAGTGGCTTCTCTGTGCAGTCTGACATGGTGGTTGTGAGGGTGGTCCAGCATTTCTGTGTTCTCAGATAACATGCTGTGTCCAGGTTGGTTCATCAGGTGCTCTGCTATGGCTGACTTCTCTGGTTGAAGTAGTCTGCAGTGCCTTTCATGTTCCTTGATTGGTGTTTGAGCAATGCTGCTGCGTTTGGTTCTGTATTGCTTTCAGTTTTCAGCTATCTGCCCTTGCGCTATGCTACTCTGCTGCTGAGTATGCATGCCCGGTGTGGAACACATCTCACCACGCTAAAATAGTGGATGTGGCTCTTAATGAGAGATGCCGCATTATCACGGGGTGTCTGCGCCATACACCACTGGAGAAATTACACTGCTTAGCCGGTATTGCACCACCTGACATCCGCCGGGAAGTAGCAGCCAATAGTGAAAGGACCAAGACAGTGACATCTCCAGCCCATCCCCTGTTTGGGTATCAGCCAGCACGTCAACGACTTAAATCAAGAAATAGTTTTCTATGATCTACAGAGACACTTGCTGGAACACTTCAGCAAGCGAGAGTCCAAAAGTGGCAGGCTCAAACCCAGAACCTCAATCAATGGCTGATACCAAGTGAGAGACTCCTCTCTGGGCACACAGAAAACTGGGCGACTTGGAAGGCGCTGAACAGGCTGCGCTCTGGCACGACGAGATGAAGAGCCAGCCTTCAGAAATGGGGCCACAAAGTGGAATCCACGACATGCGAGTGTGGAGAAGAGCGAACCACTGACCACCTGCTGCAATGCAACCTGAGCCCTGCCACATGCACAATGGAGGACCTTCTTGCGGCAACACCAGAGGCACTCCAAGTGGCCAGATACTGGTCAAAGGACATTTAATCAACTACCAACCTTGCAAATTCCGTGTTTTGTCTGTTTGTTTGTTTTTGTTAAAAATGTAATACAAATGTCTGGTTGCTGATGACACAATAAATAAAATCAGCCTTAATAGGGATGGTCAGAAATGTGTACAACTCATTAATTAATTGTGACCTGTTGCCACTAATAGTAATTTTAAAATAATGTTCCAGGGCTTTCTAACAACATGTTTCCTAAATGGTTGTTTTGCATTCATTTCTGGGGGAAAGAGAGGGAGGTGTTCAAGGGATGGGCCTTGGGGGACCGGTTCCGGGTGGCTATCCTTAATTTGGCCCATTGTCCCGCCATTGATGGGAAATGGTTTGGGTGGAGGGCCGGGCTGGACCAAATAGTTTCCATTTGCCGTGAACCCAAAGATTAGGGGCGCATGTAATCTTGCAAATTGGAGATCTGGGAAGCGAGAAGGGATCCAGGCACGCGGGAGGAATTTCAGCAAAGTGTACATCACACGTCGGGTGATAAAACATCTGGAAGGCATTAGCGGCCGAGGGCTTGTTGAAACAACGGCGCAGAAATGAGTTTCAGGAGACGCATCGCCGGCCTGGGGAACCGAGCGAAGCGGTGATGGAGAGGCAGGCGGGACGTGTAAATGAGAAGCATGCCGGCCCATGTGCAAACTCTGCCTCCCGGCTCTAAGTGGCCTTGACGTGTGTTTTGCGTGGAAGGTGGGAAGGTGTGAAGCATTGCGTGGGCCTCATTACCCATGTTCTGGAGATCCTATACGTTTCCATATGTTGGACCCTGCTACTGATGAATGAGGGACGTTCAGGTGCAATGGGATGTCTCTCCTAGTTATATCTCGGGGGGGGGGGGGGTTGTCATGTCAGGAGCAACTTGAGAACCTGCAAGTCGCTTCTGGTGTGAAAGAATTGGCCGTCTGCAAGGACGTTGCCCAGGGGACGCCCGGATGAGTTGATGTTTTTATCATCCTTGTGGGAGGCTTCTCTCATGTCCCCGCATGAGGAGCTGGAGCTGATAGAGGGAGCTCATCTGCCTCTCCCCGGATTCGAACCTGCGACCTATTAGTCTTCAGTCCTGCCGGCACAGGGCTTTAACCCACTGTGCCACCGGGTGCTCCGGTGAACTAGGCATTATTACACTAAGTCACGTGACTTTTGTTCCTGCGTTATAAATATTTCCTAATTGGTTCTATCATAAAAAACAAGGACAAAATATATTAAACTTCAAAAACTTTTTATATAGGTGATTGCAAAGTGACAAACAACCTCTGGGCTCACCCAGGTGTTCCTCTGACAATCTTGGACGATACCGCCATTGTTGTGTGTCCTGCTGTAGGAACACAGCTGGAGCTTCTCCATTGATCCCTCTCTTTACAGATTGAGGGGCTTCACAGAGAAGGTGGGTTTGGGGGCCAATGGACTGAGCATGTCATAGTTGTGTATGTGCAATGCAATTTCATCTCAAAAACAGAGAAGCATCCCGAGCTCTGAGGATTACCTGGGAAGGAATCCCACAGGAGCATTGCAGCGCACCCAATACCTGGAAGTCACTCTGGACCGTGCTCTTACCTACAAGAAGCACTGCCTGAACATCAAGCAAAAAGTGGACGCTAGAAACAATATCATACGAAAGCTGACTGGCACAACCTGGGGATCACAACCAGACACAGTGAAAACATCTGCCCTTGCGCTGTGCTACTCGGCTGCTGAGTATGCATGCCCAGTGTGGAACACATCTCACCACACTAAAACAGTGGATGTGGCTCTTAATGAGACATGCCGCATTATCACAGGGTGTCTGCGCCCTACACCACTGGAGAAATTACACTGCTTAGCCGGTATTGCACCACCTGACATCCGCCGGGAAGTAGCAGCCAATAGTGAAAGGACCAAGGCAGAGACATCTCCAGCTCATTCCCTGTTTGGGTATCAGCCTGCACGTCAATGACTTACATCTAGAAATAGTTTTCTAAGATCTACAGAGACACTCGCTGGAACACCTCAGCAAGCAAGAGTCCAAAAGTGGCAGGCTCAAACCCAGAACCTCAACCAATGCCTGATACCAAATGAGAGACTCCCCCCTGGGCACACAGAGGACTGGGCGACTTGGAAGGCACTGAACAGACTGCGCTCTGGCACCACGAGATGCAGAGCCAACCTTCAGAAATGGGGCCACAAAGTGGAATCCTCGACATGCGAGTGTGGAGAGGAGCAAACCACTGACCACCTGCTGCAATGCACCCTGAGTCCTGCCACATGCACCATGGAGGACCTTCTTGCAGCAACACCAGAGGCACTCCAAGTGGCCAGATACTGGTCAAAGGACATTTAATCAACTACCAAACTCACATATTTTGTATTTTGTCTGTTTGTTTGCTTTGTTCTGTTAGAAATGTAATATAATTGACTGGTTGCCCTGACATGACAAATAAAAATAAATAAAATTTCCAATCCAAGATCACAGTCACCAGATCATTCTATTTGAGGACCAAAGTGAAGGACTCAAAAGTGACCAGACCAGTGGTTCTCAACCTTCCTAATGCCACGACCCCTTAATACAGTTCCTCATGTTGTGGTGACCCCCAACCATAACCCTAACGTTATGAATCGCCATGTAAATAATGATCTGTAGGATGTATTTTCATTCACTGGAGCAAATTTGGCACAAATACCCGGTATGCCCAAATTTGAATACTGGTGGGGTTGGCGGGGAAATTGATTCTGTCATTTGGGAGTTGTAGATGCTGGGATTTATAGTTAACATGTAAACAAAGAGCATTCTGAACCCCACCAGCAATGGAATTGAACCAAAGTTGGCACAGAGAACTCCCATGATCAACAGAAAACACTAGAAGTGTTTAGTGGGCATTGAACTTGAGTTTGGGAGTTGTAGTTCGCCTACATTCAGAGAGCACTGTGGGCTCAAACAATGATGGATCTGGACGAAACTTGGCACAGATACTCAATATGCCCAAATGTGAACACTGATGGGGTTTGGGGAAAATCGACTTTGACATTTGAGAGTTGTAGATACTGGGATTTATAGTTCACCTACAATCAAGGAGTGTTCTGAACCCCACTAATGATAGAATTGGGCCAAACTTCCCACACAGAACCCCTATGACCAACAGAAAATACTGTGTTTTCTGATGGTCTTTGGCGACCCCTCTGACACCCCTTCGCGACCCCCTCAGGGGTCCCGACCCCCAGGTTGAGAAACACTGGACCAGACTCTGACTTCCTTGGGTCCGTATTTGAGTTGTTCCCAACTCTTCATATTCCAGTTCCTAACTACAGTGAAGCAAACAAGTCTTAGGAAAATGTACACTCAAAAGAAAGTAAGAAATGTTGTCTTCCCTCCAGACATCTGTCATGAAAAGCTTTCATTACAACAGTGCATCTCCCTCATGTCGAAATTTATGGGAATGGACCTGACATTTATTCATTTTTCCAGTTCGACGGTTACCATTAAACCTTTTTTAATCATTATTATTGAGAAGGGAGCTTTTCTTTTGCAAAGGAGGCAGCTCTCAGCGCTTTGAAAGCTGGAAAGGGCTTGGCTTTTTCCATTGTGTTGGATAACATGTTTCCCATTTCTTCCATGAAAATGAAAACGGGACAGACGGAGGCGGGGGTCGAGAGCCAGAAAAGTCAAAATATCTCCTGCTTTGGATTATTTTCATTGTCTGGAACATGGTGATTATGCTCGAAGTGTCATATCTCAGTCTTAACTTGGAAACCCTACCCACTAATCCCAGAAGCTGATGGGACAGATAGAGCAGTTTTCCACCAAGTAAAGGACATCAGAACATAGAGAAATCCCCAAATAGTGCACCATAAATTATGGGGTTGGGTTCTGAATCCTAAAGTATCCCTGTTCAAATTAAACAGGAAAAATGTTGACCGCTGTCTGGCTTATAGAGTTTGGGCACACTCTCATTTTTGGATTGTTTGGACGTTTGGATAAAGTATTATTATTATTATTATTATTATTATTATTATTATTATTATGGCCACCAGACTGGAAATAGTTCGGTAGACTGTAAATATATTGTTTTAATGTTTTTATGCTTTTAACTATTGTAATTATTGGTGTTTTGTATTTTATTATGCGGCATTGAATTGTTGCCAATTGGAAGCCGCCCTGAGTCCCCCCAGGGGTTGAGAAGGGCAGGGTAAAAGTGTTCAAAATAAATAAATAAATAAATAAATGGAAGAATGAGGTTGGCCTGGATAGACCTTGCGATCTCTTCCATCTTGTGGAAGAGGACTGGATAGACCCTGTGGTCTCTTCCAACCACCAAAGTCTTCACATGAAAGGCACGGCAGACTACTTCAACCAGAGAAGTCAGCCATGGTGGATCAAGCAAAAAGTGGGCGCTAGAAACGACATCATACGAAAGCTGACTGGCACAACCTGGGGATCACAACCAGACACAGTGAAGACATAGAATCATAGAATCATAGAATCAAAGAGTTGGAAGAGACCTCATGGGCCATCTAGTCCAACCCCATTCTGCCAAGAAGCAGGAATATTGCATTCAAATCACCCCTGACAAATGGCCATCCAGCCTCTGCTTAAAAGCTTCCAAAGAAGGAGCCTCCACCACACTCCGGGGCAGAGAGTTCCACTGCTGAACGGCTCTCACAGTCAGGAAGTTCTTCCTAATGTTCAGATGGAATCTCCTCTCTTGTAGTTTGAAGCCATTGTTCCGCGTCCTAGTCTCCAAGGAAGCAGAAAACAAGCTTGCTCCCTCCTCCCTGTGGCTTCCTCTCACATATTTATACATGGCTATGATATCTCCTCTCAGCCTTCTCTTCTTCAGGCTAAACATCTGCCCTTGCGCTATGCTACTCTGCTGCTGAGTATGCATGCCCAGTGTGGAACACATCTCACCACACTAAAACAGTAGATGTGGCTCTTAATGAGACATGCCACATTATCACGGGGTGTCTGCGCCCCACCCCACTGGAGAAATTACACTGCTTAGCCGGCATTGCACCACCTGACATCCGCCGGGAAGTAGCAGCCAATAGTGAAAGGACCAAGGCAGAGACATCTCCAGCTCATCCCCTGTTTGGGTATCAGCCAGCACGTCAACGACTTAAATCAAGACATAGTTTTCTTAGATCTACAGAGACACTCGCTGGAACACCCCAGCAAGCGAGAGTCCAAAAGTGGCAGGCCCAAACCCAGCACCTCAATCCATGGGTGATACCAGATGAGAGACTCCCCCGGGCACACAGAATACTGGGCGACTTGGAAGGCGCTGAACAGACTGCGCTCTGGCACCACGAGATGCAGAACCAACCTTCAGAAATGGGGCCACAAAGTGGAATCCTTGACATGCGAGTATGGAGAAGAGCAAACCACTGACCACCTGCTGCAATGCACCCTGAGCCCATCCACATGCACAATGGAGGACCTTCTTGCGGCAACACCAGAGGCACTCCAAGTAGCCAGATACTGGTCAAAGGACATTTAACCAACTACCAAGTTTGCAAAATCTGTGTGTTTTGTTTTTTCTTTTTAATCTGTATGTTTGTTTTGTTCTGTTAGAATTGTAATACAATGGTATGGTTGCTGATGACACAATAAATAAATAGCCATGGCGGAGCACCTGATGAACCAACCTGGACACAGCATTTTATTTGAGAGTGCGGGAGTGCTGGACCACTCTCACAGCCACCATGTCGGACTGCACAGAGAGGCCATAGAAATACGCAAGCATGTGGATGATTTCGACAGAGAGGAGGAGACCATGAGGGTGAGCAGAGTCTGGCTACCAGTATTAAAAAAACTCTAAAATTACAACAGCACAACAACAGAGAGGAAACAAACAAGGACATCTAATCACCTCTCAACAAAAGATTGCTCCAGGCACTGCCAGGCCCTCAACTGCTAATCAAGGTGGTCGTTTGAAGCATTCACACCTAGTTCCAGCAGACAAGAGTCCTTTGTCCCACCCTGGTCATTCCACAGATATATAAACCCCTTTTTCCTAGTTCCAACAGACCTCACTACCTCTGAGAATGCTTGCCATAGATGCAGGCGAAATATCAGGAGAGAATGCCTCTAGACCATGGCCATATAGCCCGAAAAAGCCTAAAACAACCCAGTGATTCCGGCCATGAAAGCCTTCGACAATACAGGTTTATATATCTGTGGAATAATGCCCAGGGTGGGAGAAGGAACCCTGGCCTGGGTTGCTGTGAGTATTTTGCGCTGTATGGCTATATTCCAGAAGCATTCTCTCCTGACATTTCACCCACATCTATGGCAGGTATCCTCAGAGGTTGTGCGGTCTTTTGGAAATTAGGCAAATCAGGTTTATATATTTGTGGAATAATGCCCAGGGTGGGAGAAAGAACCCTGGTCTGGGTTGCTATGAGTATTCTGGGTTGCATGGCTATATTCCAGAAGCATTCTCTCCTGACATTTCACCCACATCTATGGCAGGCATCCTCAGAGGTCGTGCGGTCTTTTGGAAATTAGGCAAATCAGGTTTATATATCTGTGGAATAATGCCCAGGGTGGGAGAAAGAACCCTGGTCTGGGTTGCTATGAGTATTCTGGGTTGCATGGCTATATTCCAGAAGCATTCTCTCCTGACATTTCACCCACATCTATGGCAGGCATCCTGAGAGGTTGTGCGGTCTTTTGGAAACTAGGCAAGTGGAGTGTATATATCTGTGGAATAATATCCAGGGTGGGAGAAAGAACTCTTGTCTGCTTAAGGCAGGTGTGAATGTTACAAATGGCCAGCTTGATTAGTATTGAATGGCCTTGCAGCTTCAAAGCCTGGCTACTCCCTACCTGGGGGAATCCTTTGTTGGGAGGTGGTAGCTGGCCCTAATTGATTCTTCTCTGAGGATGCTTGCCATAGATGCAGGTGAAACGTCAGGAGAGAATGCCTCTAGGCCATGGCCATATAGCCCGAAAAAACCCCGACAACAACCCAAAGTCTTCACAGATTCCTCTTTTCCTTTTGTCCTCTTCATGGCAATGGTGGAAGAGAAACAGAAAAGGCTGAAGGAGAGGAACAAGATGCAGAAGGGGGAGATTATTTTTATTGGCATCGCCTTTGGTGAAACAATTCATTTCAGCTTTGCCCTTACCATTTTTCAAAGCATTTCTGAAAAGCGTGCATTCCAGCTCAGTGCATGAGGTGGGTGAGATAATGTCCGTCGGAGTCCCCTTTTGCTTTAGTTCTCTTGCTAGCTCAGAAATGCTTTCATTCGGGAATCCCTCCCCTTCCTTTCCGCATCCCCAGGAATCAATTTCATGAAAGGCTTTCTCCTTCCACCTTTGCCCTTGGCACCTCCCCATCTGGACCGCCTCCCATGGCTCTTCCTTGTGCCCCATTGAACCATTGCAGATCCTTCAGCCCTTCCAGTTTGCCTTCACAGCTTGGAGGTTTCTCAGCTGTTGCCGCATCCCCTTCACCCTTGACAGTGAGCTCTAGCGCAGCCAAACCATACATCTTCAAGGGCTATCGCCTTCCCTTCCTGTGCCATGTCTCCATACATCTCCTTCACCATCGCAACCTCAACAGCATCAGATTTCAACCCATTTCTTCCACTGCTCCCCAGTAAAAAATGGTTCCAGAACAGAATTTGGTTGCAATCGCACTCGGATTGTCTCTTCACCGGTCTTGTCATCCTCCTGGAGGACGTAGACCTTCCCTGTCTCTGCAGCGTCTTGATTCTCTTTGCAGGCCAACGCCACTCCAAGGTCATCAGCCGCCTGCAGTGGCCTCGAACTTGGGTCCTAAGCCAAGAAATACATTTGTTTCAAATTAAGTCTCTCCATACATACATACACACACAAATGTGCCCTCAAATGTGCTGTACGAACCACATTCTCTTCCCCATAGGCACTCACAGTCAAATTTATGTTGTTTTTTGTTGTGCAGGAAAAAGCAGATGCACTCTTTTCCCCATAACCGGGAGTGAATCTGCCTTCTGGAGTCAACCATTCTACTATTCAGCAACATTCCCTATCAGGAATAAGAGAATCATAGAGTTGGGAGAGACCAGGTGGGCCATCCAGTCCAACCTCATTCTGCCAAGAAGCAGGAAAATCTCATTCAAAGCATCCCTGATAGATGGCCATCCAGCCTCTGTTTAAAAGCCTCCAAAGAAGGAGCCTCCACTACAGTCTGCGGCAAAGAGTTGCACTGCTGATCAGCTCTCTCACACAATCAGGAAGTTCTTCCTAATGTTCTGGTGGAGTCTCGTTTCCTGTAGGTGCTCCACCCCCCCCCCCCCCAAAATTCTCATGGTGGTCCGCGAGAAGGCCTTACTGATGCATTACTTAAACTGTTATGTTTATTCATATCATGATCTGATCACCATACTCAATATATCCCATATGCATGGGGGTATTGGGGTAATGATACAAAAGGTTTGCTAGGGTAGACCCTCTTTCACTCAGACTTACCCCCCTCCCGAAACAAACTCAGCCCCCCCCCCCCAATCGAAATCCTGGCTACGGGCCTGGGCACGACTATTCTTACTGTCAGGGGCAGCCGAAAACAAGCTTGCTTCCTCCTCCCTATGACTTCCCCTTACATGGTTATACATGATCATCATGTCTCCTCTCAGCCTTCTCTTCTGCAGGCTTCACATGCCCAGCTCTTTAAGCCAGGCCTGATAGGGCTTGTTCCCCAGTTTGATGCAATCTCTGTTCTTGCTCTTGTCTTAGGGTGCAACTACCCTGGTATGACACCATTTATCTGTCATGGCTCAATGCTATGAAAACCTGGGAATTGTGTTTTTATAAGTTCTCTAGCCTTCTCTGGCCAATTGTGTGGGTGCCTCACTAATCTGCAAGTCCCACAATCCCAAAGCATTGAGCCATTGCTATGAAAGAGATGTCATTCGTTCTACAACATAGATGCACCCAAAGTCTCTGGAGCAATGGGATATGCATGCACCCTATCTTCTACATGGCATACACTCAGCTATGTAAAGAACACTATCCTGTCACCAAGTTAAATATTCAGATCCCTATGCTGTATCTTATTGGACTTGATTTTCAGTTATTGTGCCTTCTTGGTCACCCTCATCCGGACATGTTCCACCTTCTTAGACTTCTTTCAGGTGAGGTTCACCTTCCTTTTATATCTAGGTTGTTGGTGCAACCTAGAATTGCATTGGCTGTTGTTGTTGTTGTTGTTGTTGTTGTTGTTGTTGTTGTCTGCTAATATACCACACAATGGATTCATGTTTCACTGGAGGTCCCTCAAGATCTTCTTGCAAGCCCTATGAGGAGCAGCTTAAGGAGCTGGGCATGTTTAACCTGAAGAAGAGAAGGCTGAGAGGAGATATGATAGCCATGTATAAATATGTGAGAGGAAGCCACAGGGAGGAGGGAGCAAGTTTGTTTTCTGCTTCCCTGGAGACGAGGACCCGGAACAATGGCTTCAAACTACAAGAGAGGAGATTCCATCTGAACATGAGGAAGAACTTCCTGACTGTGAGAGCCGTTCAGCTGTGGAACTCTCCGCCCCAGAGGGTGGTGGAGGCTCCTTCTTTGGAAGCTTTTAAACAGAGGCTGAATGGCCATCTGTCAGGGGTGATTTGAATGCAATATTCCTGCTTCTTGGCAGGGGGTTGGACTGGATGGCCCATGAGGTCTCTTCCAACTCTTTGATTCTATGATTCTATGATTCTATGACAGTTTGAATCCAGGAAGTGGAGTGATCTCCCACTGTTAGCCCTAGCTTCTGCTTACTTAGCAGTTCCAAAACATGCAAATGTGATAAGTACCACTTCTGCAGGAAGGTAACAGCACTCCTTGCAGTCATGCTGGCCACATGACCTTGGAGGTGTCCATGGACAACGCTGGCTCTTTGGCTTAGAAATGGAGATGTGCCCCCCCTCCCCCCTCTTTGAGTTGGGCAGGACTATACTTAATGTCAGGGGCAGCCAAAAACAAGCTTGCTCCCTCCTCCCTATGACTTCCCATACATAGTTATACATGGTCATCATGTCTCCTCTCAGGCTTCTCTTCTGCAGACTTCAAATGCCCAGCTCTTTAAGCCAGTCCTGATAGGGCTTGTTCTCCAGTTTGATGCAATCTCTGTTCTTGCTCTTGTCCTAGGGTGCATCTTCCCTGGTTTGGCAACACTTATCTGTCATGGCTCAATGCTATGCAATTCTGGGAGTTGTGTTTTTATGAGTTATCTAACCTTCTCTGCCCAATTGTGTTGGTGCCTCACTAATCTACAAGTCCCACAATCCCATAGCATTGAGTCATTGCTATTAAAGAGGTGTCATTCATTCTACAACACAGATGCACCCAAAGTCTCTGGAGCAATGGGATATGCATGCACCCTATCTTCTACATGGCATACACTCAGCTATGTAAAGAACACTATCCTGTCACCAAGTTAAATATTCAGATCCCTATGCTGTATCTTATTGGACTTGATTTTCAGATATTGTGCCTAGAATTGCATTGGCTGTTTCCAAAGTTTCCTTCTTTATTCATATCACCTTCCACTTTACCCAGAATTATCTTTCTTTCTAGAAACATTGTCATTCAAAATGGTTGCATTTCTCCAAGAAAGAGACTAATTTAAACACAACAATAAGCATTTTGGATGGATAAAACAGCCTCATTTATTGCTAACATTTTGGCAGGGCGATCGAAAAAAAAGTTTTACAAACTCTACTACATGAGAATTAGGCAGGTTATCTACCAAAGATATACATTATGTGTCTTTTAGATATGTAGCCCACGATAAGAAGCAATTGGCTTTGATATTTTCAGATGTGGAAAAAGCTTTTGATAACGTGTCCTGGTTTTTTTATGTATGGCCAATACTGGAGAAGGTGAAATTTGGGAGAAATTTTGGAGGATGGATTCAATGGATTTAAGATAACCAAAATGCCCAGATTTTGATTGATGGAAAGGTACTAGACAGGGATGTCCTCTTTCCCCATTGTTCTTTTTAATGCAGATAGAGGCATTAAATAGAGCAATTAGAGCTGGAAAGGAGTCTATAGAAAGAGTCCCTAGAATGCGCAAATCCATCTATTACTCCTGTCCAAACTCTGTCCTCCCCCTTTTTGATCAATTACCTCCAGGTACAGTTTGCATCTATCTCCCAGTTTGCGTTTTCTTTGAAAGGTCGCTGCTAATGGGATCCAGCCCTCCCAGGGCCTTTGCATGCCAGAAATGTTTTTGCGTTGCCTTTTTTTCCCCCAAAGAGCCCCCACTTCCCAAAATACCACAAGGGCAGGGCTTGATGTAGTATGTCAGCATCTGTTCCATGAGGTTTTCATTTGGACATGCCACAAGATGCATTTTTAATTTGCGTGTGTGCGCGTGTGACAGAACGTGTCGGCGTGCATACATGATGCTGCCAAATGAGAAACACATGGTCCGAGAAAAATGCCCAGAATGGTATTCTCCTTTGTAAACATTCTCATGAAACACCCAGGCAATTCTGAGTTGAAAGGAACGAATTAGTGGCCGGATGGAAAGATGGAGGAGGAGGAGGAGAAAGACGGACAGCCAGATGTGAAGGGATGCATCCACACTGTAGATTTAATGCAGCGTGATACCACTTTGACTACCATAGCTCAGTGCTGTGGAATTCTGAGAGCAGTACTTTGGTGAGGCAACAGCACTCTTTGAACAAGGTAAAATATGTTGTCAAACTACAACTCCCATGATTCCATAGCCTTGAGCCCTGGTAATTCAAGTGGCATCAAACTGCATTCATTCCACAGTGTAGATGCATCCTTAGATATTGATCAGTCTCTGTCCTTTGAAAGAAATGATGAGTGGTTCTGTTCTGAGTCTAGTGTTGTTCTCCTTCTATATCAATGACTTGGATGATGGAATGGAGAGCATGTCCATCAGGTTTGGAGATGATAGCAAACCAGGAGAAATACCTCATATCTCAGAAGACGGAATCAAACTCCAAAATGAGCTTAAGAGACTGGTTGTTGTTGTTAGGTGATCCCTCATTGTCCCCCAAGGTCAGTGTCCTGTGGAGCCCTATTCTTGATCCGCATCTTCTCCCACAGTGAGGGCATTGGTTTCCAGGTGGAAGGTGGTCCCGGTCAGGGTTGGCTTGACACGCCTTCCTCTTGGCACATTTCTCTGTTTCGCCCTCCATTTGTGCCTCTTCAAATTCTACAGCGCTGCTGGTCACAGCTGACCTCCAGCTGGAGCACTCAAAGGCCAGGGCTTCCCACTTCTCAGTGTCTATGCCACAGTTTTTAAGGCTGGCTTTGAGCTCAAAGCTCAAAGACATTGGAGAGCAAAGGTGAACTAACATAACAATGATGAATAAGTTGAGGTTCATCAAGCTGGATGCCCATCATGTTTAACTGGAGGTCCTTCAAGATCTTTTGACATGTATTATATCATGGCACATACATGTCATCTTGCAGTTCTAAATCTGAACCTTGTGAGGAAAATGCAAGAAGATCTTGAGGGACCTCCAGTGAAACATGAATCCATTGTGTGGTATATTAGCAGACAACAACAACAACTACAACAACAACAACAGCCAATGCAATTCTAGGTTGCATCTTCTCCCGCAGTGAGGGCATTGGTTTCCAGGTGGAAGGTGGTCCCGGTCGGGGTTGGCTTGATGCGCCTTCCTCCTGGCACGTTTCACTCTTTCACCCTCCACTCGTGCCTCCTCAAATTCTGCAGCACTGCTGGTCACAGCTGACCTCCAGCTGGAGCGCTCAAGGGCCAGGGCTTCCCAGTTCTCAGTGTCTATGCCAGAGTTTTTAAGGTTGGTTTTGAGCCCATCTTTAAATCTCTTTTCCTGCCCACCAACATTCCGTTTTCTGTTCTTGAGTTCGGAATAGAGCAACTGCTTTGGGAGACAGTGGTCGGGCATCCGGACTACGTGGCTGGTCCAGCAGAGTTGATGGCAGAGGACCATCGCTTCAATGCTGGTGGTCTTTGTTTCCTCCACCATGCTGACGTTTGTCCACCTGTCTTCCCAAGAGATTTGCAGGATTTTCCGGAGGCAGCGCTGATGGAATCATTCCAGGAGTTGCATGTGATGTCTGTAGACAATCCACATTTCACAGGCATATAGCAGGGTTGGGAGGACAATAGCTCTATAAACAAGCACCTTGGTATCCCTACAGATGTCCCGGTCCTCAAACACTCTCTGCTTCATTCGGAAAAATGCTGCGCTCGCAGAGCTCAGGTGGTGTTGTATTTCGGTGTCGATGTTGACTTTGGTGGAGAGGTGGCTGCCAAGGTAGCGGAAATGATCAACATTTTCTAATGTTACACCATTAAGCTGTGTCTCTGGCATTGGAGAGGGATTGGCTGGTGACTACTGGAACAGCACATTGGTTTTTTCAATGTTCAATGACAGGTCGAGCTTCTCGTATGCTTCTGCAAAGGTGTTTAGAGTGGCTTGTAGGTCTTCTTCTGAATGTGCACATGACTTGAGTATATGGGATTGATTATATGGGAAGAAATGATCCCATAGGTAACCTGGACTCAAACCATGTAGGCTTTAAATGGTATGTATCAACACTTTGCCTATAAAGTTAATAGTAACATTTGAACTTTGGTCTCCCAGAGCTGTAGTCCAATGCTCAAGCCATTACGCCATGTTGGCTTTTATCTATAATCTCATTCTAAAAACAAAGCCAACCTGATGGGAAAGAGCAAGCGAAAGAATGTCTAATGCATCTCTTAATCCCATTCCTGAGCCATCCTGCCCACTTTAAGTCCAATATCTCCAGGCTGCTTTTTCTTGTTGTTTTAATCGTTTTTCCAGCCGTTTTCAGCCATAGGAAAAATAAAAGCCCTATTCCCAACAATCCCCTGAAGCCTGCAATTCCAGCAGCCTGGCAAAAACCTCATTTTGCTACTGGATGTGGGGTTGGCCAGTGTGGCTGATGCTTTCCATCCCACCTTTGCTTCCTTCCCTCCTCTCTGTGTCATAATACTCTGCTAATCCACAGCCTACAGCTTTGCAAAATGTACCCAAGAGGGACCCCAAATAAAGAGAGAGAACATCTGATTTTTTACAAAGTATGATGGAGGTCCTACAGCACTCTCGTGTTCAAAGCAAACAAATGCACTGAGCAACTACACACATGGCCTGCCAAGCCTACAGCTTGCTTATAATCTGAGAAAGTGATGGGAATTAAGGCCTGTGTATGTTGGCATCCCATGTCGGAGGGATGCCTCCATTTACACAAGACTACGGCTCTTTCTGAGAAAAGCTGGTGTTCTCCTAGAATCATAGAATCCTAGAGTTGGGCACTTCTGAAGTATTGCAAAACATACTACTGGGTTCTTAATTAATTACAGCTCATTAGATTAAATTTCACACCTTTCTCGGTTGATTAATATACCTAATGCAACCAATTTCCACTTTCAATGTCTCCTAAAAGAGCAGTATTACACAAAAGAATTCACATCCATTACCATCAGGATTTTAGATTACTCTGCTGTCTCATTCTAATACTCTGGATAGAATCGGCTGCGTTCTCACTTGCATTAATTCCACCTGACATCTTTGTTTTCACGGCAACGAGGTGTGTGTGTCTTGTGTGTGTTTCCTAATAATACAGTGAGGAAATGAATGAGACAGTTGCACCGGGGGAAAGCCCTAGGAATGGAATCGAGAGCGAGGCTCGTGTTCGAAATGTTTACGGGCATAAATCTCTCATTAATTTTAGCCAGCCCTCATTAAATCAGTCAACGGGGTTGTGTAACGAGGAAATGAATTAGACCCTTTGCTGACCTTTCCAACACAACGTGCGGGGAAAATTCAACACAAAGGTCTCTCGGTTCCCTTCTGCATGCTTCTTCCACCCTTTGCAGGAAAGAGGGGTCTTGCAGGCAGTACCTGCCCTCTATACACCCCATTCCAATGGAGCAGATATGCCCCGGATGCAGGTCCGATGAGAAAGGAAGTTGACAAAGCAATAACACTTTATTCACAAAGGACTCAAGGCCATTTAATAGCTCATCATGCCAAAAAAAGTTCATAGAAAGTATTGTTGAAGGCTTTCATGGTCGGAATCACTGGGTTGCTGTGAAGCTGCACCTAAGGGTGCATCTACACTGTGGAATTAATGCACTTTGGCATCACTTTAACCACCACAACTCAATGCTATGGAATCCTGATCTTCAGTCTTCTCTGCCAAAGAGTGTTGGGGCCTGGCCAAACTCCAAATCCCAGGATCCCATTGCATCAAGCCATGGCAGTTCAAGCAGTGTCAAACTGTGTTGTCGAAGGCTTTCATGACTGGAATCACTGGGTCGCTGTGAGTTTTCTGGGCTGTCTGGTCATATTCCAGAAGCATTCTCTCCTGACATTTCACCCACATCTATGGCAGGCATCCTCAGAGGTTGTGAGGTCTGTTGGAAACTAAGCAAGGGAGGTTTATATATCTGTGGAAGGCCCAGAGTGGGAGAAAGAACTCTTGTCTGTTGGAGGCAAGTGTGAATGTTGCAATTAATCACAAGAGGTCTTTCTCCCACACTGGACTTTCCACAGAGACATAAACCTCCCTTGCTTAATTTCCAATATACCTCACAATAATAATAATAATAATAACAACAACAACAACAACAACAACAACAACACTTTATTTGTACCCCGCTACCATCTCCCCAAGGGACTCGGTGTGGCTTACATGAGGCCGAGCCCAAATAAAACAATACAAGCAATAAACAGCTGGTTTTCCCTGTAATAGGCAGGAAGAGCACCTAAAGCTTCGGAGAGCTTCTGTTCACTTGAACTGGCATGGCCCAATGCTATGGAGTTGTGGGAGTTGTAGTTTGACAAGATCTTTAGCTTTAGAAAGATTTCTAGTGCATCACCAAACAACAACTCCCAGGATTCCGTAGCCTTGCCCCATGGTGTCAAACCACATAGTGATGATGCGCCCTTAGGCAGTTTCAATTATTTGTAAATTTTTGCATGGTGAACTGTTTTTAAACCCTTCCACGGAATTGATTTCCTTTGAATGCTATCCCAAGATCTTGCCAGATATGACAGGGCACCAATGCTTCCAATTAATTGGAGGCTTAATGAATCGATAGCTTGCCTGACAGTAATCTGAGCTGCATGCATTTCAACACAAGCTTAAATCCAAATTTTCCAGCTTAAGTGGGTTGCCTTGTAGCTTAAACGGTTAGGTTATTTGAGCATTTTGCCATAACCAGCAACATAAATCCGTCCGCATTTTGCCACCTTTGACCTTCGAAAGCAAACCACTTTCGGAACAAAAGCCGTCCAAGTTTGGTCTCTGCTGAAAGACAATCTGGATGGATTTTTTTGCAAGAAAAGAACCACTTTCCCTGATTTATGCAAGACTGAGTTTGGAAGAGGAGAGAAGGAAGGAGCGGTTGTTTTTCTAGACAGAGCAAAGATTAGAGTTCCCGGCTTTAAATTTTAACCTGGAGCACGATTCAAAACCAGCTGGACTTTGAAATGCAGTCACTGTAAAGCAACCATATTATCCATTCGTTGGAAAGCAGCCATATTAATATGCGAAAACAGATCAATTAGTTAATAATCACAGTTGCGCATTCGTGAAAGTGACACTTTGGAGAGCATCTGCATTGTAGAACTAATGCAGTTTGAGACCACTTGAACTGTCATGGCTTAATGTTATGGAATCATGAAAGTTGCAATTTGATGAGGAGTCAGTATTGTTTCACAGAGGATAACGGTTATATAAAACTACAACTCCCATGATTCCATAGCCTTGAGCCATGCCAAACTGCATTCACTCTAGAGCAGCGTTTCTCAACTTGGGGGTCGCAACCCCTGGGGAGAACAAATGACCCATTTTGCAGGGGTCGCCAGACCATCAGAAAACAGAAGGCTGAATATCTCTCTGCCTGTCCTTCTCTTCCTTTTTGGAACCAGATGGCAAATCCTCACACTGGTTGTATGTCAGCTTGTTCAGCCAGTGATTGTGTCTGATGTTCATGATGGTTGGCAATGGCAAAGAGTTAAGCTCACACAAGAGACCCGAGCTGTCTCAGGAAGATTCACAAGGCCACATTCCTGGGAGAGGCCATTTGCAGTTTTTCTCAGAGCAACTGTCTGAAGGTGATTTGTCAGGTACAGAAGTTAATGAGAGTCAAGTTAATGAGAGTGTAGATAGAAAGCAAGACAGAGTTCTCAGGTGCAAAGAAGATCAGTTTGTTTACAGGAAAAGAGAGATAAGAAACTTTTATCTGGTGGTAAGGTCAAGATAAATGCTTTCCTTTCAGTTTTGGGATCTGTAAAAGCTTTATTTTGATTCATTGGAAAGAGTTGCCTCATTTGGGTCAATGTTGGAATTTCATTTCAGTCTTGCTTTCAAATGTTCTTAGTTTCATGTACCAAGTTTTTGCCAAGCTCCTGATTTGTGTATTGGATTTTTCATGCTGCCTTGTTTCATGGATTGTTGTTTCAACTAATCTTATTTTGCCTTGAAGCTCGTGGGCTATCCTTTGTTTTGGGAACTTTGCTGTTTTTGCTAATTTTACTGCTTTGCCTACATATTATTATTATTATTATTATTATTATTATCATTATTATTATTATCATTATTTGTACCCCGCTAACATCTCCCAAAGGACTCGGTGCGGCTTACAAAGGCCAAGGCTCTCAATAAAACAACAGCATAACAAATACAACAGTAAAACTCATAAAGCAAACCAATAAACATTTAAGCAATAACAGTAAAACATCTAAAACAATAGATCATGACACATTTAAAACTAGGGCCAGGCCAAATGTAATGAATAAATTAAAAGTGCTGGACATGGCAGGTGAAATGTAAGGATTTTAGGGTAGGTGCGATGTGCAGACAATCTTAAATCTCTGGTAAAGTGCGTTTGGGACATGATGCTAGGAGTTTCCTATTCTGGAAAGGCACACTGGAACAGCCAGGTCTTCAAGCTCTTCCTAAAGACTGCCAATGTTGGGCCTTGTCTGATGTCCTTGGGGAGAGAGTTCCAGAGTCGAGGGGCTACCACAGAGAAGGCCCTGTCCCCCGTCCCCACCAAACGCACTTGTTCTTCAGTAAACTGCTTGCTGATTTTACCAAACTGGTATGGTGTTTAAGGTCAGAAGTGTTCCTGCTCTTGTGTATGACAACACCAAAAGCCCTCCCCTACTGTGATTGGCCAGCCTCTCACCGCGCCAGAGTTTCTGAGACGCAGGAAGGGGAGAGCATGCATGCTAATGAGGAAAAGATCCCAAATGACAAAATCAACCCCATCCAACCCTTCCTGTATTCATTCAAATATTGGGTATTTGTGCCAAATTTGGTCCAGATCCATTGTCGTTTGGGTCCACAGTACTCTCTGAATGTAGGTGAACTACATCTCTCCTAAATCATTTTCTCCCAAACCCCTCCAGTATTTTCTGTTGGTCATGGGGGTTCTGTGTGCCAAGTTTGGTCCAGGTCTGTCATTCATGGGGGTCTCGGTGGTCTGTGGAAGTCAGAACAGAAGCGGTTGAAGATACTGTAAATCCCATCATCCTTTGTCCATACTCCCCCAAAAATATTGTTTTATGGGATTAGTCACTATGCTTTAATTATGTTCCGTTAGTAACAATGAGAACACATCCTGCATACTGGATATTTATATGACAATTCATAACAGTAGCAAAATTGCTGTTATGAAGAAGCAACAAAAATAGTGTTGTGGTTGGGGGTCACCACAACATGAGGAACTTATTAAAGGTTCACGGCATCAGGAAGGTTGAGGACCACTGCTCTAGAGTGTAGATGCACCCTACATAACATTCAGTGACCTCTAGTTCTTAATGCAGGGTAAACTATGGGGTTTTCTGCCATGTTAAGGAAAGTTGGCGAATGCTCTGAAGTTTCTATGAAATTCAGGAGCAACGCTACATTTCCTTTTGAACAAGGACCATATAACCAGCTTCAGTCCAATCCAGTCCATTGTCCTCACTGGCCATTTACACCATGCAAGCACAACGTAGGATGGATCTCAGTCTATTCCTTCTTTCCTCTCCTCCCAAATGTGCAAGTATGATTCCTTGCAATCTCAGTTTACAACCAAGTACTTCTTGTGTCTCCAGAGATCCAGAGCCGGCTTCCCGGTGAAGTCTGGTCGTACCCCTGCCAGTATTTGGGGGTCTGAACTTCAGTATATGGATTTTCCAGCTGCTTTCTTGCAAACACAATCATGTCAGGAGCCCATCTGCTTTCTGTATTATTCCTGGAGCCAAAGGCACGATCGGGTTCGTTGCTGAGAGCGGAGGAGTGCTGTCAATGTTTTGTCTTCTCGCTACAACTTCTCTTATTATTTTGAATATAGGTGAATATGTGATGCCAACATGTGGCCTTGGTGGGGGATTATATAATGTATAACGTCTACCTTTGATACGTAAATGCATTTTTGAAATAGTCCTTCTTTGCCCCATTTCATGTGGGATATGAAAACTGGAATCCTGTGCAGTCGTTGAATAAAATCATGGAAAATTAGATTTGGAAGGGGCCACAAAAGGCCATCAAGAGCAACCACAATCTGCCATACAGAAAGGCACAATCATCCCAAAAGTCACAAAACAGTGGTAATCAGTTGCGTTGGGAGCAATGAGGAAGTCTGTGGATAAAAAGTTTGACATTAAAACTGTAGCCCCATCTACACTGTCATATAAAATCCAGATCATCTGCTTTGATTATATGGCAGTGTAGGCTCATATTATCCAGTTCAAAGCAGATAATGTGGATTATCTGCTTTGATAATCTGGCAGTGTGGAAGAGGCCCCAGTTATGTCCTGAAAGCTATGTTTAAAAAAAAGAAAAGAAAGGATGAGTCTTCTTATGGAGAGAAAAAGTAGGATATAAATAATAATAATAATAATAATAATTGCAAAAGACAAAGAGTGAATACTGTAAAAACACAATCCAGAGCAGAAGAGAAAACTGGCAAAAGAAGGCTCTCCATGGACAGTTCCTGGGAAAAATTGAGACCCAAATGGACAAAGAAAAAAACATGTCTGAAACTTTGAAAAAGGAGACAAAGGAGGGCCTGATTCTGGCAGCCCGAGAACAAGCCATTCGAACCAAGGCCATCAAAGCCACGATTGAAAAGTCGACGACAGATCCCAAATGTAGACTCTGCAAGGAAGCAGATGAAACAATAGATCACACCCTCAGCTGCTGCAAGAAGGTCGCGCAGACAGACTCCAAGCAGAGGCACAACACCATTGCTCAGATCATTCATTGGAACTTGTGCCAGAAAGACCATCTGCCTGCGACAAAGAACTGGTGGGATCACAAGCCGGAAAAAGTTACAGAGAATGAACACGTCAAGCTACTCTGGGACTTCCGAATTCAGACAGACAGAGTTTTGGAGCACAATACTCCTGAACTCACAATCGTGTTAACAAACAAAATATGGATTGTTGATGTTGCAATCCCAGGTGACAGCAGGATTGCAGAGAAACAACTGGAAAAGCTGACATGATACAAGGATTTAAAGATGGAACTGCAAAGACTCTGGCACAAAGCAGTAAAGGTGGTCCCAGTGGTGATTGTCACACTGGATGCAGTGCCTAAAGACCTTGGCCTGCACTTAAACACAATCAGTGCTGATAAAATTAACATCTGCCAGCTGCAAAAGGCCACCATACTGGGATGTGCACGCATTATTCACCGATACATCACACAGTCCTAGACACTTGGGAAGTGTCCGACGTGTGATCCAATACAGCAGCCAGCAGAGTGTCTGCTGTGGACTCATCTAGTTGTGTTTCAAATAATAATAATAATAATAATAATAATAATAATAATAATAATAATATGTTGTTGTTGTTGTTGCTGCTACTGTTGCTGCTGCTGCTGCTGCTGAAGGCTTTCATGACTGGAATCACTGGGTTGCTGTGAGTTTTCCAGTCTGTACGTTTTCCAGAAGCATTCTCTCCTGACGTTTCACCCACATCTATGGCAGGCATACCTCACAACCTCTTAAGGAAGCCTGCCATAAATGTGGCTGAAACATCAGGAGAGAATGCTTCTGGAATGTGGCCATATAGCCCTGAAAAAACCCATGGCAACCCAATAATAATAATAATAATAATAATAATAATAATAATAATAACAGCAAAAGGCCACCTTACTTGGATCTGCACGCATCATTCGAAAATACATCACACAGTCCTAGACGCTTGGAAAGTGTTCAACTTGTGATTCTTTTATACGAAATCCAGCATATAGATCTCATTTGCTGTGACATACTGTGTTTTTGTGTCAGTAAAATAATAATAATAATAATAATAATAATAATAATAATAATCTACACTTCAGAATTAATGTTGTTTGACACTAATTTGGAATCACAGAAGTTGTATTTCTGCAAGATTGTTAGCCTGCTCTGGCAAAGAGTGCTGGTGTGTCACCAAACGACAATGGAACGGATTTCATCACATTGAAACATCCCATCTAAACTTGAGTCAAACTGCATGACTTCTACTGTGTAGACACAAATTTGCCTCACCCAGGCAAGGATTTCCTCTCCCTTAGCTCGCTTTCATCCTTTCTCGCTCGCTGCTCCATATTCTTGGAATTCCTTCCCTGAACCTTTGCAGACTTCTCCTTCCCCCAGTATTTTTCAATCTCAGTTAATAACTTTCTTGTTTTCCAAAGCTTGGGGAATTTGAGTTTAATATTGTTTTATAATCTTGTATATTTTGATTACGAGCCGTGGTCCGCTTGCTTTATATCAGATAGGACTTTTTTTGTGTATGTGTTTCATCTGGATATTTTCTTTTACAGTTGTAGTGTGTGAGTTTATATTTTATAACTCCTTCCCTCTGTGTTGTGTGTATGATGTTATCATCATCGCGTGCAAATGCTCCTACATTTGCTTTGAGTGCATCCACACTGTGGAATGAATGTGGTTTGACACCACTTTAATTGCCAGGGCTCAGTGCTATAGAAGGAGCCCCTTTGGCACAATGGGTTAAACCCTTGTGCAGGCAGGACTTAAGACCGACATGTCAGAGGTTCGAATCCAGGGAGAGCGCGGATGAGCTCCATCTGTCAGCTCCAGCTCCCCATGCAGGGACATGAGAGAAGCCTCCCACAAGGATGGTAAAACATCAAACCATCCCGGCATCCCCTGGTCAACGTCCTTGCAGACGGCCAATTCTCTCACACCAGAAGTGACTTGCAGTCTCTCAAGGTGGATACTCCACTTAGGCAGAGAAAACAAAATGCAAAGATACAGAATGGGGGACAATGCCTGGCTCGAGGCAGTACGTGTGAATAAGATCTTAGAGTCCTCGTGGACAACAAGTTAAACATGAGCCAATAATGTGATGTGGCGGCAAAAAAAGCCAATGGGATTTTGGCCTGCATCAAGAGGAGCCTAGTGTCTAGATGTAGGAAAGTCATGCTCCCCGTGCTCTATTCCGCCTTGGTTAGACCACACCTGGAATATTGTGTCCAATTCTGGGCACCACAATTCAAGAGAGATGTTGACAAACTGGAATGTGTCAACTTGAAGGGATAGAATAACAACCAGAGACATTTAAGCCTATCCCAGCATCCGTGAAGCTTCATTAACTAATGGCAGATCTGCACTAACCATTCCATACATTTAGGTCAATTTCATACCATTTAGGTCAGTTTAATATTGAAGAAAATGATTTCACTGTGTAGATGTTTACATAACAAATGCTGGAACCATTTTGAGGCCCAGATGGTGATTACTCAAAACATAGAAGCTGGCCTTGAACTCCCCTGCAGGACTGTGCTTGTGCGCATCAGCGGAGCACTTCTGTGCAGGTACAGCTGTACCAGGAGCTCCAGTTTTGTTTGCTTTGCATTGAATGTTTGTTGCAGTCCTAAGTTTCAGGGACTCTGCAGATAGGTGGCTTCTTTTGGCTGCAATCATAGGGCAAGCCACCTGTCAATTATCGTTAAGTTCCCTAGTCCCACTCCCTTTTTGGACTTTGGAAGGGAAGTGAGCCATTCTGTTAGTTAGTCTCAGCCAGGTTAACCAATGTATAGGATGTGTTTACTTCCCCTGTACAAAGGCTTCAACCTTTAAGAATTACCAGGATCGCAGAAATTCTAACAGAATTTCCAGGGAAAGAATTTCCAGGGGAGAACAGCTTTAAGAGTCTCCTAAGAACTCCAGGGAAGCCTTCCTGCAGTGTTGGGAGTTTCCAGGAATACAGCCTTAAAGTTTAAAGAACTCCAGCTGGAGAACATCCATTGCCTTGCTGGTAGGTCCACTCAGCGCTCGAGAAGCAGTTCGGCCTGGTAGCGGAACCCACACCAGTGAGGGTTGGATTTTAGTCAGCCTTGGGAAGGCTGACTAAAAAAGGGGAATTTTCCTTTAAAGAAAAGTTATTGAAGATAGTGCCTGTTCCTTGTGGATAAGATTGAGAGAACTAATATTTTATCAAGAGAGCCTTGAAGTTCCTGTTTGATTTCATTAATAAAAGACTTTGTTGCACTTCTCAAACCATTTGAAAATTCTTTGTAAAGGAAGCCTCTGAGAACTTCTCCTTGGGCCCCCTGGATTCCCGCTGGGCAAAGGTTACACATCCTATTTTAAAGCCAACTAAATACAGGCCCAGCGGCGACAGAACAACTTCAGATGCCCACATTCTGCAAAAATGATATCGCCTTGCGGTATGGTTTACATTGGATTGTGCTGATGAGCAATGAGGGCTTTCTTTCAGACTTTCTTTCACATTTGAATATGCTAGTTTAAAATCCTCAAAGTGCGCTGCAGCGCACTTTCATCGTGTGCACTGTCTAGACATTACAATTTTCCAGCTGACTCTAATTGATCCATGCAGATGGACTGAAAGCAACTCTTGTGGGAAATCAACTTTGCCATAATTTCTTTCTGCATTTTGCTTTGCGCAACACACGACATGCATCCAAGGTGTTTGCTGGGGGTTGTAAGAATGAAAACGAATTGTCGTCTTCGTGGTCCCAACACGGTCGAAGTGTGATCCCATTGTCTGTGTATATCCGTTGGCCTCCCTTGCTCCCAGCCTACGCTTACGGAGGGATGTGCCGTTCGCAATTTCGCACAGAAGTTACGCAACTCCCCGGACGGTGCTCAGAGCGGGACGAATGAGGTGATGATGAATGCGGAGGATGACAGAATGGGGAGAGAATGGATTCCGGTGCGTGAGCCATCCCGGCGCCCTGAGACCCATTCGTCGGAGGGAAGAAATGACGCGGACGGTGATTTTGATGCCTCCAGAAGCACGTACCACGTCTTTGGCAGGGGAAGGGGAGGGGAAGCGAGGTGGAAAACACACACACACACAAATTATTGCTGACATCCACTCAAACTATGTGAGATACCAAAACTAATTGCAGCCAGATGTTGCGTGGAACAAGGGAAAGGAGCAAGAGAGACACAGAAAGAAGAATATTCGCCTTTCCGCTTTTTCTTCTTCTCCAAAGAGTAGAAATGTTGGTTATCTCTTTGCACAAAAGAGGATTCCATACATTCCGCACTTGACGAAATATGTCCTCTTGAGGAGTTGTCTAAGTCAGTGGTTCTCAACCTTCCTAATGCCACGACTCCTTAATACAGTTCCTCATGTTGTGGTGACCCCCAACCATAACATTGTTTTCGTTGCTACTTCACAACTGTAATTTTGCTCCTGTCCTGAATCGTCATGTAAATATCTGATAGGCAGGATGTATTGTCATTCACTGGACCAAATTTGGCACAAATACCTGATACGCCCAAATTTGAACACTGATGGGGATGGAGGGGGGTTGATTTTGTCGTTTGGGAGTTGTAGTTGCTGGGATTTATAGTTCACCTACAAGCAAAGAGCATTCTGAACTCCACCAACAATGGAATTGAACCAAACTTCCACACAAAACTCCCACAACTGACAGTAAATACTGGAAGGGTCTGGTGAGCCCTGACCTTGAGTTTTGGAGTTGTAGCTCACCTACATCCAGAGAGCACTGTCCATCACAAACAATGATGGATCTGGACCCAACTTGGCATGGATACTCAGTATGCCCAAATGTGAACACTGGTGGAGTGTAGACCTTGCCATTTTGGAGTTGTAGTTGCTGGGATTTATAGTTCACCTACAATCAAAGAGCATTCTGAACTTCATCAACAATGGAATTAAACAAAGCTTGGCACACAGAACTCCCATGACCAACAGAAAATACTGGAAGGGTTTGGTGGGCATTGACCTTGAGTTTTGGAGTTGTAGGTCACCTATACCCAAAGAGCATCGTGGACTCAAACAATGATGGATCTGGTTCTAACTTGGCATGGATACTCAATATACCCAAATGTGAACACTGGTGTAGTTTGGGGGAAATAGATCTTGACATTTGGGAGTTGTAGTTGCTGGGATTTATAGTTCACCTACAATCCAAGAGCATTCTGAACCCACCAATGCTAGAATTGGGGCAGACTTCCTACACAAAACCTCAATGACCAACAGAAAATACTGCGTCTTTGGCGACCCCTTTGACATCCCCTCATGACCCCCCTAGGGGTCCTGACCCCCAGGTTGAGAAACACTGGTCTAAGTCCTCCATGTATGGCATGCATCTGTTGGAAGTTGGAATTTTATGAAACATTGTCCAAAAACTATCTTTCTACTCATGGCACAACTAAAGGTACATCTACACCAGGCATGGGCAAAACACCAAAGTTTGCCCGTGCTAGTCTACACTGTAGAATGAATGCAGCTTGACAACACTTAACTTCCATGGCTCAATGCTAAAGAATCATGGGAGTGGTAGTTTGGCAAGGTCTTTAGCCTTCCCTGCCAAAGAGTGCTGATGCTTCGCCAAACTATAACACCTAGGATTCCATCACATTGAGCCATGATAGTTACAGTGGTATCAAACTGCATAAATTCCGCAGTTTGGATGCACCTTTAGGGGAACAGAATTACAGCCCTTGCAAATCCTTACATCCCTAGTTATTATTAGTTAAGGAATGCTGGGAGTTGCAATACAGAAAGCTCTGCAGGGCTGCACTCCATCGATGACTTAAATCCAATAGCTGTAAGCAGGGTGCATCTACTCTGTAAAATGAATGCACTTTGGCAATGCTTGAACAGCTGTGGCTCAATGTTATGGCATCCTCAGATTTGTAGTTTTGTGAGCGGAAAATGGTAAAGATCTTGTTAAACTACAGCTCCCAGGCTTCCATAGCATTGAGCAATAGCAGCTCGAGTGGCGTCAAATTGCATTCAATCTACACTGTAGATCAGGCATGGGCAAACTTCGGCCCTCCAGATGTTTTGGACTTCAACTCCCATAATTCTGAAAAGCCTATCAGCTTGGGCAATACTTCAACTTTGCAATCCTGTGAATCCTGCTTTGGAATCCTGGAATTTGTAGCTTGGTGAGCTGAAAAGGGTTAAGAACTTGTAAAACTACAACTCCCAGGCTTCAATAACATTGAACCATGGCAGCTCAAATGGCATCAAGCTGCATTCAATCTACAGTGTAGATCTGGCATGGGCAAACTTCGGCCCTCCAGATGTTTTGGACTTCAACTCCCATAATTCCTAAAAGCCTATTGGCTTTGGCGATACTTTAACTGCTCAATGCTCTGGAATCCTGGGATTTGTAGTTTGGTGAGCTGAAAAGGGTAAAGATCTTGTAAAACTGCAACTCCCAGGCTTCAATAACATTGAGCCATGGCAGCTCAAATGGCATCAAGCTGCATTCCATTTCCACTGTAGATCAGGCATGAGCAAACTCTGTCCCTCCAGGTGTTTTAGACTTCAACTCCCACCATTCCTAACAGCCTACCGGCTGTTAGGAATGGTGGGAGTTGAAGTCCAAAACACCTGGAGGGCCAAAGTTTGCCCATGCCTGCTGCAGATGCACCCATAGAAACCACAGATTAATGTGCAACACTTGTGCAAGTTCCTTTGATATAATAGGTCTACTCTAATTCCAATTGACATTTGATTTGGAGTTTATCCTTGTCCTCTCCTTGGATGTTGGAAGCCAGGTTGCAGCATGGATATGGTGTGGTGGAGGCTCCTTCTTTGGAAGCTTTTAAACAGAGGCTGGATGGCCATCTGTCAGGGGTGCTTTCATAGAATCATAGAATCAAAGAGTTGGAAGAGACCTCATGGGCCATCCAGTCCAACCCCATTCTGCCAAGAAGCAGGAATATTGCATTCAAAGCACCCCTGACAGATGGCCATCCAGCCTCTGTTTAAAAGCTTCTAAAGAAGGAGCCTTCACCACACTCCCAGGGCAGAGAGTTCGATTGCTGAACGGCTCTCACAGTCAGGAAGTTCTTCCTCGTGTTCAGATGGAATCTCCTTTCTTCTAGTTTGAAACCATTGTTCTAGTCTCCAGGGAAGCAGAAAACAAGCTTGCTCCCTCCTCCCTGTGGCTTCCTCTCACATATTTATACATGGCTATCATATCTCCTCTCAGCCTTCTCTTCTTCAGGCTAAACATGCCCAGCTCCTTAAGCCGCTCCTCATAGGGCTTGTTCTCCAGATCTTTTATCATTTTAGTCGCCCTCCTCTGGATACATTCCGGCTTGTCAATATCTCTCTTGAATTGTGGTGCCCAGAATTGGACACAATATTCCAGGTGTGGTCTAACCAAAGCCGAATAGAGCATGGGGAGCATGACTTCCCTGGATCTAGACACTAGGCTCCTATTGATGCAGGCCAAAATCCCATTGGCTTTTTTTGCCGCCACATCACATTGTTGGCTCATGTATAACTTGTTGTCCACGAGGACTCCAAGATCTTTTTCACACATACTGCTCTCGAACCAGGCATCCCCCATTCTGTATCTTTGCATTTCTTTTTACCTGTCATAGTGGAGTATCTTGCATTTGTCACTGTTGAACTTCATTTTGTTAGTTTTGGCCCATCTCTCTAATCTGTCAAGATTGTTTTGAATCCTGCTCCTGTCCTCTGGAGTATTGGCTATCCCTCCCAATTTGGTGTCGAATGCAATATTCCTGCTTCTTGGCAGAATGGGGTTGGACTGGATGGCCCATGAGGTCTCTTCCAACTCTTTGATTCTATGATTCTATGAAACATAAAATGACCCAAAATCTCTCTCTTTATGATCACCTATTTGTTATCTTTTGGGGTTCCAATGAGCATTTCAGCTGTTCTTGCAGTTGAAAGAACTATGGTGAAGGGCGGGGGGGGGGGGGGGGGGAGTGATGCCCAGCGAAAACGAGAAATTAAATCTTTCCAAGTACCTGTCAGTCTCCTTGCAGCTGTTTTGCTTTCTCTCGCTGCCACTTGACGTTGTAAAAGACCCCAAGTGATCAGGACTCAAATTTCTGATGACTTCTCAGATAAAACAGGGCAGGGGGCCGATATCAGACTTATCCACTCGATATCAAATACCATTTGGCTTCATCTGTTCCCTCCCCCCATCAAAAAAATAATAATAGGCTATACAATAATAAAAGCAAAGATAATTAAACTTGAAAGCATAGTACAAATAAAGTTTTTTGAGATGAGTGCAGATGCAGACTATGGCCAGGAAATCAGAAGACGCTTCCTTCTTGGGAGGAGAGCAATGTCCAATCTCGATAAAATAGTAAAGAGTAGAGACATCAGACTGGCAACAAAGATCCATTGCCTAATCAAAGCCATGGTCTTCCCTGTAGTCACCTACGGATGTGAGAGCTGGACCTTAGGGTAGGCTGAGCAAAGGAAGAGAGATGCTTTTGAGCTGTGGTGTTGGAGGAAAGTTCTGAGAGTGCCTTGGACTGCGAGAAGATCCAACCAGTCTATCCTCCAGGAAATAAAGCCCGGCTGCTCACTGGAGGGAAGGAGACTAGAGACAAAGTGGAAGTCCTTTGGCCACATCATGAGGAGACAGCAAAGCCTAGAGAACACAATTATGCTGGGAAAAGTGGAAGGCAAAAGGAAGAGGGGCCGACCAAGGGCAAGATGGATGGATGGATGGCATCCTTGAAGTGACTGGACTGACCTTGAAGGAGCTGGGGGTGGTGACGGCCGACAGGGAGCTCTGGCGTGGGCTGGTCCATGAGGTCACGAAGAGTCAGAGACGACTGAATGAATGAACAACAACAACATGAGTGAGAAACCACAAATTTGCAATTAATTCCTCCATTTCCTACTGGTTCTGGGTACATCTACACCAGTGTTTCTCAACCTGTGGGTTGGGGTCCCTGAGGGGGTGGTTTCAGAGGGGTCACCAAAGACCATCAGAGAACATATATTTCTGATGGTCTTAGGAACCCCTTTGGCAGAGAAGGCATAAGATCTCTCTGCCTGTCCTTCTCTTCCTTTTTGGAAACAGACACCAAATCCTACCACCAAAAACTCTCCTCCGTTGTGATTGTTTCTCAGACTCCAAGCGGAAAGGGGAGAGCAGGCATGCTCAGTGTATGGCAGCGTGGTGCACACGTGCGGGCGAGGGGGAGCATGCGAGGCTGGAGGGAGGTTCACTCCAGTGAGTCCCTTCAAGGCATGGGGATTTTGTGTAGGAAGTTTGACCCAATTCTATCGTTAGTGGAGTTTGGAATGCTCTTTGATTGTAGGTGAACTATAAATCCCAGCAACAAAAACTCCCAAATATCAAACTCCACCAGGGTTCACATTTGGGCATATTGAGTATTTGTGACAAGTTTGGTCCAGAGCCATCATTGTTTGAGTCCATAGTGCTTTCTGGATGTAGGTGAACTACAACTCCCAAAACCAAGGTCAATCAATTCCCACCAAATCCTTCCAGTATTTTCTGTTGGTCATGGGAGGTCTGTGTGCCAGGTTTGGTTCAATTCCATCGTCTGTAGAGTTCAGAATGCTCTTTGCTTGTAGGTGAACTATAAATCCCAGCAGCAACAACTCCCTAATGTCAAGGTCTATTTCCCCCTAACTCCACCAGAGTTCATATTTGGACATATTGAGTATTCTTGCCAAGTTTGGTCCAGAGCCATCATTGTTTGAGTCCATGGTGCTGTCTAGATGTAGGTCAACTACAACTCCAAAACTCAAGGGCAATGCCTACGAAACCCTTCCAGTATTTCCTGTTGGTCATGGGGATTCTGTGTGCCAAGTTTGGTTCAATTCCATCGTTTGTTGAGTTCCGAATGCTCTTTGCTTGTAGGTGAACTATAAAACCCAACAATTCCCAAATGACACAATCAAGCCCCCTCCCCCAATCCCTTCGGCATTCATATTTGGATGTATTGGGTATTTGTGTCAAATTTGGTCCAGTGAATGAAAATATATCTTGCATATCAGATAATTTACATTATGATACATAACAGGAGCAAAATGTCAGTTATGAAGTAGCAACGAAAATAATGTTATGGTTGGGGGTCAACACAACATGGGGAATGGTATTAAGGTGGCACAGTATGAGGAAGGTTGAGAAACATTGATCTACACTGTGGAATTATTGCAGTTTGACACCGGGTTGCTTAGAATTTTCCTGGCTGCCTGTCCATGTTCCAGAAGCATTCCCTCCTGTCGTTTTGCCCACATCTATGGCAGGCATCCTCAGAGGTTGACAGACCTCACAAGCTCTGAGGATGCCTGACACAGATGTAGGTGAAACATCAGGAGATAATGCTTCTGAAATATGGCCAGACAGTCCAGAAAATTCACAGCAACCCAGTGATTCCGGCTATGAAACCTTTCGACAACACAGTTTGACATGGCTTGAACTGCCATGGCTTGATGCAACGAGATTTGGAGTTTAGTGTGACCCCAGCACTCTTTGGCAGGGAAGGCTGAAGACCAGGATTCCGTAGCATTGAGTTGTGGTAGTTAAAGTGGTGTCAAAGTGCATTAATTCCACAGTGTAGATGCACCCTTGGGTTTTTACCCGGAATCCCTTTCCCCAGCTCCACATAAATCCATATGTATATGAATATCCCGGGTCTGAGCATCCTGGAATTCAAAACAAGTTCCCAGCCTGAGCTTGGACTTAGATTTTAAGCCCCGGATCAGAACGAAATCCCTGCATTTAATCACAAGTTAATAAACAGAATATTAAACTCAGGCTGTGTTATGGAAACAAGGCATAGAGGTCAGGGGAACCTCTGGGAGTCAATACTCCCCCTCCTCATTTTTGAGATATGTGGTCAGTCTGTGTATATGTGTTTTGTGTGTGTATATATGTGTTTATGTATGTGTATATATTTGTGTATATATGTGTGTTTGCATATATGTGTGTGTGTGTGTATTTGTGTGTGTGTATATATGTGTGTGCATATATTTGTGTATTTGTGTGTTTATATGTGTACATGCATATTGTGTATATGTGTGTGCTTGTCTATATTCATATTTGTGTGTATATATGTATGTAGGTATGTGGATATGTATATGTACGTGCATGTGGATATGTATATATGTGCATGTGTGTATGTGCGTATATTTGTGTGTCTTTGTGCATACATATACATGTGTGTATGAATGTGTGCATGTGCATATGTATATGAGTGTATGTATATATGTATATGGTGTATTTTTGGGGTTTTTAAGTTTGTTCCACTGAGGTTTTGTGTGTGTGTGTGTGTATGTGTTTATATATATATGGGTGTATATAAGTGTGTGTATATATGTGTGTATATATGCACACATATATACATACACTTATATACACGCATATATACACACACTTATATACATCCATATATATATACCCATATATATATTTGTGTATTTGTGTGTTTATATGTGTGCATGCATATTGTGTATATGTGTATGCTTGTCTATATGCATATTTGTGTGTATATACGTATGTATGTGGATATATATGTGTGTGCGTATGCGGATATGTATGTATATGTGTATATGTGCATGCATAGATGTATATGTATATGTATATCTGTGTGTATGTATATGTATGCTTGTGTATATGTGTATATCTATGTGTGTTTGTGCATATGTGTGTGTGTGTGTGAATGTGTGCATGTGTATATGTATATGAGTGTATGTGTATATGTATATATTAGGGCTGGGCGGTTTCGTTTCGTTAATTCGTAATTCGTTAATAATTCGTTAATTTTTTCAATTACAAAACGATAACGAACCATTCTGGAGCAATTATTAAAAAAACCGAATTTTCAAAAACGTTTTGTAAATGCTTCGTATTTCGATATTGTATTCGTTTCGTTATTGTTTTGAGGTCGTTTCGTTATTATTTCCGCATGTCTGGGCCAGTTTTATGGTTTAATTAGTGAAAAAAAATTATAATATCACACCAACAGTCAACAACAGAGGGAGAGGGAAGCTTCAGAAGGTTTTGGAGGTTTTTTAGCGTATTTCGCGGTCGCGTCCGCCATTAACGAATCGATTCGTTATTGGTTCGGAAATCGATTCGTTAATTTTTTACCATTTACGAAATTTCGTAAATATCGAACTTTTTAAAAGGAAAATTTTGTAATTATTTTAAATATCGAAACAAAAAAACCCATCAAATACAAATCGATTTTAGAAACACATTTTTCCGTTGTTACCCAGGCCTAGTATATATGGTGTATTTTTGGGGGTTTTAAGTCTGTTCCGCTGTGTGTGTGTGTGTGTTTATGGGTGATGGACACTCGTTGAAGTGTTAGGTGTATTGTGTTCAAATTTCGTGTCAATTCATCCAGTGGTTTTCGAGTTCTGTTAATCCCACAAACAAACATTACATTTTTATTTATATAGACTAGCCATCCCCTGCCACGCGTTGCTGTGGCCCACATGGGGGTTCTGTGTGGGAGGTTTGGCCCAATTCTACCATTGATGGGCTTCAGAATGCTCTGTTATTGTATGTGAACTACAAATCCCAGCAACTCCCAAATGTCAAGATTCTATTTTCTCCAAACTCCACCATTGTTCACATTTGGGCATATTGAGTATTTGTGTAGATTTTGGTCCAGATCCATCATTGTTTGAGTCCACAGTGCTCTCTGGATGTAGGTGAACTACAACTCCAAAACCAAAGGACACTGCCCACCAAACCCTTCTAGTATTTTCTGTTAGTCATGGAAGAACTGTGTGCCAAGTTTGGTTCAATTCCATCGTTGGTGGGGTTCAGAATGCTCTTTGATTGTACGTAAACAACAAGTCCCAGAAACTACAACTCCCAAAGGACAAAATCATTTTTTTTGAGAGAGAGAGAGAAGGACATACATTGGACTGTTAGGGGTGTTGTGTCCAAATTTGGTGTCAATTCGTCCAGTGGTTTTTGAGTTCTGTTAATCCCACAAATGAACATTACATTTTTATTTATATAGATATATAAACATAAATTGTGTGTGCAGCAAGCATAAAGGACAATGATATTGTCCCCTGCCTTGAGCCACATCATCACCATCATCATTATTATTTGATACACAACAAGTTAGATACACAGCAAACAAGACCACTACTCCGGCTTTTGTATTCAATCACACGTAAGACACTTCCCAAGTGTATAGGACTGTGTGATATATCAGTGAATAATGCATTCAGATATGAGTAAAGTGGCCTTTTGCAGCTAACAGATGGTAATTTTGTCAGCACTGATTGTTTTTAAGTGCAGGCCAAGGTCTTTAGGTACTACACCCAGCCAGCATAGATGCATCTAATTTTCAGGTCGAATGGTTATGGTTCTCATCACTGGCTCTTGGATCAAGAATAAGAATTTCAAATTTGGTGATTCCGAGAATCCAACATCTGGATATACTAATTTTGATTTCATGCTTTCCATATTGTTATTATTATTATTCCCTGCTCCCAATTTTTTTCTTTCCGATGAATTTATAGGAACTTTTCTACGTGGAAATATTCGTTTTATGGGATTTCGTCCTATAAATTACCACCAGAATGTTCTCTGAACTTGACAGCTGACAGGTTAACAAGGGACGCGCCATACCAGAGCAGTCTTCCAGATGTAATGGATTACGATTCCCATCAATGCAGAATGGACCAGACCAATTGAACTATTTCCGGGGTTAATTGGATTCAGAAGTGATCTCAAAATCCAATGTATTTCCTTGGATTCTTTATATTCTTTGGGATATTTTAGAAGCTCTTTTTGTGGTCTTTGTTACACTGGCACCAGCAATGTCATAAAAGTCAACCTTGTGAATCGGCCTCCAAATTCCAAAACTTGAGTTATCGAGTATATTTAACTGGGAACGGAGGCAATATACTGGAAATTCCTGGCATAGAAACCATTTCCATGCAGTTTACCCAATCTATCCATCCAACTTGAGCCCCATGTTTACCTTCTTTGGTCCTATGGAACCAAAGTTCTGAGTGGGAATCCTGCCAGCAAACAGAGACATCTAGTGGGTGAGAGAGGTACTGCAACCTTCCAAGGCCATGGTCAGGCAGACTAAGAAGTAGCTAAAGATGTGGGTTTTTTGGGTTGTGTATGTGTATGGCCATGTTCAAGCAGCATTCTCTCCCAAAATTCTGCCTGCATCTATGACTGGCATCTTCAGAGGTTCTGTTGGCAGTGAGGTAAGTGGAGAGGAATCTTGGAGTCCTCATGGACAACAAGTTAAATATGAACCAAAAATGGGATGCTGCAGCAAAAAAAAGCCAATGGGATTTTGGCCTGCATAAATAGGAGTCTAGTGTCTAGATTCAGGGAAGTCATGCTACCCCTCTATTCTGCCTTAGTTAGACCACACCTGGAATACTGTGTCCAATTCTGGGCATGTGTCTAGAGGTGGACGACTCTAGAAGCCAGAATGGATGTCCAAAGAACTTCTAACTGTGCTAAGACACAAAAGAGACATGCACAAGAAGTGGAAAAAGGGAGAAATCACCAAAGAAGAATTCAAACAAATAGCCAAAACCTGTAGGGAAAAGGTCCGCAAGGCTAAAGCACAAAATGAGCTCAGGCTTGCCAAGGACATTAAAAACAATAAAAAGGGATTCTTTTCTTATGTCAGTAGAAAAAGAAAAAACAAGGAGGCGATAGGACCTCTTCGCGGAGAAGATGGGGCAATGCTGACAGGGGATAGGGAAAAGGCAGAACTACTTAATGCCTTCTTTGCCTCGGTCTTCTCACAAAAAGAAAGTCATCTTCAACCTCAGCAAGATGGAGTGGATGAGGGATTAGAGGACATCTCCATATAGTTGGGTCATCTCCAGTGCTCTCTGGGGGTAGTTAAACTATAACTCCAAAACTTAAGATCAATGCTCACCAAACCCTTCCTGTATTTTCTGTTAGTCATGGGAGTCCTGTGTGCCAAGTTTGGCTCAATTCAATCATTGGTGGAGTTCATAATGCTCTTTGATTGTAGGTTAACTATAAATCCCAGAAACTACAACTCCCAAATGACAAAATCAATTTTTCGAGTGATGGTCATTCATTTGCCTGATAGGTGTTTTGTGTCCAAATTTGGTCCAGTGGTTTTTGAGCTATGTTAATCCCACTAACAACATTACATTTTTATTTATATAAGACTTTGCTGTGGCCAACCTTCACTTCCTCTTTTTCTCCTTAATGTTAATCCTTCTTTCTTTCTCTCCTTCCTTCCCTCCCTCTTTCCTTCCTTCCCTCTTTTTCTTTCCCTTCTTTCTTCCTTCTCTACCTGTTTCTTTTCTCACTTCCTTTGCTCTTTGGTTCCATCCTTCCTTGTCTCCTTCCTTCCTTGTCTCCTTCCTTCCTTCCTTCCTTCCTTCCTTCCTTCCTTCCTTCCTTCCTTCCTTCTTTCTCTTTTTCATTCCTTCTCTCCTTCCTTGTCTCTTTCACTTTTTTATTTCATTATCTCCCTCCTTCTCTCCTTCCTTCTCTACTTTTCTTTCTTTCCTTCTCTCCTTCCTTCCTTCCTTCCTTCCTTCCTTCCTTCCTTCCTTCCTTCCTTCCTTCCTTCCTTCCTTCCTTCTTTCTCCCCCTTTTTCCCTCCTTCTCTCCTTCCTTCCTTCTCTACCCTTCTTTCTTTCCTTCTTTATCTTCTTCCCTCCTTCTCTCCTTCCTTCCTTCCTTCCTTCCTTCCTTCCTTCCTTCCTTCCTTCCTTCCTTCTCTACCCTTCCTTCTCTCCTTCCCTCTTTCTTTCCTTTCTCTCCCTCCTTCTCTCCTTCCTTCCATCTCTACCCTTCTTTTTCCTTCCTTCCCTCCTTCCCTCCTTCTTTCCCTTCTTCTCTCCCTCCTTCCTTCTTTACCTTTGCTTCCATCTCTTCTTCTCTCCTTCCCTCCTTCTTTCCCTTCTTCTCTCCCTCCTTCTCTACCTCCTTCGCTCCTTCCTTCCTTCTCTACCCTTCTTTGCTTCCTTCTCTTCTTCCCTCCTTCTCTCCTTCCTTCCTTCCTTCCTTCCTTCCTTCCTTCCTTCCTTCCTTCCTTCCTTCCTTCCTTCCTTCCTTCCTTCCTTCCTTCCTTCCTCCTGTGTATGTGTTTTGTGTGAATATGCATATATGTGTGCATATATGTGTGTTTGTGTGTATATATGTAGCTTTGTGCATTTGTTGTAATGTATTTTTTTGGTTTTTTTGGCTTTTTAAGTCCTTTCTGCTGTGTTTTTATGGGTGATGGTTACTTGTTGGCCTGAGAGGTGACTTGTGTCCAATTTGTCCAGTGGTTTTTGAGTTCTGTTAATCCCACAAACAAACATTACATTTTTATTTATATAGATTAGTGGTACTGAAATGAGTTTGTGTCTTACAACCGATGGCATCCTAGAATCGAAGAAATACAGTATTGTCCTATCCCAAACCTCAGTGAGGACTAGCGACTTAATCTTTCCTCAGGAAAATCCTGTTTTTGTGGCTAATGCACAACACATCATTCATGTCTCTGGGCCTCTTTCTTCTTCTGCCTCATGGACACACAGCTGGATTTTCGCCTTTTGAGCCGTGCCAAAATTGTTAATGCAATTATGAATGAATTGGCAACCAAGTGGCATGGGGCCTGGCAGGAGGATCGACTTCCTGAACTCCTTTACAACCAGCAACCGGCTTGATCAAAAACATCAAAATCCCTCTTTGAGAGTCAAAAAAAAAAAAAATGACCCGGCTCTCCCTCTTCCTTGGGCTCAAGTTTATTAGTTCATATCTTTCCGCAGCAGGGGTTGGCGCTTTCATCTCGGCCGCACGGCTTCCTCATTAGAGAGGATTCAGTCCTTTCGCATCAGCAAAAAAGTATGTGATGCCCGGCACCGTCCAAAGGAGGAATTTCAGGAGACATGCCGGGAGGTGGAAGACCAACGCCGGACGCCGCAATTAATTCAATCTGGAATGAAAAACTTCTCTTCTTGGGCTCTTGGAGGGAGCAAAGGCAGAGGGGCTGGGAGCCGTGCCGTCGTTGCAGGCTTCTCCCAGGTTGCCCAGGCTTTGCTGGCTTGGCAATTTGCAAGCCTGGATCGGTGCCAGGCTCTTGGGTTGGAATGCAGTGAGTCTGCAGAATTTCTCCACCGTGGCCTTGGAAACCGGCTGGGGATGGGTCGATAAGGAGGACGCATTGGGAATTTGGTTCCTCGGAGGAGGAGGAAATCCGAGAGAGCCTTCCTGGTGCCCCACTCCCAGAATATCTGTTTCCTCGCCTGCGGGTGGAAAGGGAATCATAGGATTCCTACAGTTGCAAGGGACTCCAATGCCTGGGGCCACAACCCCATCTGGTAATATATCGAACACATATAGCAATGTGCCATCCAAGAATGCACAGTCATAGAATTGTTGAGTTGTAAGGTGTGGGGATCTGAAAAAAGACGCCATGATAAAAATGGGTTGTCTGGAAAGACATGTTTCGGCAGCTGATTCGCTGAACATGCCAGGAGCCAGGGTTCTGTGTATTGTCGAAGGCTTTCATGGCTGGAATCACTGGGTTGTTGTAGGTTTTTCCGGGCTATATAGTAGGCTTGGGCGGTTTCATTCGTTAATTTCGTAATTCGTTATTAATTCGTATTTAAATTAGCGTAAGATCCGATATTGAGCCATGCAGGAAGAGTGTGAGGAGTAATTAAGAATCGAAACAATTTTTCCAATTTTCGTAATTATTTCGTAATTATTTTCGTAATATAATATAATAATATATAACATATAATACAATATATTATAATAATATAATATACAATAATATAATATAATATTATAATAATATGATATAATAATATATACTGTTGTTGTTGTTCATTCGTTCAGTCGTCTCCGACTCTTCGTGACCTCATGGACCAGCCCACGCCAGAGCTCCCTGTCGGCCGTTACCACCCCCAGCTCCCTCAAGGTCATTCCAGTCACTTCAAGGATGCCATCCATCCATCTTGCCCTTGGTCGGCCCCTCTTCCTTTTGCCTTCCACTTTCCCCAGCATCATTCCCTTCTGTAGGCTTTCCTGTCTCCTCATGATGTGGCCAAAGGACTTCAACTTTGTCTCTAGTATCTTTCCCTCCAGTGAGCAGCCGGGCTTTATTTCCTGGGGGATGGACTGGTTGGATCTTCTCGCAGTCCAAGGCACTCTCAGCACTTTCCTCCAACACCACAGCTCAAAAGCATCGATCTTCCTTCGCTCAGCCTTCCCGAAGGTCCCGCTCTCACATCCGTAGGTGACTACAGGGAATACCATGGCTTTGACTAGGCAGATCTTTATTGCCAGTCTGATGTCTGTACTCTTCACTATTTTATCAAGAAATATAATAATATATAATATAATAATATTATAATAATATAATATATATAATAATATAATAATATAATATAATATATAATAATATAATATACAATAATATAATATAATAATAGTATAATAGTATAATATAATAATATATAATATAATATATATAATATAATATAATAATATATAATATAATATATATAATATAATATAATAATATATAATATAATAATATTATAATAATATAATATAATATATAATAATATAATATAATATAGTTGTTGTTAGTTTTATCACACCAACAGTCAACAACAGAGGGAGAGGGAAGCTTCAGAAGTTCCCCCTGTCCCATTTGGAGGTTTTTTAAGCATATTGCGCAATCGCGTCCGCCATTAACGAATCAATTCAAAATTTACGAAATTTTGTAAATTTCGAAATTTTTTAAAGAAAAAATTCGGAATTAAAAAAAATGAAACGCAATGGACCCCCTAAAAACGAAACGAGTTTAGAAACAAATTTTTCCGTTGTTACTCAAGCCTACTATATAGCCATAGATGCACGTTTCGCCTGCATCTGTGGCAAGCATCCTCAGAGGTAGTGAGGTCTTTACCTCTGAGGGTGCTTGCCATAGATGCAGGTGAAACGTCAGGAGAAAATGCCTCTAGACCATGGCCATATAGCCCGAAAAAACCTACCACAGCCAGGGTTCTGATTGTCTGCTGTCTCTGGCTTGCTGCTGAGATCAGGCTTCAGAGAGTTGGCAGCCATTTCCTTCCTGGTTGTTTCCAGTGAGCGCTCTCTTCGCTCTTCAAGGTGAAAGTGGCAGTTAATAAATAAACCGTCCTTTTAAATAGTCTTTTTAACCGTCCTTTTAAATAGTCTTTAAAATATGTTTCATGCCTTAGAAATAATCAGGCTTCAGAGAGTTGGCAGCCATTTCCTTCCTGGCTGTTTCCAGTCAGTGCTCTCTTCACTCTTTGAGGTGAAAGTGGCAGTTAAAACCTTTCATCACAGCAGCAAGCCAGAGACAGCAGCCAACCAGAACCCTGGCTCCTGGCTCTGGCTTGCTGCTGAGATTAATGGTTTTAACTGCCACTTTCACCTTGAAGAGTGAAGAGAGCACTGACTGGAAACAGCCAGGAAGGAAATGGCTGCCAACTCTCTGATCATTTCTAAGGCATGAAACATATTGTAAAGACTATTTAAAAGGACTGTTTATTCGCTCTGTTCTCTGTAAGAATTTGGAGAGACAAGGGCAAGAAAACATAATCAAAGTCCTCCTGACAAAGAGCCATCCAGCCATAGATAGAGATAGATAGATATGATTCACACAGAGAGAGATATAGCTGAGATGAATGGTTTTAACTGCCACTTTCACCTCGAAGAGTGAAGAGAGCACTGACTGGAAACAGCCAGGAAGGAAATGTCTGCCAACTCTCTGATCATTTCTAAGGCATGAAACATATTGTAAAGACTATTTAAAAGGACTGTTTATTCACTCTGTTCTCTGTAAGAATTTGGAGAGACAAGGGCAAGAAAACATAATCAAAGTCCTCCTGACAAAGAGCCATCCAGTCATAGATAGAGATAGATAGATATGATTCACACAGAGAGAGATATAGCATCATAGATTTGAAAGGGACCCCTAAAGAAGGACAATTATATGTCACACGTTCCAGAGTAGGCAAACCAGACAATCTCGACATCAACACTGACATAGAAACAACAAGGAATATTGTTTACCCACAAGCATAAGGGAATTACATATATTAGAAACCATTACCTTATTTTCCGGATCACCAGACTGGGCCACAGCAACGCGTGGCAGGGGACAGCTAGTATTTTATATTCTGGTTGTGTGTTTACATTGTGCACCATGCTGACAGCACAAAATGCAGCATTTTTACTCAGAAGATGCAAGGATATCTGCAAACCTGGGAAGTTTTAAAAGGGGATAGGATACATTCCAGGAACATGGGACTTTTGGGGGATTCTGGGTGTAAGAGTCCCTTCTAAACATCTGAACGTCAAAAGCTTTGAGAGTGAGTGCAGACAACAGAGGTCTGTTTGTGTGGCCGGCATTCGCCCTCACCAGCAAGCTGAGAACATATTTCTTTGTCACCTCTACAACATTAAAAAATTAATATCCGTTCTTCTTGCTGAGACTCCCTCCCAGCCTCCCAGTGGGTGAGACCTTCACCCTGGGCGGTGTGAGCCTGGGCTTTGCCATTTGCCATCTCTCCCTTTCCTCTCCCCTTCCTCGCTTTCTTTGTGAAATCCTAAATGCACCGCTGGGTTCAAATAGAAGTCCACCGAGTACAGCGTTTCGTTGCTCCCTCCATGACCAAAGGAAATAATGCTGATGGATTGGATACTCCACAAGCTGAGCAAACAGCTCTTCCCAGAATCTTTTATTCCAAAATAAGGAGGCAGAAATCATTTAAAGGCATGTGCACACATTATTCATGTTGTGCTTCTAGGGCCCAAAAGTCAACATATTTAGATAGGAGGAGAGAAGAGCACAGGTGCATCTGTGCCTTTGATTTGTCTGTCCTACATTCTGCATTGTAGTTGTACATCCACAACTTTGGATGGTGGTTGTGCTCTGTAATTGTGCATCCTAGACCTTGCATTGGGAGTTACATGACTGGCTTTGGCTGGATCTACACAGCCATCTAATCTAGTTTCTCAATCCAGATTATCTGCTTTGAACTAGATTATATGAGTCTACACAACCACTACTCCTCTGGTGGTGCAGTGGGTTAAACCGCTGAGCTGCTGAATTTGATGATCTAAAGGTTTGAATCCTGGGAGGAGGGTGAGCTCCTGCTGTTAGCTCCAGCTTCTGCCAATCTAGGAGTTTGAAAACATGCAAATGTGAGTAGATCAATAGGACAAGTGCAAAGAAGCCAGAATGGATGTCCAAAGAACTTCTAACTGTGCTAAAACACAAAAGAGACATGAAGTGGAAAAAGGGAGAAATCACCAAAGAAGAATTCAAACAAATAGCAAACACCTGTAGGGAAAAGGTCCGCAAGGCTAAAGCACAAAACAAGCTCTGACTTGCCAGGGACATTAAAAACAATTAAAAGAGCTTCTTTTCTTATGTCAGTAGAAAAAGGAAAAACAAGGAGGCGATAGGGCCTCTTCAAGGAGAAGATGGGGCAATGCTGACAGGGGATAGGGAAAAGGCAGAACTACTTAATGCCTTCTTTGCCTTGGTCTTCTCACAAAAAGAAAGTCATCTTCAACCTTAGCAAGATGGAGTGGATTAGAGGACATCCAACCCCAAATTGGGAAACAAGTCGTCCAGGAATACCTGGCCGCTCTAAATGAGTTCCAGTCCCCAGGGCCAGATCAACTACACCCAAGAGTACTGAAGGAACTAGAGGAAGTCATTTCGGAACCATTGGCAATCATCTTTGAGAGTTCTGCAATATTCCCGCTTCTTGGCAGGGCCTTGGGCTGGATGGCCCATGAGGTCTCTTCCAACTCTTTGATTCTATGATTCTATATGATTCTACCACTTTGGCACTCCATGCAGTCATGCTGGCCACATGACCTTGGAGGAGCCTATGGACAATGCCGGCTCTTCGGTTTAGAAATGTAGATGAGCACCAACCCCCTAAAGTCAGTCATGACAGGACTTAATGTAAGGGAAAAACCTTTACCTTTACCTACTATGATTCTATGACCCCACATGAACTGCTCAGAATCCAGAGAGTCATAGTTCGACAAAGTCATTCTCTGCTCTGGTGCCTTAGCAAGCTAAAAATGCCAGGATTCCATAGCATGGAGCCACGGTCATTCAACCGGCGCCAAATGGCATTCATTCTATAGTGTAGACACAACGCAGAAGGGTTTAAAAAAATATCTGCAGAACAAATCAGCATGACTAACTAGAGGAAGCAACGTTAATTTCTCTCTCCTCGCGTCTTGTACTCATGGTCAGTGCCAAGGCAGAAAATCAAAAAAAAAGAGGGGGGGGGGTGGTTTGCAATTACTGAACAAACCAAACTGCCGCATTGGAGTGGGGGACAAGGAAGGAGAAGGGATGGGGCAGTTGTATGAGTTGCTGTTTAGGATGGAGGTGAACTATGCAAGGCAAGGCCTGCCAAGAAAGCGGAGGTTTCCCATTGCTGCGTGCGTGGATGTGGCGAGAAGGGAGGGAGCATATCCGAGCTTTCGTTTCCTCGGTGAAACTTTAGGAGTAGCAATTTTAATTGTGGATGCTTGCAGACAAGACGTTGTAATCCAAGACGGTTGCTGGGATGGAGGGGGTTTTTTTTAGAAAAAGAAATGTTTGGAACTGGCTGTGGTTCCCAATCTTGGCTTCCAATGCGAGTTAACTCATTTGGGTTCCTCTCCCACTCGCCTTCTCTCCTCCTTCCAAAATATGTAAAGGAAGGTTTGGAGCATTAACTGTTTGCAAGCAACAACAGGTACAAGTCCCACCACTTTGTGCTTAGAAGAGTTTCATGGACCAGCAGCTACATCAAAAGGAAAGTGCTTGGGAAAGAGCTGCACATCAAATACAATGCCCCACATTTCCCATTCTTTATGGCCAAGCTGCTGAGAGAATAGGAAGTCATTGAGTTGGGTCATGCTGCAAGTCGTCTCTGGTTGCTTCTGGATCTCCAGCTCATCCCCTGTTTGGGTATCAGCCAGCACATCAACGACTTAAATCAAGACATAGTTTTCTTAGATCTACAGAGACACTCGCTGGAACACCCCAGCAAGCGAGAGTCCAAAAGTGGCAGGCCCAAACCCAGCACCTCAATCCATGGGTGATACCAGATGAGAGACTCCCTCCTGGGCACACAGAAGACTGTGAACAGAAGGCGCTGAACAGACTGCTGGCACCACAAGATGCAGAGCCAACCTCAAGAAATGGGGCCACAAAGTGGAATCCTCAACATGCGAGTGTGGAGAAGAACAAACCACTGACCACCTGCTGCAATGCAACCTGAGCCCTGCCACATGCACAAGGGAGGACCTTCTTTCGGCAACACCAGAGGCACTCCAAGTGGCCAGATACTGGTCAAAGGACATTTAACCAACTACCAAGTTTGCAAAATCTGTGTTTTTTTCCTTTTTCTTTTTAATCTGTGTGTTTGTTTTGTTCTGTTAGAATTGTAATACAAAGGTATGGTTGCTGATGATACGATAAATAAATAGTTGGGTCATCTCCAAATTAGGGCAAGCTCTTCCTAGGGTTTTCTTAGCAATTTCATTCGAAAGAGGTTGGTTATTCCCTTCTTCTGAGGCTGAGAGTGTGTGACCCACACAAGGTCACTCATAACTAACCAGAGCTTCTAACCTTGGTCTCCCAGAATCCTAGATTGCACCTATACTGTAGAATGAAGGCAATTTGAACCCACTTGATCTACCATGATTCAGTGTGATAGAATCCTTGGAGTTGCAGTTTGGTGAGGTACCTAAACCCATTGGCAGAGAAGCTAAAGACCTTGTAAAACTGTAGCTCTCAGGATTCCATAGCATGGAACCATGACAGTTTAAGTGGTGTCAAACTGCATTCATTCTATTGTCGAAGGTTTTCGTGGCCGGAATCACTGGGTTGTTGTAGGTTTTTCTGGGCTACGTGGCCATGTTCTAGAGGCATTCTCTCCTGACGTTTTGCCTGCATCTATGGCAAGCATCCTCAGAGGTAGTGAGGTCTGTTTGGAAGTAGGAAAATGGGTTTATATATCTGTGGAATGACCAGGGTGGGACAAAGGACTCTTGCCTGCTGGAGTTAGGTGTGAATGTTTCAACTGACCACCTTGATTAGCATTTAATGGCTTGGAAGTGCCTGGGGGGAATCTTTTGTTGAGAGTGATTTAATGTGCCTGATTGTTTACTTTCTGTTGTTTTGCTGTTGTAATTTTTGAGTTTTTTAATACTGGTAGCCAGATTTTGTTCATTTTCATGGTTTCATTCACACCTAGCTCCAGCAGACAAAAGTCCTTTGTCCCACCCAGGTCATTCCACAGATATATAAACCCATTTTCCTACTTCCAACAGACCTCACTACCTCTGAGAATGCTTGCCATGGAGGCAGGCAAAATGTCAGGAGAAAATGCCAGCCACCTCTCCACAAAAGTCAACATTGACACTGAAATTCATCACCACCTGAGCTCTGCGAGTGCAGCATTTTTCTGAATGAAGCAAAGAGTGTTGAAGGACTGGGACATCCGTAGGGATACCAAGGTGCTTGTTTATAAAGCTATTGTCCTAATCCTACTATACGCTTGCGAGATGTGGACTGTCTACAGACGTCACATGCAACTCCTGGAACGATTCCATTAGCGCTGCCTCTGGAAAATCCTGCAAATCTCTTGGGAAGACAAGCGAACAAATGTCAGTGTGTTGGAAGAAGCAAAGACTACCAGCATTGAAGCGATGGTCCTCCGCTATCAACTCCGCTGGACCGGCCACATTGTCCAGATGCCCGACCACCGTCTCCCAAAGCAGCTGCTCTACTCCGAACTCAAGAACGGAAAACGGAATGTTGGTGGACAGGAAAAGAGATTTAAAGATGGGCTCAAAGCCAACCTTAAAAACTCTGGCATAGACACGAAGAACTGGGAAGCCCTGGCCCTCGAGCATTCCAGTTGGAGGTCAGCTGTGACCAGCAGTGCTGTAGAATTTGAAGATGCACAAATGGAGGGCGAAAGAGAGAAACATGCCAAGAAGAAGGCGCATCAAGTCAACCCCAACCGGGACTGCCTTCCACCTGAAACCGATGCCTTCACTGCGGGAGAAGATGTAGATCAAAAATAGGGCTCCACAGTCACCTATGTACCCACCGCCAGGATACTACACTTGGAGGACCATCATGCTTGGGCTACGAGGGATCGACTAAGTAGGTAAGTAAGTGTAGCCTACAAAAGTACAAAATATTTCTGATCCAAGAACTGCAGAGATCAGGGCAAGGGTCATGAATTTCAAGGACTGGATATTCTTCCTATTTAATGTAAGAACTTCAAAAGGGAGCACTGCCTTGAGAATGTATGTATTGGGTTCTTTGTTGTATTTTGAATGGCACCTTTCACTCAACTGTGATTCATACCGAAGGGGTAGCTTAATGCATTTCTCCATGTATTAAAAGAGATTGATTCTGGGAACCCCAGTGCCTATCTATTCCTATCTTGAACATCGTAATTTTAGACCACAGTGTCATGCCATAAATGTTAATATGGGACATGTTGTGTTGTGGACGATAGGGTCCATACATTTGTCTTTGGGAATCAAGGAAACCATGGAAGACTGCTTATGCCTGAGACTGATGTGATCTCAGAAAATGACCCTTTTTACAATAGATATGAGAGCAAAGAACTGGGATGCGTGATCAATACAGCAATGAACAGCCTGGGCGTTTTTCTTTGAATGGCAGTCAATGGTTCAGTCTTGACACTGAATGTGATGTATAGTTTGCATTTACTGTCTATTGACCAACAATAGACAGTATTGTTTCCTGATTGTGAGAGCCGTTCAGCAGTGGAACTCTCTTCCCTGGAGTGTGGTGGAGGCTCCTTCTTTGGAAGCTTTTAAGCAGAGGCTGGATGGCCATCTGTCAGGGGTGATTTGTATGCAACATTCCTGCTTCTTGGCAGGGGGTTGGACTGGATGGCCCATGAGGTCTCTTCCAACTCTTTGATTCTATGATTCTATGAAAGAACTATCTGCAAAACAGTGAGACTTTGGACCAAAATGGTTAGGCTACACACATCATGACACACATCTATGCTGAGCACTCAGGCCAGCGTCAATGAGGATCAGCGCCATGGCTGCTAAATGGCCTGCTCCTTCCCACCTGGATTTGCTATATTCTTCACTATATATAGGTCTAAAAGGTTTGTTTTCCCTCCTGAGGGCAGAAACAAAGGTGGGGAAATGACATTTGCAGGAAAGAACCCCGATTCCCAAGGCGAACCCCAGAAGCGATTCCCTTGCCGGCTGCAAACACCTCTTTCCCCTGAATCCCCGCTTGTCCAAATTCAGAAAAGCCCTGCTATAAAAAGGGGAGGAGGGGGGGGGGTCTTTACCAATCTCCCTTGTCACCTTTATAGGTATTTGCTTATGGCCCTTTATGTTTGTTTTTAATCAAAAAAAGGCACCTGGGATGAGATGGGGAGGCAGGGCTGGAGACCACCCGTTTTCAAGCGTCCCATTTTGACAGTCGTCAAACAACCTTCAAGGGAAGCTTTGTGTGTCACAAAGAAGGAAGGAAGGAAGGGAGAAGAGAAAGAGCTAAATGGATGGATAGGGATAGATAGAAGATAGATAGATAGATAGATAGATAGATAGATAGATAGATAGATAGATAGATAGGATAGCTTAGATAGAGAGATACTTAGAGGATGGATGGATGGATGGATGGATGGATGGATGGATCGATCGATCGATAGATCGATAGATCGGATAGCTTAGATAGCTTAGATAGCTTAGATAGATACTTAGAGGATAGATAGATAGATAGATAGATAGATAGATAGATAGATAGATACTAGATAGGTAGGTAGGTAGGTAGGTAGAGATAGATAGATAGATAGATAGATAGATAGATAGATAGATAGATAGATACTAGATAGGTAGGTAGATAGATAGATAGATAGATACTAGATAGATAGATAGATAGATAGATAGATAGATACTAGATAGATAGGTAGGTAGATAGATACTAGATAGATAGATAGATAGATAGATAGATATAGATAGATAGATGATAGATAGATAGCTTAGATAGATAGATACTTAGAGGACAGATAGATAGTGTAGATAGATACTTAGAGGATAGAAAGATAGATAGATAGATAGCTTAGATAAATACTTAGAGGATAGATAGATAGATAGATAGATAGATAGATAGATAGATAGATAGATAGATAAGATAGATACTTAGAGGATTGATAGATACTTAGATAGATGATAGATAGATAGATACTTAGAAGATAGATAGATTAGACAGATAGCGTAGATATATAGCATAGATGATAGATAGATAGATAGATAGATAGATAGATAGATAGATAGATAGATAGATAGATAGATAGATAGATAGCTTAGATAGACAGATACTTAGAAAGATACTTTGAGGATGGATGGATGGATGGATGGATGGATCAATCGATGCATAAATATCCTCCAGATGTTGTCCATACCACTTTGCTTTGGTAAGGTGAAAGGGCAGAAAGGAGGGAAGGGAGGAAGAGAGGGGGGGGGGGAGATTGGGTGGATAACTAACTAGGTACATTGATAGAGCAAAACGCAAGTTCTCCGGAATTACTGAAAGGTTAGAAAAGCAGCAGAGATGCACCACAAGGAGTATGTCTTTCCCTTGTGGTCCATGCAACATCATTGTCCTATCCAATGTATTGGCTCAAAAAGCCAATGTGATCCTAGACTGCATCAAGAGCAGTACAGAGTCTGGATCAAGAGAAATAATAATACAACTCTATTCTGCTTTGGTCAGATCTCACCTGTAATATTGTGTTGAGTTTTGAGCCACATGAGCCAACAGTGTGATCTGGCAGCTTAAAAAGCCAATATGATCCTAGGCTACTTTAAGAGGAGTCTAGTGTCTAGACCAATGGAAGTCCTAGTGCCACTCTATTCTGCCACTCCAATATAACTGTACCCACTTCTAAGCACCACCACTTCCAGAATCTAAGAGCTGTCCAGCGCTAGAATACAGTGACTTAGAATGTGGTAGAATCTCCTTCTTTGGAAGTTTTTAAGCAGAGGTTTAATGGCCATCTGTTGGGTGGGTTTGGATTGTGTCTTCCTCAATGGCAGAAGGGGGTTTGGCTGGAAGGTCCTTGAGGTCTGTGTTGTTGTAGTTTTTCAGGCTATATGGCCATATTCTAGAAGCACTCTCTCCTGAAGTTTCTCCTGCATCTATGGCAAGCAACCTCTAAGGATGCTTGCCATAGATGCAGGTGAAACATCAGGAGAGAATGCTTCTAGAACATGGCCATATAGCCTGAAAAACTTATGACAACCTAGTGATTCCAGCCATGAAGGCCTTCGACAATACATCCTTGAGGTCTCCTCCATTTCTATGATTCTATGCTTCTATGTTGGTGGTGGAGTCCAATCATTGGAGTTGTTCAAGCGGAAGATGGATAGCCGTCTGTCGGGAGTGTTTTGGTTGTATGTTCCTGCAAGGCCAAGCAGGGTTGTACTGCATGGACCTTGGGGTCCCACATCCTTGAGGTCTCTTCCATCTCTATGATTCTATGCTTCTATGTTGGTGGTGGAGTCCAATCATTGGAGTTGTTCAAGCAGAAGATGGATGGCCATCTGTCAGGAGTGCTTAGGTTGTATGTTCCTGCAAGGCCAAGCAGGGTTGTACTGCATGGACCTTGGGGTCCCACATCCTTGAGGTCTCTTCCATCTCTATGATTCTATGTTTCTATGTTGGTGGTGGAGTCCATCCATGGGAGTTGTTCAAGAAGAAGATGGATGGCCACCTGTCAGGAGTGCTTAGGTTGTATGTTCCTGCATGGTCAACCAGGGTTGTACTGCATGGCTGTTGGGATCCCTTCCAACTCCATGATACTATGAGTGCACTCTCGAAGGCGCATGGCTTTCGGCCTTCAATCTATTGCAGGCTTCCCTGGTGTTGCGCCCTGGGCCCCTGTGCATGTCTCCATTGTGCCGTGGGATAAGATGCAAGTGCGTTGGCAGAGTCTCCGGCGCTCACACAATGTCGGCATTCAGCACCAGGGTGGAGCAGCGCAGCCACCCTGGAGCTCTCTAAGTGTAGATTTACACCCGGCGAGCACGATGTCGGATCTCCGCCAAGGTGTAATGGATTTGTAAGGGCTGCCCGGAGAGCTCTCCGGTTCAGGTTCAGGCTCGACGGAACAATGCTCCGGCTCAATCTGTAATCAAACCAGGCTTCGCCACAATTACACCTGCCCTCGGTGACATCCAGATGAGATGATGGCCTTAACGCGGGGCTGCTTTGGGGTGGAAAAAGAAACACTCGGCAAACTCACACGGCTAAGACAGCATTCCTAAAATGGGAAGGGGCCTCAAAGGTCATCTAGTCTAACCCTTTCTCCATACAGGAATACACAACTATGGGCACAGCTGCACTGTGGAATTAATGCACTTTGACAGCACTTTGGCTAAATATACACTACCATATAATGTATTTAATGGCAGTGTATATGGGGCCCCAAAGATATGTAATATCTCCCGAGGTGGCTTCATATCAAGTGTCTGCTTTTTATTTACTAGCTGTACCCACGCGTTGCTGTGGTCAACCTTCCCTCCCTCTTTCTCTCCTTCCTTCCCTCTTTTTCCTTCCCTTCTACTTTATCTTCTTTCTTCCGTCTCTACCTGTTTCTTTCCTCCCTTTCTTTGTTCTTTGGTTACATCCTTCCTTCCCTCTTTCCTTCCTTCCTTCCCTCCCTCTTTCTGACTTTTGTTCCTTCTCTCCTTCCTTCCCTCTCTCTTTCCTTTCACCCTTTTATTTCCTTCTCTTCTTCCTTCCTTCTATACGTTTCTTTTTCTTTCCTTCTCTCCTTCCTTCTTTCTTTCTATCCCTCCCTCCTTCTTTACGTTTTCCTGCCCTGATGAAGGGAGTTGGACTGGATGGCCTTAAGTATTTTCTGTTGGTCATGGGGGTTCTGTGTGGGAAGTTTGCCCCAATTCTGTCGTTCATGGGGTTCAGAATGCTCTTTGATTGTAGGTGAACTGTGAATCCCAGTGACTACAAATCCCAAATGTCAAGGTCTATTTCCCCCCAAACTCCATCTGTGTTCATATTGGGGCATATTGAATGCTTGTGCCAAGTTTGGTCCAGATCCATCATTGTTTGAGTCCGCAGTGCTCTCTGGATGTAGGTGAACTACAACTCCCAAACTCAAGGTCAATGCTCACCAAACCCTCCCAGTATTTTCTGTTGGTCATGGGAATTCTGTGTGCCAAGTTTGGTTCAATTCCATCGTTGATGGAGTTGAGAATGCTCTTTGATTGTAGGCGAACTATAAATCCCAGCAACTACAACTCCCAAATGACAAAATCATAATTTTTTGAGTGATGGTCACTCCTTGTGTAGTGAGACGTTTTGTTGCCAAATTTGGTATGATTTTGTTCATTGGCTCTTTTGTTTTTAAGGAACTCATTATGACCAGATCATTTATGTATATATGTGTGCCATCTCTCTCTCTCTCTCTCTCTCTATATATATATATATATATATATATAGAGAGAGAGAGAGAGAGAGAGAGATGGCACACATTACAACACTTTAAAATATTAAATCCATCATTGTTTGAGCTTTCATTGCCATAATTAGGATTTGTAGTTCTTCCTTAGACTCTTCCACTTGGTAGTCCTCGCATTGGGCGCATCTACACTGCAGAACGAATGCAGTTTGATACCACTTGAACTGCTATGGCTCAATGCTATGGAATCCTGGAAATTGTAGTATGTTTTGTTTTTGTTTTGTTTTGTTGTCATGTCAGGAGCAACTTGAGAAACTGCAAGTTACTTCTCGTGTGAGAGAATTAGCCGCCTGCAGAGATTTATTTATTGATTGATTGATTTGCAGTATTTATATTCCACCCTTCTCACCCCGCAAGGGACTCAGGGCAGATTACAATGTACATATACATGGCAAACATTCAATGTCATAGACACACAACATATATAGACAGACACTCAGAGGCTATTTAACATTCCAGCTTCTGGCCACCAGGGGTGCTATCTCTTCACTGTCCGTTTGTGACACTGATGAAGTACTTCCTCATTCTTTGCATACTTCCTGGAGATTTTTATGGCCTCGTAAATCAGTTAAATTAGCCTCCCCACATAAGTGGTACCTAAATTTCCTACTTGACAGATGCAACTGTCTTTTAGGCTGCAAAGGTCGACAACAAGCTACACAATTTTGGTCGGGAGCTTACTCCAACCCAGGCTGGCTTTGAACTGATGACCTTTCGGTCAGTCGTGATCTTAATGCAGCTGACTCCCAGCCAGCTGCACCACAGTCCTGGGCTCGGTGTTGCCCAGAGGATGTCTGGATGTTTTGATGTTTTACCATGCTTGTGGGAGGCTTCTCCCATGTCCCCACATGGGGAGCTGGAGTTGACAGAGGGAGCTCATCCATGCTCTCCGCAGATCTGAACCTCCAACCTGTCGGTCTTCAGTCCTGCCAGCACAAAGTTTTAACCCATTGTGCCACCAGGGACTCCTGTAGTTTGGTGAAGCACCAGAATTCTTTGGCAGAGAAACATAGAATCCTAAAGTAGGAAGAGACTTCGTAGGCCATCCAGTCCAACCTCTTTCTGCCCAGAAGCAGGAAAATCGCAATCAAAGCACCCCCAATAGATGGCCATACAGCCTCATTTTCAAAGCCTCCAAAGAAGGAGCCTCCACCACACTCAGGGGCAGAGAGTTCCACTGCTGAACAGCTCTCTCACTAGGAAGTGAGAGGTGGAATCTCCTTCCTTTCTTGTAGTTTGAAGCTCTTCAAGCCACTCCTCATAGGGCTTATTATCCAACATAGAATCCTAAAGTAGGAAGAGACTTCGTAGGCCATCCAGTCCAACCTCTTTCTGCCCAGAAGCAGGAAAATCGCAATCAAAGCACCCCCCAATAGATGGCCATACAGCTTCATTTTCAAAGCCTCCAAAGAAGGAGCCTCCACCATACTCAGGGGCAGAGAGTTCCACTGCTGAACAGCTCTCATGGCCAGGAAGTTCAAAATTCTAAAAAAAAAAAACCTTGTAAAACTAAAATTCTCAGGGTCCTATAGTACCAGGCATGTAGCTGGGGGGGGGGGGGGGACTTGAGGGGCTTCATCCCCCCCAAAAAAAATTCTTATGGTGGTCCGTGAAAAGGCCTTACTGGTACATTATTTAAACTGTTATGTTTATTCATATCATGATCTGATCCCCATGCTCAATATATCCCATACGCATGGGGGTGTTGGGGTAACAATATAAAAGATTTGCTAGGGTAGACCCTCTTTCACTCAGACTCAGCCCCTCCTGAATCAAAATCCTGGCTACGGGCCTGTATAGCACTTTTTCTTCATGTCAGTAGCGACTCGAGAAACTGCAAGTCGCTTCTGGTGTGAGAGAATTGGCCGTCTGCAAGGATGTTGCCCAGGGGATGCCCAGATGTTTTTGATGTTCAACCATCCTTGTGGGAGGCTTCTCTCATGTCCCCGCGTGAGGAGCTGGAGCTGACAGAGGGAGCTTATCCGTGCTCTCCCTGGATTCAAACCTCCAACCTGTCGGTCTTCAGTCCTGCCTGCACAAGGGTTTAACCCATTGTGCCACGGGGACTCTTTCCGTAGCACTGAGCCATGGCAGTTCAAGTAGTGTCAAACAGCATCATTCCGCAGTATAGTTGCACTTCTTGATGACAGGAGAAAGCAGGAGAGGATGCTGAAGCCAAACTACAAATTCCACAGTGTTAGAGAAAATGGTACTGAACATCTTCATGGTTAGGTTGCAGCAACGCTACTTGCTGAATGAATCTTGGAAAGGGGAAAGGTTTTATGAGGTGGTTATGAAACGGCAGTGCTGTGCCAAGGGCTTGGCAGAGCTGCCAATGTCTCTGGGTGCAATGTGAAAATTAAAATAATGAGCAAGATCATAAATGCAAAGAGCCTAATGGCTGCTCTTTGCACCCTCTCTCTCTTTCTCTCTCTTTCCAGAAGGAAGATTGAGCCTTTTGGTTGACTGCAGATGGGACAACCCAGTTTGCAAAGCACAATACAGGTCTACACTGACCATATAATGCAGATTCGAGCCATGGTGTTCTCTTGATGTAGGTGAGCTACAACTCCAAAACTCAAAGTCATCAACCCTTTCCAGTATTTTCTGTTGGTCATGGGAATTCTGTGTGCTAAGTTTGGTTCAATTCCATCCTTGGTGAACTACGAATCCCAGTAACTACAACTCCTAATCCCATTGTTGATGGAGTTCCAAATGCTCTTTGATTGTAGGTGAATTATAAATCCAAGCAACTACAACTACCAAAGGACAAGCTCTAGTCTCTCCAAACTCCACCAGTATTCAAATTTGAGTGTATTGGGCATTTGTGCCAAATTTGGTCCAGTGAATGCAAATACATCCTGCATATCATATATTTACATTACAATCCTACAGCACCCGGTATTCCCAGGTGGTCTCCCATCAGGCCTGACCCTGCTTAGCTTCCGAGATCAGACGAGATCGGGCGTGTTCAGGGTGGTGTGGCCGTACCAAAATTACAGTTATGATGTAACAACGAAAATAATGTTATGGTTTTGGGGTGACCACAACATGAAGAACTGCATTAAGGGGTCATGGCATTAGGAAGGTTAGGAAGCAATGGTTTCCAGCCTTAAACAGAGGCTGGATGGCCATCTGTCAGGGGTGTTTTGAATACAATTTTCCTGCTTCTTGGCAGGAGGCTGGACTGGATGACCCATGAGGTCTCTTCCAACTCTATGATTCTATGATTCTAAAGAGTCTGGGTACAGGCTGAAAAGTAGAGTTTGAATTCCTATTCAGCCATGGAAACTGAATGATTTGGGGTGAATCACATACTCTCAGCCCAATAAAACATCATTATCCTTAGGGTTTGCCACATGCCAGGAATGACTTGAAAGCACACAAAAACTGGGTTGTTGTGGGTTTTTCAGGCTATATGGCCATGTTCTAGAGGCATTCTCTCCTGACGTTTCGCCTGCATCTATGGCAAGCATCCTCAGAGGTAGTGAGGGCTGTTGGAAGTAGGAAAATGGGTTTATATATCTGTGGAATGACCAAGGTGGGGCAAAGGACTCTTGTCTGCTGGAGCTAGGTGTGAATGTTTCAACTGACCACCTTAATTAGCATTTGATGGCTTGGCAGTGCCTGGGGAAATCTTTTGTTTCACCTCTGCAGGAGTCTACCGTATACCATGCAGCTGTGGATAAGTCTACATAGGGACCACCAAACGCAGCAGCATTGCCCAAACACGAATCAAGGAACATGAAAGGCACTGCAGACTACTCCAACCAGAGAAGTCAGCCATAGCAGAGCACCTGATGAACCAACCTGGACACAGCAGATTATTTGAGAACACAGAAATGCTGGACCACTCCCACAACCACCATGTTAGGCTACACAGAGAAGCCACTGAAATACACAAGCAGGTGGACAATTTCAACAGAAAGGAAGAAATCATGAAAATGAACAAAATCTGGTTACCAGTATTAAAAAAACTCTAAAATTACAACAGCAAAAGAGTAAACAATCAGGCACATCTAATCACCTCTCAACAAAAGATTCCCCCAGGCACTGCCAAGCTATCAAATGCTAATTAAGGTGGTCAGCTGAAACATTCACACCTAGCTCCAGCAGACAAGAGTCCTTTGTCCCACCCTGGTCATTCCACAGATATATAAACCCATTTTCCTACTTTCAACAGACCTCATTACCTCTGAGAATGCTTGCCATAGATGCAGGTGAAACGTCAGGAGAAAATGCCTCTAGAACATGGCCATATAGCCCGAAAAACCCACAACAACCCAGTGATTCCGGCCATGAAAGCCTCCGAGAATGCACACAAAAACATCAGCCATCGTGCAATACCATTACAACCCTTTTGGTCCTACATATCCCCTTAAACATTTTGGACCGTTGTGAAACGAGCACATTCAGCACATTGATTCAAACCAGATTTCACAACCGCGACCAATGTCACTTGCGTACCTGCCAATGTGTTTATTGCCCCATTGTGCAGTGGGGAACGCAGGGTTGCTGCCATCCCAAGCAATTCAGCGGTGCACGGAAGGCACTGATACATAGTGATGCACCATTCATGAATGCGCAAACACATTGTATCAGTGCCTTCAACGCACTATGTCTCAGGGCCTTCCATGCACCGCTGGACTCCTTGGGATTGCAGAAACTCCACATTCCCCGCCGCACAATGGGACAATAAACAAGCGCATTGGCAGGTACGCAACCGCTTGCACAATGTGGGCATTCAGCAGGAAGGTGGTGTACCGTAACCGGCGTGTAATTACGTGAGTGTAGATTTACACCAGAAAAAAATCGCAATGTGAGGTCCGGACCAGCGTCATCTGAACACGCCGTCCTGGAAAGAAAGACCTTTGGCAGAAAATTGGGAGGGGAAGCTGAAGGGAAGAAAGGAAGGAAGCATTGGACGTAGCATTTGGGAAAGACCCACAGAGAGTTCTCGATATTGAATGGATGGATGGGACTAACCTCTCAGTTTCGGATGGCGGAGCATTGGAGAGGAATGTGGCATTCACATCGGAAAGGCTGTTAGATTGGGATTAGCAACCTGGCTGTGTTTTGACTGGCCCCAAAGCCATGTTTTGACTATGATCCATGCCATCAGGGATACGGGCATTTGCATTTGCCACAGAAGGCCTTCTTGACCGCTTTCGAAGAGGGCCAGAAAAGCAGGTGGTCCAAAGAGAGAGCATTCCTCATAGAGCCCTATGTGTGCATGAGTCTGTACGTGTGTGTGTGTGTAAAGGTAAAGGTTTCCCCTTGACATTTAGTTGTGTCTGACTTAGGGGGGGTAGTGCTCACCTCTATTGCAGTGGTTCTCAACCTGGGGGTCGGGACCCCTGGAGGGGTCGTAAGGGGTTTTTAGAGGGGTCGCCAAAGACCATCAGAAAACACAACATTTTCTGTTGGTCATGGGGGTTCTGTGTGGGAAGTTTCACCCAATTCTATCATTGGTGCGGTTCATAGTTCTCTTGATTGTAGGTGAACTAAAACCACCTTGAGTCGCCATTTTGGCTGAGAAAGGCGGTATAGAAGTAAAGCAAATAAATAAATAAATAAACTATAAATCCCAGCAACTACAACTCCCAAATGCCAAGGACTATTTTCACCAAACTTCATATTTGGGCATATTGAGTATTCATGCCAAATTTGGTCCAGATCCAACATTGTTTGAGTCCACAGTGTTCTCGGGATGTAGCTCACCCTGCTCCCCAGATTCAAACCGCTGACCTTTCGGTCAGCAACTTCAGCAGTTCAGTGGTTTAGGCCAACAAGTGACCATCACTCATAAAAACACTGAAAAACACAATGGAAGGGACTTAAAAGGCCAAAAAAGCAAAACGACGCTACAGCGCATGTGCAAAAACTACTTCCCTTGCAAACAAAGAAGACAATAACATATCTACACTTTCTTCTGGACTACAGCTCCCAGCATCTCCTAGACCAGACCTTTTAGGAAAGGAGGAGGATCCAAATGCACTGCTTCCAAGCTGCAAGCTTTCTTCTCCTTGGATTTCTTTGAGAACATCCCAATCCCTGCTTATTTCCAATTTTCTATTCCTGGACTGCAGCTCCCATCAATCCTCCAGATAGATAGAGATAGGTAGGTAGATTGGTAGATTGATCAGGACGACTGCTGGGAGTTGTAGTCCAAGAATAGGTAGAGAAGGAAGAAAGGGGACAAAGAGGAAAGAAAAGATGGGGGGATGGAAGGGAAGAAGAAGAGAAGAGAAGAGAAGAGAAGAGAAGAGAAGAGAAGAGAAGAGAAGAGAAGGAAGGAAGGAAGGAAGGAAGGAAGGAAGGAAGGAAGGAAGGAAGGAAGGAAGGAAGGAAGGAAGGGAAGGAAGGCAGGAAAGAGGGAGGGAAGGAAGGAGAGAAAGAAAGAAAGAAAGAAAGAAAGAAAGAAAGAAAGAAAAGAAAGAGGGAGGGAAGGTTGGCCACAGCAACGTGTGGTAGGTACAGCTAGTAGCTTTATGAACAAGTACCTTGGTATCCCTACGGATGTCCTGGTCCTCAAACACTTTGTTTCATTCAGAAAAATGCTGCACTCGCAGAGCTCAGGCGGTGTTGCATTTCATTGTCAATGTTGACTTTGGTGGAGAGGTGGCTGCCAAAGTAGCGGAAATGGTCAACATTTTCTAATGTTACACCATTAAGCTGTATTTCTGGCATTGCAGATGGGTTGGTTGGTGACTGCTGGAAAAGTACTTTGGTTTTCTCGATGATGCATGATGGCGAGCTTCTCGTATGCTTCTGCAAAGGTGTTTAGAGTGGCTTGTAGGTTTTCTTCTGAATGCACACAGATGACATTGTCATCAGCATACTGGAGTTCTATAACAATGTTGTTGTAACCTTCATTTTGGCTTTCCATCTGCTGAGGTTAAGGCTCTTGCCTTCTGTCTGATAGATGATTTCCACTCCGGTGGGAAGCTTCCCATCAACAAGATGAAGTATCATAGTGATGAAGATGGAGAATAAAGTTGGGGCAATAACACATCATCCCTGTCTGACCCCAGATTCCACCTTAAATGGGTCACTTTGGTCTCCAAAACTGTTGCCATCATGTCATCATGGAGGAGCCGCAGAATGTTCACAAATTTGTTGGGGCACCCGATTTTTTGGAGAATGGTCCAGAGAGTGCTGCGATTCACTGTGTCGAATGCCTTTGCAAGGTTAATGAATGCCATGTACAAGCTTAACATGATACGAAACACACAATTCTCTCTCTGTCTTTGGTCAACTTGGAAGTGATCGTTCCCAAATCACAAGGCCTGTCTTCTCTTCTCCAGTCGAGGAAGGAATCTCAGGGCAAGGATGCTGCCTTGGAAACATGTGAGCCAATCATTGAATAGCAGCCAATCGTTGTATAACAGTCTGAATGTTGTTGAGTTTTGATTGTGGAGACCAGGGCAAGTCACACTCTCTCGGCCTCAAAGGGAGGCAACTTCAGACCCAATCTCAATCATTCTTGCCAAGCAAACCATGGGATAAGTTCATCTTAAGGTTATCCTCGATCAGGAACAATATTGAGCTGCCCATGGGAGCTCAGGAAGCCTGAAACACTGCATTCAATGCCCATGTCTCTGCCTTCATTCTTATTTTATTATTATTTCTTTGCTATGTTTTGAAACCAGCCCACTAACTCCCTGGGCCGCTCCGGTGCCGCTGGTCCCGATAATACAATTGCACGATAACAATCAAATTATGGGTTGGAAGGCCTCCAAGCCGTTTCTTGAAACTATGGATGTAGTCATCCTTCGGGGAGAGGCGCCCACTGAAGTCAATGGGGCTTAAGCCAATCCTGAGTCACCGAAGCCCCATCGCTTTGGATATGACTCAGTCTGGACCCGGTCCAGGGATAATAAAACAGCACATAGTAAAAGGGAGATAAAACCGACGTAACCTCCAATAAAACCAAGAGCAAAACCAAGCGTCGGGTATAAAACACTCCAAAGATCTGAGAAGTATAAAACAGCTCGTAAATTGCCTGGGAAAATTGGAATATTTTTTTTCCAAAAGTCTTCTTGCATTGTCACTGTATAATAGTATTTATAAAAGACGGCAGGGTTTGGGAACCAAAGTGAAAGATCTTCCATGCCGTTTTTGCATCCTCCATGACCCATTCACACCATGAAGAATTTGCCCCCGAAGTGCCATTGCAAATGCCAACTCCCAACATCCTCCAGCCAACCTACGTTAGTGGTCAATTCCACACCACTGGAGAAATTACACTGTTTAGCTGGTATCACACCACCTGACATCCACCAAGAAGTAGCAGCCAGTAATTAAAGGACCAAGGCACTGACATCATTGGCCCATCCTCTGTTCAGATATCATCCAACATGCCAACTCCTTAAATCAAGAGACAACTTCCTAAGATCTACAGCTACACTTGCAGCAACACTTCAGCAAGCAAGAGTCCAAAAGTGGCAGGCTAAAACCCAGCACCTTAATCAGTGGCTGTTAGGAATTGTGGGAGTTGAAGTCCAAAACACCTGGAGGGCCAAAGTTTGCCCATGTCTATTCTAAGGGCACATCTACACTGTAGAACAGTGTTTCTCAACCTTCCTAATGTCACAACCCCTTAACACAGTTCCTCATGTTGTGGTGACCCCCAACCATAACATTATTTTTGTTGCTACTTCATAATTATGCTAGTGTTATGAATCGTAATGTATATATCTGATACGCAGGATGTATTTTCATTCACTGGACCAAATTTGGACCAAATATGACATACGCCCAAATTGGAATACTGGTGGGGTGGGGAAGGGGATTGATTTTGTCATTTGGGAGTTGTAGTTGCTGGGATTTATAGTTCACCTACAATCAAAGAGCATTCTGAACTCTACCAGCGATGCAATTGAATCAAACTTGGAACACAGAAATCCCATGATGAACAGAAAATACTGGAAGGATTTGGTAGGCATTGACCTTGAGTTTGGGAGTTGTAGTTCCTCTACAACCAGAGACCAGATGGTGGGCTTTTGGTGGGAGTATTTGCCATCTGTTTCCAAAAAGGAAGAGAAGGACATGTGAAGAGATCTTCAGCCTTCTTTGCCAAAGGGGTTCCTAAGACAATCAGAAATATTAGAGAGATGGACCAAAACTAACAAAATGAAGTTCAGCAGGGACAAATGCAAGATACTCCACTTGGGCAGAAAAAATGGAATGCAAAGATACAGAATGGAGGATGATGCCTGGCTCGAGAGCAGTACGTGTGAAAAAGACCTTGGAGTCCTCGTGGACAACAAGTTAAACATGAGCCAAAAATGTGATGTGGCCGCAAAAAAAGCCAATGGGATTTTGGCCTGCATCAATAGGAGCATAGTGTCTAGATCTAGGGAAGTCATGCTACCCCTCTATTCCGCTTTGGTGAGACCACACCTGGAATATTGTGTCCAATTCTGGGAACCACAATTCAAGAGAGATATTGACAAGCTGGAATGTGTCCAGAGGAGGGCAACTAAAATGATCAAGGATCTGGAGAACAAGCCCTATGAGGAGCAGCTTAAGGAGCTGGGCATGTTTAGCCTGAAGAAGAGAAGGCTGAGAGGAGATATGATAGCCATGTATAAATATGTGAGAGGAAGTCACAGGGAGGAGGGAGCAGACTTGTTTTCTGCTTCCCTGGAGACTAGGACACGGAACAATGGCTTCAAACTACAAGAAAGGAGATTCCAACTCAACATGAGGAAGAACTTCCTGACTGTGAGAGCCGTTCAGCAATGGAACTCTCTGCCCCGGAGTGTGGTGGATGCTCCTTCTTTGGAAGCTTTTAAACAGAGGCTGAATGGCCATCTGTCAATATTCCTGCTTCTTGGCAGAATGGGGTTGGACTGGATGGCCCAGGAGGTCTCTTCCAACTCTAGGATTCTATGATTCTGTTTTCTGATGGTCTTTGGTGACCCCTCTGAAACCCCCTTACGACCCCCTCAGGTCTAATGGCAGAATGAATGCAGTTTGATAACACTTTAAATTGCATTGGCTCAATGCTATAGAATCCAGGGAGTTGTAGTTTTACAAGGTCTTGTGAATTTTCTCCCCAAGAGGGATTGTCCCTCAGCAAACTATAACTCCCGGGACTCTATAACATTGGGCCATTGCATTTCAGTTAGTGCCAAACTGCATCCATTCAATTCCATGAGTGCATTAAAACATATTGATCTCTCACCCTGTATCTGAAGATCTCAGGCTGTGATGCAATGGAATCAGTCTGAACAATTTGAAATACAAGACAAGGCTCAGTTCTGAAACATGTATTAAATGCTCTAACAGGTTAAAGCACAGTTTACGGGCTCACTGAATAACATCATAACTTTACAGTCCAGAAAAAAATGCCTTTAACCAATATATTTTGGGGAAAAGCCCTCTTTTCTCCTATTAATGTTTATTATGTTTTAGATATACGACGATAAGGTCATAGATAACATCAGGGGCTCGTTCTGTAATACAATTTTCATAAATAATCTGGAATTCTATTTTCCTTGCTGTCTTGGGCTGGATTTACACTGCCATATAACGCACTTTGAAACAGCACTAAATGGCCAGTGTAGACTCATATAATTCAACTCAATGTAGTTCATCTGAATTATATGGGTCTACACAAGGCATGGGCAAACTTTGGCCCTCCGGGAGTTTTTGGACTTCAACTCCCACAATTCCTAACAGCCAAAACTCCTGGAGGGCCAAAGTTTGCCCATGCCTGGTCTACACTGACCTTACAGTGAAATTTGGCAATATTTCACTGTAAAACCTTGGCAGACCATGCAAAAAGAATCAGCGAAGCCCACCTCCTCCAAGATGAACTGAACCACCTCAACTGGGCTCTCCAGGCCAATGGATACTCCACCTCAGACATCAGAAGAGCTGCAAGACAACCAAGAACAAGCCACGAGAGTCAAGACGAAGATCCACCCAGAGGAAAAGGGTTCTTGCCATACACCAAGGGAACCACTGACTGCAGAGGGAAGCTGATGAGGAAACACAACATACAAACTATCTACAGACCCACCAAGAAAATCCAACAAATGCTACATTCAGCAAAGGACAAGAGGGATCCTCTCACTTCTGATGGAGTCTGTCGTGTACCATGCAGCTGTGGACAAGTCTACATAGGGACCACCAAACACAGTAGCATTGCTCAGACACGAATCAAGGAACATGAAAGGCACTGCAGACTACTTCAGCCAGAGAAGTCATCCATAGCAGAGCACCTGATGAACCGACCTGGGCATAGCATATTATCTGAGAACACAGAAATGCTGGACCACTCTCACAACCACCATGCAGACTACACAGAGAAGCCATTGAAATATACAAGAAGCATGTGGACAATTTCAACAGAAAGGAGGAAACCATGAAAATGAACAAGATCTGGCTACCAGTATTAAAAAACTCAAAAATTACAACAGCACAACAACAGAGAGGAAACAAACAAGGACAGCTAATCACCTCTCAACAAAAGTTTGCTCTAGGCACTGTCAGCCCATTATATGCTAATGAAGGTGATCAGTTGAAACATTCCCACCTACCTCCAGCAGACAAGAGTCCTTTGTCCCACCCTGGTCTTTCCACAGATATATAAACCCATTTTCCTAGTTCCAACAGACCTCACTACCTCTGAGGATGTTTGCCATAGATGCAGGTGAAACGTCAGGAGAGAATGCCTCTAGACCATGGCCATATAGCCCGAAAAAACCTACAACAGCCTTAGACAATACAGCCAATAGGCTGTGAGGAATTGTGGGAGTTGAAGTCCAAAACTCCTGGAGGGCCAAAGTTTGCGCATGCCTGGTCTACACTGACCTTACAATGAAATATGTAATTGATCCAGCCTTGGGCTTCCAGCTGAAGCATACTATAGAACTGCTTTTGAGAACCTGGAAAATGGCTGGAAAAGTGTTATCTCCAGATTTTAAGCATGATTCTATGGTCAACTTCTGGTGGAAGTTTAGGAATTGTAGTCCAAAAACCAAACCAGAAATCTGGGTTAGTTTATCCATAACTTGGGTTGATTTATCCGCAGGTTAATATGAGTCTGGTACTTTAATCCTTATCCAAAAATGAACCATACCCTTTTCTAAATGGCAAAAGTCAAGGACTTAAGTCAATTTTGGGAGAACTTAAAAGAATCCCTACCTTTCCCTTCTACTCTCTCTGTCATGATGCTACTTTGGGGTTTTTTTTGAGATGGAGAAATGGTGGTATCCAAGGGCAGCAGGCCTCCTGAGGTATCTTTGTTGCTTTCTCCTTTCCATGAAAAGACACATGGATTGTATCAAAAATCCATCATTTTGGCCTCCAAACCTGCCCTTGACGTATTCATGAAATAGACTTATACATTAGGCTATTTTATGTACGATGGGTATTTTTTAAGTAAGGTCCGTTGGAACATAAGTACACAACGAAAGTTTATTTCAAAAAAGTAAATTTATTTTCAGAAAGTACATACTTCACTCTATTTTTTGACATAGTTGCCAAGTTTGTTCAAACACTTATCATACCTCCGAATGAATTTTAAAATACCCTCTTCATAAAAACTTGCCGCCTGCTCCGATAACCAAATAGTCTGTAATCAAAGAAGGGTGACCGGACATTGTCACAGCCATCTTTGAATTGTTGTACCCACTTACGCACTTTGCTTTGTATCACTGTACACTTCACAAATCTGTCAATGAATTTCTGCAGCAGGCAGGTTCCTTGCTGACAAAAACCGTATCACTGGGCGAACCTCACATGCGGAGGGTGAGTTGATAGTCTTAAACATTTTTAAAGCACAGAACAGAACCATACAGGTGAGCTACAGAGCGGAAACTGAGCACAGTTGTTCCCAAGGCATGCCAGTACACGACGCATGCGCTCATTGCGGTATGCGCACGAACTACTAGTGTCTACAACGAAGCGGACCTTACTTAAAAAATACCCCTCGTATAAATCGAAGGCAGGTTTTAGAGACAAAGCTCTGTCCTTGGCTGAGTTGCAGACCTTCCAAAACAACTTGTCCAAGCTCCAGAGTTGGCCTCTTGACAGCTTCCGACTGGCACCTTGTTATCCAAATGCTTCTGGTCACTTCTGGTCACTTCAGCCACATTATCACAGGGTGTCTGTACCCTACTGGAGAAATTACATTGTTTAGCCATTGTTTACATTGGATGTCAGGTCTGCCAGGAAGTAGCAACCAATAGTGAAAGGACCAAGGCAGTGATATCTCTTGTCCATCCCCTTACTAACTTACTTAGGCAATCCCTCATTGGCCGAGTAGGATAGTCTTCCAGGATCAGTGTTCTGGTGGGTCCGTAGATGACTGTGGAGCTCTATTCTTGATCCAGGTGGAAGGCGGTCTCAGTGGAATCCTTCTAGGAATTTCATGTGATGTCTGTAGACAACCCATGTTTCACAGGCATATACCAGGGTTGGAAGGACAATAGCTTTATAAACAAGCCCCTTGATCTCCCTACAGATGTCCCGGTCCTCAAACACTCTCTGCTTCATTTGGAAAAATGCTGCACTCACAGAGCTCAGGCGGTGTTGTATTTCGGTGTCGATGTTGACTTTGGTGGAGAGGTGGCTGCCAAGGGAGCAGAAATGGTCAACATTTTCTAATGTTACACCATTAAGCTGTATCTCTGGCATTGGAAAGGGATTGGCTGATGACTGCTGGAACAGCACTTTGGTTTTCTCTATGTTCAGTGACAGGCCGAGCTTCTCGTATGCTTCCGCAAAGGTGTTTAGAGTGGCTTGTAGGTCTTCTTCTGAATGTGCACAGACGGCGTTGTCATCAGCATACTCGTATTCTATAACAGATGTTGTTGTAACCTTGGTTTTGGCTTTCAGGCTGCTGAGGTTAAACAGCTTGCCATCTGTCCGATAGATGATTTCCACTCCGGTGGGAAGCTTCCCATCAACAAGATGAAGTATCATGTCCATCCCGTTCAGATATCAGCCAGCACGCCAATGACTTAAATCAAGAAATAATTTTCTAAGATCTACAGAGACACTCGCAGGGACACCTCAGCAAGCGAGAGTCCAAAAATGGCAGGCTAAAACCCAGAACCTCAGTCAATTACTGATACCAAATGAGAGACTCCTTCTTGGGCACACAGACAACTGGGTGACTTGGAAGGCGCTGAATATACTGCACTCTGGCACCACGAGATGCAGAGCCATCCTTAAGAAATGGGGCCACAAAGTGGAATCCACGACATGCGAGTGCGGAGAAGAGCAAACTACTGACTACCGACTACAATGCAGTCTGAGCCCTGCCACGTGCACAGTGGAGAACTGTCTTATCGCAACACCAGAGGCACTCCAAGTGGCCAGCTACTGGTCAAAGGATGTTTAATATAAGGCTAAATTTGCAATTTTTTTTAAAAAAAAATACAATACAACTGTTTGGTTTGCTCCTGATACGATAAATAAATAAATAAACCCAAATGCTCCATGAGCTACCAATTTTTGTCATGGTGATTCCTGCATGTAATGTCAAACATAGAATCATAGAATCCTAGAGTTGGAAGAGACCTCGTGGGCCATCCTGTCCAACCCCTTTCTGCAGGAAAATCACATTCAAAGCACCCCCGACAGATGGCCATCCAGCCTCTGCTTAAAAGCCTCCAAAGAAGGAGCCTCCACCACACTCAGGGGCAGAGAGTTCCACTGCTGAACAGCTCTCACAATCAGGAAGTTTTTCCTCATATTCAGGTGGAATCCCCTTTCGTGTTGTTTGAAGCCATTGTTCAAACTACAGGAAAGGAGATTCCACCTGAATATGAGGAAGAACTTCCTAACTGTGCATATCACAAGCACATCAGAACTTCCTCTGATGTGCTTGTGGAAGAAGGCCTGTTCGAACTACAGGAAAAGAGATTCCACCTGAATATGAGGAAGAACTTCCTAACTATGCATATCACAAGCACACCAGAACCTCCTCTGATGTGCTTGTGGAAGAAGGCCTCGGATGGTGCTGAATCGGTCCCTTTTCCTGCCTCCTTCCGAATGTTGCCTGGTAAACACAAACAAAATTTGCTCTTGGATCGGATGAAATCAGACGCTAATTTGCCCCCGCCGTGGTGTTTGCCATCTGCATTAGCCCCAGTCTCAGGGGGCCGTGAATGGAGCCATTCTTCCTCGGGGCGTCTTGGCTGTATAATTCCAACGAGGGTGAAACCGTAGACTGCCAGAGGAAAAACATAATACTTGTGTGACCGGCTTGTCGTTGGCCGACCGAGCCGGTCGCCTACCTTGTGTGCGAACGCAGGAGTCGGGTGGGCAGCTTAAGGGGTGATCGGCTCCGGCATCCAAAATGCACGGCGGGCAGCGAGTAATTCAAGTGCCATGTGAGGTGGGTCGTCCAACTCAGAGGCTCCCCCCACCCACACCATACCTTATTGATTTCGGGACGCTTCTCAGTGACAGGGCCACGAACTGTGGCCAAAGCAGCGTGGGACCTCCTGGGAATGGCATTCATGATCCCTCCCCAAATGTCTCCCCACCGCTCCAAACTTCACAGTATTTTCTTGTCTTTTATTAAGGGTGCTGATAGCTAGAAGAAGAGAACATGGATGTCCCTGTCACTTGTGTAGGGGAGAAAATACCCTATTTACTCAAATCACCATAGTTGGCTAAATGACCTTGCAGAAATGATGTTGTGCATTGTTGTTGTTGTTCATTCATTCAGTCGTCTCCAACTCTTCATGACCTCATGGACCAGCCCACACCAGAGCTCCCTGTCGGCTGTCACCACCCCCAGCTCCTTCAAAGTCAGTCCAGTCACTTCAAGGATGCCATCCATCCATCTTGCCCTTGGTCGGCCCCTCTTCCTTTTGCCTTCCACTTTCCCCAGCATCATTGTCTTCTCTAGGCTTTCCTGTCTCCTCATGATGTGGCCAAAGTACTTCAACTTTGTCTCTCGTCTCCTTCCCTCCAGTGAGCAGCCGGGCTTTCTTTCCTGGAGGATGGACTGGTTGGATCTTCTCGCAGTCCAAGGCACTCTCAGCACTTTCCTCAAACACCACAGCTCAAAAGCATCGATCTTCCTTCGCTCAGCCTTCCCTAAGGTCCAGCATAAGGTTGTGCATTAGATGTGTGTAATACGGTAATCTTAGTGCTGAGCCACTAAGATTAATTAATTCTTAATTTAATTAATGTCTTAACATCATAAAACCTTTCAACAACATGCAGAAGAATGAGGAAGTACATCATCAAAGGACTCGGTGTCACAAATGTACGGTGAAGCAGCACCTCCCCTGTGGCCAGAATTGAGCCGGAATCGGGCATAACCTCATGAAGCTGGAAAAGCTGGAATGTTAACTAATTTACAAAGCCATAAAACCTTCCAGCAGCATGCAGAAGAATGAGGAAGTACTCCATCAAAGGACTCAGTGTCACGAATGGACAGTGAAGCAGCAGCTCCCCCTGTGGCTGGAATCGGGCATACCCTCATGAAGCCGGAAAAGCTGGAATGTTAACTAATTTACAATGCCATAAAACCTTCCAGCAGCATGCAGAAGAATGAGAAAGTAGTCCATCAAAGGACTCAGTCTCACAAATGGACAGTGAAGCAGCAGCTCCCCCTGTGGCTGGAATCGGGCATACCCTCATGAAGCCGGAAAAGCTGGAATGTTAACTAATTTACAATGCCATAAAACCTTCCAGCAGCGTGCAGAAGAATGAGGAAGTACTCCAGCAAAGGACTCAGTGTCACAAATGGACAGTGAAGCAGCAGCTCCCCCTGTGGCTGGAATCGAGCATACCCTCATGAAGCCGGAAAAGCAGGAAAGTTAAATTGCCTCTGTGTCTGTCTCTATATGTTGTATGTCTAATTGGCATTGAATGTTTGCCATGTATATGTGCATTGTAATCTGCCCTGAGTCCCCTGCGGGGTAAAAGGGAAGAATATAAATACTGCAAATAAATAAATAAATAAGCTGCACCTTTGAGTGATGTCATCTTGAATTCAATTGCCATTGAATGCTATGCGATCCTGGGATGTGTCGTTTGCTGAGGCATCAGCATTCTTTGTCAAAAAAAGGCTACATGTGCTGGTACGGCTGTAGCAGAAGCTCCAACTTCTTTTCCTTTCTATTGAGTGTTTGCATATATTCCAAAGTTCCATGCATTTTGCAAGAAGGTGGCTTCCCTTGGTTTGCATTCATAGGGCCAACGACCCATCAATTATCATTATGTTCTTTAGTTCTGCCCCTTTTTCTGGGTTAAGGAGAGAAAAGGGGGACCTCAAGTTCAGTTCACACAGAGAAGCCTTTTGTACAGGACATGAATCAGTTCCACCTGTAGAAAGCTTCGTCTTTTACAGCTTTGCTGGGGGGATCCAGTCCCACAGCTCTACAGAGAACTACAGCATAGGCTTTGTTGGGGAATTTAGCTCCCCAACTCTACAGCCAGCCTTTGCTGGGAACTGAAAGCCTTATTTCCTCTTGGAAATCTACTAAAGGACTCTGTTTGGTAAGGACCACTCAGGGCAGCCATAAAGCAATTTGGACTGGGTGTAGGGGCCCACGCCAGCAGAGCTTAAGTCAGATTGCCCAGGGAGGGGTCAAGGATTTCCCTTGTAGGAGGAAGAAACAGTTTATGAAGAAAGTTACCTATCCATTGTGGACAAGATTTAAGTAAGCCACCAGTTGATCCAAAGCCTTGAAGTATTTGTTTGATTTATTGAAGATTTAAGCAACAATAAAAACTTTGTTGAACTTTCTAAGTCTTTAAAAGAACTTTGTGTGGGGAAATCTGAAAGGCCTCTCAGCCGAGGCACCCCCGGCATCCCGTTGGGCATTCGGAAAACACGCCCTGTCTACAGACTCTTTCACAGGCCTAGCGTGCGACAGCACACTACAGACCTTGCAAAATACAGCCCCCATGATTACATAGCATTGTTGTTGTTCAGTCGTCTCCGACTCTTCGTGACCTCATGGACCAGCCCACGCCAGAGCTCCCTGTTGGCTGTCACCACCCCCAGCTCCTTTAAGGTCAGTCTAGTCACCTCAAGGATGCCATCCATCCATCTTGCCCTTGGTCGGCCCCTCTTCCTTTTGCCTTCCACTTTCCCCAGCATCATTCCCTTCTCTAGGCTTTGCTGTCTCCTCATGATGTGGCCAAAGTACTTCAGCTTTGTCTCTAGTGTCCTTCCCTCCAGTGAGTAGCCGGGCTTTATTTCCTGGAGGATGGACTGGTTGGATCTTCTCGCAGTCCAACGCACTCTCAGAACTTTCCTCCAACACCACAGCTCAAAAGCATCGATCTTCCTTCGCCCAGCCTTCCCTAAGGTCCAGCTCTCACATCCGTAGGTGACTACAGGGAATACCATGGCTTTGACTAGGCAATGGATCTTGGTTGCCAGTCTGATGTCTCTACTCTTTACTATTTTATCAAGACTGGACATTGCTCTCCTCCCAAGAAGGAAGCGTCTCCTGATTTCCTGGCCACCGTCTGCATCTGCACTCATCTTTGCGCCTAGAAATACAAAGTCTGTCACGGCCTCCACATTTTCTCCCTCTATTTTCCAATTGTCAATCATTCTTGTTGCCATAATCTTGGTTTTTTTGACGTTTAGCTGCAACCCGGCTTTTGCGCTTTCTTCTTTCACCTCGATTAGAAGGCTCCTCAGCTCCTCCTCGCTTTCGGCCATCAGAGTGGTGTCATCTGCATATCTGAGGCATAGCATTGTACATAGCATTGGTACAGCGTAATTAAAGTGGATTCATTCTATAGTACAGATGCACCCCAAGGTTTTCTTTTCTGTTGCTGAAAGTTTTGGTGTTCCAACACTTTTGTTTTTAAAGAAGGAATTCTAAGCAGGCAGCAACTGTAATGCACACCTCTTTCAGCCAAATGACAAAGAGTGTATTTTTTGCAGCTGTACCTTGAATTTGGCAGAAAACACTTGTTTTGGTTTGGGGCTTTTGAAAACTGAGGTGAACATTAGATTCGATGTTGCATTAGACTCGAGTAAATACAGTAATTTGAGTTAAGGTCTTGCTCATATTAACTACCATGCTATAGCCTCTTGTTTTACACAGGGATAGAAAGACAGAGTTGAAACACACCCTAAAAGCCATCCAGTCCAACCCCCCCTATTCCAGGCAGGAAGACACAATCAAAGCCTTCCCAACAGATGGCCATCCCTGCTCTGCTTCTAAACATTCAGAGAAGAGAACTCCATCAGGATCTTACCGTCAGGAAGAGCTTCTTCATCATCTATATAAATAAAAAGATAATTTTCATTTGTGGGATTAACAGAACTCCAAAACCACTGGATGAATTGACACCAAATTTGGACTCAATACACCTATCAGGCCAACAAGTGACCATCGCTCATAAAAAAAAAAACACTGAAAAACACAGCGGAAGGGACTTAAAAAGCCAAAAGATGCTACAAAAATGACTTCTCTTGCAATCAAAACACACAACAATATATACACACACTCTTCTAGACTACAGCTCCCAGCATCCCCTAGACCAGGCCCTTTAGGAGAGGAGGATGATCCAAATGCACTGCTTCCAAGATGCAAGCTTTCTTCTCCTTGGATTTCTTTGAGAGCACCCCAATCCCTGCATATTCCCAATTTCCTATTCCTGGACTGCATCTCCCAGCAATCTTCCAGACAGATAGATAGCTAGATAGATAGCTAGATAGCTAGATAGAAAGATAGATAGATAGATTAGAGAGAGAGAGAGAGAGAGAGAGAGAGAGAGAGATGGGTAAATCAGGAGGACTGCTGAGAGTTGCAGTCCAAGAATAGGTAGAGAAGGAGGAAAAGGGAAAGAGAGGATGGGAAAGAAAAGGGGGGATGGGAAGGAATAAGAAGAAGAGGAAGGAAGGGAGGGAGGGAGAGAGGAAGGAAGGAAGGAGAGAAAGAAAGAAAGAAAGAAAGAAAGAGAGGGAGGGAGGGAGGAACAAAGGAAGGAAAGAAAGAAAGAAAGAAAGAAAGAAAGAGAAAGAAAGAAAAAAAAGAAGGAAGGAAGGGAGGAAGGGAGGGAGGGAGGGAGGGAAGGGAAGAATAGGGGGAGAAGTGAGGAAGGAGAGAAAGAAAGAAAAGAAAGAGGGAGGGAAGGTTGGCCACAGCAATGCGTGGTGGGTACAGCTAGTATTTAGATAAAATATCTTTTCCTGCCATTTGAATCCATTGCTCCAGAGCAGTCTTCAGAGCAGCGGAAAAGAAGCTGTGAACTATAATTCCCAGTATCCACTGCAAGTACAGCATTATGTTGTAAAATTCAAGTGATTCTACAGAATATTTTCCACAGAAGTTACCAAAGAGTTCAATTGAAGGCAGTAGCAAATTTCTAGAGAGGTTACCTAGGCAGGGGAAAAGCGGAAAGGGGATGGATCCAACACAGAAAGTGGACAGGGTCAAAAAAGCACAAAGTGAGTGGGGCCAATACAGAAACTGCATTCATTTGACACTGTCAATCAGTGGTTCTCAACCTTCCTAATGCCAAGACCCCTTAATACAGTTCCTCATGTTGTGGTGACCCCCAACCGTAACATTATTTTCGTTGCTACTTCATAAGTGTCATTTTGCTACTGTTCTGAATCGTCATGTAAATATCTGATATACAGGATGTATTTTAATTCATTGGACCAAATTTGACACAAATACCCAATAAGTCCAAATTTGAATGCTGGTGGGGCTGGGGGGGGGGGTGATTTTGTCATTTGGGAGTTGTAGTGCTGGGATTTATAGTTAACCTACAATCAAAGAGTATTCTGAACTCCACCAGTGATGGAATTGAACCAAACTTACCATACAAAACTCCCAAAAGAAAATACTGCAAGGGTCTGGGAGGAATTGACCTTGAGTTTGGGAATTGTAGTTCACCTACATCCAGAGAGCACTGTGGACTCAAACAATGATGGATCTGGACCAAACTTGGCATGAATACCCAATATGCCCAAACTGGTGGAGTATGGGGACAACAGACCTTGACATTATACAGTTGTAGTTGCTGGGATTTATAGTTTGCCTACAACCAAAGAACATTCTGAACTCCACCAATGATGGAATTGAACCAAACTTGCCACGCAAACTCCCATGACCAAAAGAAAATACTGCAAGGGTGTGGGAGGAATTGGCCTTGAATTTGGAAGTTGTAGTTCACCTACATCCAGAGAGCACTGGACTCAAAACAATGATGGATCTGGACCAAACTTGGCATGAATACCCAATATGCCCAAACTGATGGAGTTTAGGGAAAACAGACCTTGACATTTGGGAGTTGTAGTTGCTGGGATTTATAGTGTCACCTACAATCAAAGAGCATTCTGGACCCCACGAACGATAGAATTGGCCAAACTTCCCATACGGAATGCCCATGACGAACAGAAAGCACTGTGTTTTCTGATGGTCTTTGTTGACCCCTCTGACACTCCCTGGCGACCCCTTCAGGGGTCCTGACCCTCAGGTTGAGTGCTGTAGATGCACCCTAAGAATCTGTCCACCACCAAAGCAGCTTGCTGTGGGAAGAATAATCCCATGCACCAGGCCGAGGCAGGAAGGTTTAGTGGTTTGTGCTATGCCAATGTTGTTGAAGGGTCTACCATCTCACTATTATTTTGTACCCATTACTTTCACTCCCCTGTCTGACTCCAGCCTGAGAAAATGCTCTTGTTTCCCCCGTTGCATGCCACTGCTTTTTCTTGGCACAGGAATCCCTGCTCCATTTCACTGCAATGTTTCTTGGAGAGAAGGGGAAAAAAAACCCTCTCATATCACATGGCAACCCCAACATCATCTTGCGGTGGGAACTCAATCCCTCCTTTCCCCCTTTTTCTGTTTCTCCTGCGGTTCTCTAGCAAAATGAACATTCCCTTCTTCCTTCTCCATCCCCGCTCGGTTCACACCCCGCCCTGCCCATGACGGCAGAGACAAGGATAATAAATGCTTGTGTCTGGCTTTTGGCTTCAAAGTACACCCTGCTTGGAGAGAATGCCTTCAGCCAGCTGTGGCAATTCTCTTTCTTGACTGGTTTCTTTCTGTGGGCTTTGAAGGCAAGCTTGCCAAAGATGTTAGAAAGACCCAGAACATCAGAAATATAAGAACATCCCCTCCAACTGTCCTGATTTGGCAAGGTCATTCCCAACTCATCCTCAGACAAGAACTTGGAAGTTTCAGTATATATCACTGTTTAATATCTTTACTAACCTTGATTAATATATTTACTAACAATCAGCCACAACCACCACTCACAAAGAGCTTTATATATGCGGATGACCTTGGCCTAACAACACTAGCAAATGACTTTGAAACAGTTGAAAGTCATTGTATTGTTGAAGGCTTTCATGGCTGGAATCACTGGGTTGTTGTAGGTTTTTTCGGGCTATATGGCCATGGTCTAGAGGCATTCTCTCCTGACATTTCACCTGCATCTATGAAATCCAACTACACCAATGCCTTGAAAGATCTCTCCTGTCACAACTCAGGATAGATTCACCTTGCTCAAGACACCTCAACACATCAAGGCTGTAGGTTTTGTAGTTTATTGAGAAAAAGCAAAATCAAAACAGAGAAAGAAAGTTGCAAAAGTTCAATAGGCAAAACAGAGTCTTAAATGCAAAGGCAAAGTTCCCAAGATCTAAAGGCAAATAACATGAAGCATAATCCATTAGCATTGGTTAAACAAGAGTCCATGGCAGCAAGACAAGGTCTCCAAATATCAGGATCGAAACTAAAGTCCCAAAAGCCCAAAAGCTTTCCCCAAAAGCCAATGTATTTCCACAGAAGTTAACAGGGTAGAAGCAACATTGCACTGACAAAGAATGCCCTTCGACCAGATCATTAAATATGTTTTCCCAACATAAAAGCTTTACGTTGACCTATAGCTTCAAATTTGTTGGCAAGGCGTGCGCTTCTGCAAACTCTTAATTGCAAACGGTCCTGTCTAATCAAATCTCCACTATCTTCAAGGCCGGATAGCTCATTATCCTGGCCCTGCTGGACCTGGTCGCCCTGGGAACAAAGAGGCCATGAGCTCTCAGAAGGAGCCTCCACCTGCAGCTATGAAGTTTCACTATCTTTATCTAAAGCCACATTCCTTTCTCTGGGGAAGAGAAATGCCGTCTCTTCTTCAGAATCAACACTATCTGCCTCAATAACCGGAACATGTTCAGAGATCTGTAACCCATCATCCTCCTCGTCCTGAGGAAACTCAGGCTCAGAAAGCTCAGGCTCAAGGTCACACCACATCACTATAGAACATCACAATGACTTCCTTCAGTCTAGACTAGTGTTTCTCAAACTGTAATCCTCCAGGTGTTTTGGACTCCAGCTCCCAGAAATCCCAGCCAGCTTACCAGTTGTTAGAAATTTTGGGAGCTGAAGTCCAAAACACCTGGAGGAGCACAGTTTGAGAAACACTGGTCTAGATGCAGCATGGAATCTCATTGGCCACATCGCACTTTTGACTCATGTTCAGCTTGTGGTCGACTAAGAGTCCTACATCCGTTTCACATGGACTGTTTTCAAGCCAGATGTTACCCATTCTATATCTCTGCGTCTCATGTTTTCTTTTCTGTCTGAGTGTCGTACCGTACATTTCTTCCTGTTGAAATCCATTTTGTTCATTTTGGCCCATCTCTCGAACTACAAAGGATGGTGCCATGGGAAGGACAGACCTCAGGGTGTGCTGGAAGGCTGCAGACGAGAGCAGGAGAGCCCCTTGTGGCCAGTCCTTCTCTGTAACAGAAGGTCCATTGGTCAATGCTGGTTGGAAAGATGCCACAGATTGCTATGGACAGAGACAGCTGTGAGGGAAATGTACCCTGCAGCCAGCCCCACTCCCCGCCCCTCCCCTCCCAGCCTGTGGGTGATCCCTCTGCTTTCTTTAGGCACAGCCTCTGAATGCTGCATGGAATCCGTTCTGGATGCGTCCATGGACATTTGACCTGCCTCTTGTTGAGTGAGGAAACACCAGCTCCGGGTGTCTCAGCGATGAGAGGGATGCACTCTTCGGGAAATGCGCAGCAGAGGTGTGGAACTTCCTCCCGGATGGACACCAGAGCGAGGGGTTTTGGGTTTAATGGCCCAGATGGAGTTACTCATAGCACAGCTTCTTGGAAGGGAGTGGAGGCCATGGCTATTCGGTGTGCATTGTACATACACACGGAAGCACAAGTCCATTCTTTGAGTGGATATTATCAGACCAGAGAGAATAGACATTCTGTGCTGAGGATGGTGAACACCGAAGTTAGGTTTGCTCATTCTTGGCCATGCTTTAGTGGGGGATACTGGGAGCTGTGCTCCAAAGAAGTGACATTTCCAAACACTGCTCATTAAGGAATCCAGAACTATTCAGTTACTCTCATCTTGCAAAGTGGAGCAAATTCTTTTAGTCAACAATGTGATGCGGCGGCAAAAAAAGCCAATGGGATTTTGGCCTGCATCAATAGGAGCCTAGTGTCTAGATCCAGGGAAGTCATGCTCCCAATGCTCTATTCTGCCTTGGTTAGACCACACCTGGAATATTGTATCCAATTCTGGGCACCACAATTGAAGGGAGATGTTGACAAGCTGGAATGTGTCCAGAGGAGGGCGACTAAAATGATCAAGGGTCTGGAGAACAAGCCCTATGAGGAGTGGCTTAGGACCTGGCCATGTTTAGCCTGAAGAAGAGAAGGCTGAGAGGAGACATGATAGTAGCCATGCATAAATATATGAGAGGAAGTCATATAGAGGAGGGAGCAAGCTTGTTTTCTGCTGTCCTGGAGACTAGAACGTGGAACAATGGCTTCAAACTACAAGAAAGGAGATTCCATCTGAACATAAGGAAGAACTTTCTGACTGTGAGAGCCGTTCAGCAGTGGAACTCTCTGCCCCGGAGTGTGGTGGAGGCTCCTTCTTTGGAGGCTTTTATACAAAAGTTGGATGGCCATCTGTCAGGGGTGCTTTGAATACAATTTTCCTGCTTCTTGGCAGAATGAGGTTGGATTGGATGGCTCATGAGGTCTCTTCCAGCTCTATAATTCTATGAATCTATGATGCCAGTGAATCAAGGAGCCCCCGGTGGCGCAGTGGGTTAAAGCGCTGAGCTGCTGAGCTTGTTGACGGAAAGGTACCAATCTGCATCCATTCTACAGTGTAGATGCACCTTGCACCTCCAGAAATGCAGGCTTCAAGATCTGATGTTACTTTTGCTGGCAGGATATTCCTGGGATCCTGGTGACTTTCCTTCCCTCCATTCCCCTGCCCCCAAAAAAATCTTCAAATGTCTCGGGGTTAAAGGGGATAATCCTTCACATTAGCCAGACTATTAACTACCCAGCTTGTCAAAACAGCCCAGGCTGTCACAGTTACTGCTGGCCTCGTGCCCTCCTGCCCATCAACTGGACGGAGATCAGGAGATCATCGGTAACCAGATCTGTCCCCGGCCGTGTGCTGTTGACACTGAGGAAGAAAGAATCTGGGCTCCAAGTGACACTCGGGTTACCAATGATTTGGAAAAATCCGCCCACTCCTGCAGGCGCTGACAGCTTAGTATACAAAGTCTTGCTCCTCGGGAGATGGAGATAGCAGCTGGCAGGACGCTGATAAACTGGGGTCAGGCAGGCTTTCTTTTACAAGGCCCCTTGCTTGAAAAAAAAAATAGGGACACTCCATCAAAGATCTGGAAGTGACCCAAAGGCCATCCAGGCTGACCACGAGCCATTGCAAGAACTCACAACACAAGTCCTACTGAGAGATGGCCATCCAGGTGTAGCTTAAAACATCCAAAGAAGGGGGATCCGCCAAACTTCGCCAAACTCCAAGGCAGTGCATTCCACTGTCAAACAGCTCTTGCTGCCAGGAAGGCCTTCCTGGGAATCTTATATTTTTTCATGCAGTTTGAATCTATTGGTTCATTGTGTCCTAAGTCTCCAGAGCAGCAGAAAATAAGCTTGCCACCTCTTCAATGTTGCATCTTTCCAAATCATAGAATCATAGAATTATAGAGTTGGAAGAGACCTCATGGGCCATCCAGTCCAACCCCATTCTGCCAAGAAGCAGGAAAGTTGCATTCAAAGCACCCCCAACAGATGGCCATCCAGCCTCTGTTTAAAAGCTTCCAAAGAAGGAGCCTCCACCACACTCCGGGGCAGAGAGTTCCACTGCTGAATGACTCTCACAGTCAGGAAGTTCTTCCTAATGTTCAGATGGAATCTCCTTTCTTGTAGTTTGAAGCCATGGCTCCATTGCGTCCTAGTCTCCAGGGCAGAAGAAAACAAGCTTGCTCCCTCCTTCCTGTGGCTTCCTCTAATATATTTATACATGGCTATCATGTCTCCTCTCAGCCTTCTCTTCTGAAGGCTAAACATGCCCAGCTCCTTAAGCCACTCCTCATAGGGCTTCTTCTCCAGACCCTTGATCATTTTAGTCGCCCTCCTCTGGACACATTCCAGCTTGTCAATATCTCTCTTCAATTGTGGTGCCCAGAATTGGACACAATATTCCAGGTGTGGTCTAACCAAAGCAGAATAGAGCATGGGGAGCATGACTTCCCTGGATCTAGACACTAGGCTCCTATTGATGCAGGCCAAAATCCCATTGGCTTTTTTTGCCACCGCATCACATTGTTGGCTCATGTTTAACTGGTTGTCCAGGACTCCAAGATCTTTTTCACATGTACTGTTCTTGAGCCAGGTATCATCGCTCCCCATTTTGTATCTTTGCATTTTGTTTTTTTCTGCCTAAGTAGAGTATCTTGCATTTGTCACTGTTGAACTTCCTTTTGATAGTTTTAGCCAATCATCTCTCTAATCTGTCAAGATAGTTTTGAATCTTGCTCCTGTCCTCTGGAGTATTGGCTCTCCCTCCCAATTTGGTCCCGTCTGCAAACTTAATGATCCTGCCTTCTAACCCTTCATCTAAGTCATTAATAAAGATGTTGAACAGGACCGGGCCCAGGACGGAAACCTGCTGATGGCACTCCGCTCGTCACTTCTTTCCAGGATGAAGAGGAAGCATTGGGGAGAATCACCCTCTGGGTTCGTCCACTGAACCAATTACAGATCCACCTAAGCGTACTTTTGCCTAGCCCACATTGGACTAGTTTGTTTCCCAGAAGGTCATGGGGGCCTTGTCCACTGCTGAACAGCTCTCTCTCACAGTCAGGAAGTTCTTCTTCATGTTCAGGTGGAATCTCCTTTCTTTCCTGTAGTTTGAAGCCATTGGTCCATTGTGTCCTAGTCTCCAGGGCAGAAGAAAACAAGCTTGCTCCCTCCTCCCTATTACTTCCTCTCACATATTTATACATGGCTATCATGTCTCCTCTCAGCCTTCTGTTCTTCAGGCTAAACATGTCCAGCTCTTTGAACCGCTCCTCATAGGGCTTGTTCTCCAGACCCTTGATCATTTTAGCCGCCCTCCTCTGGATACATTCCAGCATGTCAATATCTCTCTTCAATTGTGGTGCCCAGAATTGGATCAGCATGCCTTCTACTCTGTCGTCCAAGCTATTGATAGAGATGTTGAGTTGCACAGGTTGCAAGACATGACCCTTTGACAACCAAATAGTTGCCTTTCTCTTGGATGAAGAGGAGCCAACAGGAAGCACCCTGATCGTATGTGGTGGCCATGCAACAAAGCACAGAAATGCATGGATAGCAATGGATAGGATGGTAGAGGACATTTTGCAAAATTCAGTACAGAAAAAAAAACACACGTGGGATCTTCGGAGTTGTAGTTTGATCAAGTACAGAACTCTTTTGGCGAAGAAGGCTTAGACCTTACAAAACTACAACTCGCATGATTCCATAGTCTTGAGCCATGACACTTCAAGTGGTGTAAAACTACATTAATTCAACCAGTGTAGATGCACACTTGTTTGCAACTCTTAAAACATGTCTATGTAATAAGGCTTCTGCCCCACCCATATCCTTTTCCTTTCTAATTAGTATATCTGGACCAAAGGCTGGGGAATTTGCTTTTTTTGGACTACAGCTCCCAGAAACCACAACCATTGCCTATGTTGCTTGTACTATTTGGGGAGCTGTCATTCGAGAGAAGTCCTTTTTCCAAGCTCAGGTCACGAGCATTTCCTCTCCATCAGGATAATTAATGATTTACGCTCGTTAGTGGCACGGAAAAGGTTTTGCTTTGCGTGCCAAGACTAGTAACAGAGGAAGGAGCCAAGGAAAAGAAAAGCTGCCGGCATTTGTCAGAATAGTGTCAAGTTTTTCAGTGAGGAAGCCAGAGGCTGAATGAGATATGGAGGAGCCATCACCATGGATGGGACTCGCTTGAAGTTGCCCAACGTCATTGTCTATAGTCTGAGGGAGCTGGATGCTCTTGGATGCATTTTTGGATGCCTTTTGGGTGTATTTTGGGACCTTGCTGCTTCTACCCAATGAAAGAGGAAGGAATAATTTATGTGGCTGGCAAACAGAGAGAAACATCTCTGCTCTCCTCTCCCAAGCATTGCTCTTAAAACGTTGGTCATAACATCTACTAGAGTGATCTAATAGATCAAAAGTAGAGAAATGTGGTTCACACATTCTGTGTGGCCCCAGATGCCTTCATTAAGCTCTTGGACAATATTGGCAAGCAGAAGGATATTGACAACCTGAAATATGTCTAGAGAAGGTTGACCAAGATGATCAAAAGTTTGAAAACCCTGAAATTTTGGGGGTCACTTTGGCTCAAATACCATATAAATGCACCTTGACAACACATTGACTTCCATTACTCAATGCTATAGAATCCTGGGAGTTGTAGTTTTACAAGCTCTTTAGCCTTCCCTGCTAAAAAGTACTGATGTCTCATCAAACTATAACCACCAGGATGCCATAGCATTGAGCTATGGCAGTTCAAGTGGTAACAAGCTGCATTTCTTTTTGTATCAGGAGCAACTTGAAAAACTGAAAATTGCTTCTGGTGTGAGAGAATTGGCTGTCTGCAAGGCGGTTGCCCAGGGGATGCCTGAATGTTTTACCATCCTGTGGGAGGCTTCTCTCATATCCCCACATGAGAAGCTGGAGCTGCCATATGGGAGCTTACCCCACTCCCCGGAATCAAACTGCCTACCTTTTGATCAGCAGTCCTGCTGGTACAAGGGTTTAACCCATTGCAGCACTGGGGGCTCCTAACTGCATTCATAATGTGGTATAGATGCACCCAAGGTTGAGAAAGAGTGGCTTGATGAAGAGCGTCATTGGAAATCAGGCACCCTCCTTCCAGTTCAACAGATACCAAGAGAAATGTATAAAAGGGATAATTTTACAATCCTGACTAAAATAAATGTGGAAGATTCCCTGAAGGGCCAAAATACCCTAAAGGTATTTGTGGTGGAAGCTCCTTCTTTGGAAGCTTTTAAACAGAGGCTGGATGGTCATCTGTCGGGAGTGCTTTGAATGCAGTTTTTCTGCTTCTTGGCAGGGGGTTGGACTGGATGGCCCATGAGGTCTCTTCCAATTCTGTGATTCTATGGTACCAGATCCCATCTGATCTTGGATGCTAAGCAGGGTCAGCCCTGGTTAGTACTTGGATGGGAGACCACCAATGATTCCCAGGTGCTGCAGGCTCTCTTTCAGAGAAACTGGCAAAACCACCTTTCAGAACTCAATGTCAAATAAAACCCTGCGAAATCCATGGAGTTGCCATAAGTCAAAAGGCAACTTGAAGATGCACAGTCATGCACACACAATATATCCTCCAACTTGTGCCAGGTATTCCTCTGATTTGCACACGTTCACCTGCTTTCCAGATGTGCCAGTTCTCTCTCCCTGTGCCCTTTAGTCTTCAACCTATTTCAACAGCTGCAAATTGAGTTCGAAATGCACAAGCTGTTATCTCATGGGGAGGCTAGAAGGAGCGGGGTCTTGTCTGACGACCAAGGGAGAAAGTGGGAGAGGCAGATGAAAAACCAGGGCATTCTGAAAGCAGCTGAAAGAGTGGGATGGTGAAGGATTAATTGGGGCTGCCTCTTCCAAACCAGTACAGCTGGAGAGTGTAGTCCTTCCAATGTACTTCCCATTGGCACTGGGATTGTGGCACAGCTGGCTGAGTGTCAGCTGCATTAAGATCACTCTGACCAAAAAAGGTCATGAGTTCGAAGCCAGCCTGGGTTGGAGTGTGTTTCCAACCAATTGTGTAGCCTGTTGTCGACCTTTGCAACCCGAAAGACAGTTGCATCTGTCAAGTAGGAAAATAAGGTACCACCTTAAAGTGTGGGGAGGCTAAATTAACTGATTTATGAGTCCATAAAGAAGACTCCAGCAAAGCATTCCGGCGCGGAAGCATGCGGGGAATGCGGAAGTGATTCATCAGCATCGCAGATGGACGATGAAAGCGACAGCTCCCCTGGCGGCCAGAAAAAGTTAAATAGCCTCTGTGTATGTCTGTATATGTTTGTATGTCAAAAATTGGCATTGAATGTTTGGCATATATGTGTACACTGTAATCCGCCCTGAGTCCCCTGCAGGGTGAGAAGGGCGGAATATAAAAGCTGTAAATAAATAAATAAATAAATAAATAAATAAATAAATAAATTGATAGTTAGGTTCTTGTGGTTTTTTTGGGCTATAGGGCCATGTTCTAGAGGCATTTTCTCCTGACGTTTCGCCTGCATCTATGGCAAGCATCCTCACTACCTCTGAGGATGCTTGCCATAGATGCAGGCGAAACATCAGGAAAAAATGCCTCTAGAACATGGCCCTATAGCCCGAAAAAACCCACAAGAACCTAGTGATTCCAGCCATGGAAGCCTTTGACAATAAATTGATAGTTGGTTCACAGTTCAACATGAGCGAATGCCTTGAACCTCAATGAGCAACTGGTAGTTGCTGCAAAGGAGAGCGTCTGTCAAAAGGCCCATCTGTTTTGCATCTGATTCTGTCCAGGAGTGAGCAAAATGAGCTGCATTCAGCAACGAAGCCTGCTGGGGCTTTCCAAGATCCCCAGCTCTTCCTTGCTTCTTTTAGACTTAACCCATAATTTCCTGAAGGTCACTCCGAAACTAAACGGTTGCCTCCATCCAACTTTATAATCCATCCAAAGCGATGGCTAATGAGCCAAACGAATTGCTCAAACAGGTGGGATTCTGAGTCTCAAAGAAAGGGATAAAATGAGCACGGCAGTTCCAAACATATCACAAAATCCTTTATGCAAGTCGCATATGGGTTTACCTCACCATTTGCTAGGGTTGGGGACACAGGACTTCTACAAAAGTAGATGGATACGAATATTGGGTATCTATAGTCTTTTGGTATACCACTTGGATGGCTGAAAGTGAGGAGCAGCTGAGGAGCCTTCTAACCATAAGGAAAAAAGAAAGGGCAAAAGCTGGGTTCAGTTCAACATCAAAACAACCAGGATGATGGCAACCAGACTGATCAAAAACTGGCAAATAGAGGGAGAAAACATGGAGGCAGTGACAGGGTTTGTATTTCTAGGCATGAAGATTACCACAGACACAGACTACAGCCAGGAAATCAGAAGATGTTTCCTTCTTGGGAAGAGAGCAATGACCAATCTTGTTAAAAGAGTGAAGACTGACAATGAAGGTCCACATAGTTAAAGCAATTGTATTCCCCATAGCAATCTATGGATGTGAGAGCTGGACCATAAGGAAGGCTGAGCAAAGGAAGAGAGATGCTTTGAAACTGTGATGTTGGAGGAAAATTCTGAGAGTGCCTTGGACCAGGAGAAGATCCAACCAGTCCATCCTCCAGGAAATAAAGCCTGACTACTCATTGGAGGGAAGGATCTTAGAGGCAAATATGAAGTCCTTTGGCCACATCATGAGAAGACAGGAAAGCTTGGAGAAGAGAATGATGCTGGGGAAAAGGGAAGGAAAAAGGAAGAGGGGCCGACCAAGGGCAAGGTGGATGGATGGTATCCTTGAGGGGACTGGCTTGACCTTGAAGGAGCTGGGGGTGGCCAAGACCGACAGGGAGCTCTGACGTGGGATGGTCCAGGAGATCACCAAGAGGTGGAAGCAACTGAACGAATAAGCAACAATAGTCTCAATAGTCCACAAGCAGAACATGAGCTTTATTGATGTGGCAGCAAAAACAGCCAACATGATTCTAGACTGTATCTATAACCTAGAGCAGGCATGGGCAAACTTGGGCCCTCCAGGTGTTTTGGACTTCAACTCCCACAATTCCTAACAGCCAGCCAGTTTGCCCGTGCCTAACCTAGGGTCAAGTGCAGCATAGCCAATGTCATATATGAGCCCATGGTAGAAAATAGGAGATAAAATATGCAGGATGTAATGACTTGTTTTTATTGCTGCTGGTCATACATCTCAGATTAACACATTTTAAGATAGATGCAGTGGACGCTACTTCAACTGTCGTGGCTCAATGTTGGGACATCCTGGGAGCTGGACCTTTACAAAGTCTTGAGCCTTCTGTGCCAATGGTCGCTGGTGTCTCACCAAACTACAACATCCAGAATTCCATAGCGTTGAGCCACAACAGCTAAAGTGGGATCAAACTGCATTCATTCAACAGTGTAGGCAGCTTCACTCTGAGTTTGAGTGCCAATTCCCACTTGCTCCCGTCCCACAGGTCTCCATTTGGCACAATGGCTGATCTTTACCCTGATCTCTTCTAGTATTTTAACTTTTCAAACATGCTGCGGAATGTGGGATTAATCTTTGTAAGCGAGCCTTGATAACTCAGTTCCTTTTTCCTCTCATTCTCTCTCCCCGTTGTGTTGCTAATGAAAAAAAGGGGGATTTAGGAAGAAGATTGTGAGGCCTCCAAGATCTTTTCTTTTCGAAAATGCAACCCACATCATAAACATTTAAAAATCCCTTTCCCAAACACCTTCAAATCCTCTCGTATTGGAGAAACCCGGCAATTTAGGAGCTAATCCATTTGGCAAATGCGGAGACAGCACCGGACATCAATGGGACCCAGCTTGGAGGTTTTGTTTGGAGCAATGTTTGTGGACTGGATGTAATAAAAGCATGAAAATCCGTTGCTTGCTTTACATGGCAACAGGGAGGGAGGTGGGTCAATATTCCCACCATGTTTGCTTCTACCATAGCTTTGGAGGCAATGGGAACATCCTCGCGAATGGCATGGCATTGTCCCCAAGACCTTGCTTTACAATCTGGTGGGATTTCACATCTTCTTTGTCCAGCCTTTGGTGTTAGAGAGCGACAAAGTTAATTCTCCGACATTTCCCTGGGCAAACAAGATGAGCAGTTGCAATTCAAGGGAAGCTTAAGCAGGAAGGAAGGAGCCTAGACTGCACATTCAGAACTCTGCTTTAGGCATAATATTGCTTTTGAAAGGGGATAGAGAGAACCAATACTGCAAGTGGCCCCTTAGGGCTTCGTTGGTGGACCTCCAAGTTCCTCATACTCTCAGGATTGCTTCTTCTCTTCCAGTCAAAAAAAAAGTTGAGGGGCAATTCACCTTATACAGGATCACAGAGTTGGAAGAGTCTCCCAAGGGCCATCTAATCCAACCTCTTTCTGCCATGCAGGAAAACACTTTTCAAGCCTTCCCAACATCCAACCCCCACTTTAAAACTTCTAGGGACACAAAACTCTGCCAGATTCCAAGACAGCTTCATATTCCACTGTCATAAAACTCTTACCATCAGGAAGTTCTTTCTAATGTTTGAGTGGAATCTGTGCAGGTACAACTGTACCAGGAGCTCCAATTTTGTTTGCTTTGCATTGAATGTTTGTTGTAGTCCTAAGTTTCAGGGACTCTGCATAGGTGGCATATTTTGGCTGCAATCATAGGGCAAGCCACCTGTCAATTATAGTTAGGTTCTCTGGTCCTGCCCCCTTTTTGGGTTAAGGAGGGAATAGGAACCAGTTTGGGTTCAGTCCACACAGAGAAGCTTTCCATGCAGGACATAATACCAAGAGCTCCTGTAGAAACCTTCGTCTTCTACAGCTTGGCCGGGGTTATACAGCCCACAGCTTGGCCGAGGATCATACAGCCCTACAGCTCCTTTGCTGAAAGACTTCAGTCAGCCATCACGGAAGCCTGAACTCCTTTTTTCCTGGAAGTCTACAAAACTCTGCTTGGTAAGGGTCTCTCATGGAAGCCAGAAGCAGTTGGTACCGGGTGCAGGGGCTCCACGCCAACAGAGGCAAAGACAGACTGCCCAGATTAGAAGTTAAGGATTTCCCCATTAGTTAGTATACAGTTATGAAGATAGTGCCTGTTCCCTGTGGACAAGATTGAGAGAGCCAATAGACAGTTAAGAAAGCTTTAAAGTGCCTGTTTGTTTTCATCAATAAAGAACTTTGTTGAACCTTTAAGCATTCTAGAGATTGTGTTTTAAGGAAATCCAAAGGCCTTTAATCTGAGGCAGCCCCGGCGTCCCGTTGGGCAAACAGAATTTATGTCCTGTCTACAGTCTTATGCACAGGCCCAGCGTGCGACAGCACAGAATCTCTTTTCCCATAGTTTGAATCCATTAGAATCATGGAATCAAAGAATCATGGAGTTGGAGGAGATTGTATGAGCCATCTAGTCTCCCTTCTGCCATGCATAAAAAGCACAAAGTACCCCCTGACAGATAGCCATCCAGCCTCTGTTTAAAAGCTTTCAAGGAAGGAACTTCCACCAGATTCCGAGCCAGAGAGTTCCACTGCTGAACAGCCCATATGACCAGGAAGTTCTTCCTAATGTTCAGGTGGAATCCCCTTTCCTGTCATTTGAACCCATTGCTCAAAGTCCTAGTTTCCAAGGCAGAAGAGAATAAGCTTTCTCCCTCTTCCTTATGACATCCTTTCACATATGTATACATGGTGATCATGTGTCCTCTCAACTTTCTCTTCTGGAGGTTAAACAGACCCAGTTCTTTAAGATGCTCCTCAGAGGGATTATTCATGGTCTCCAGACCTTTGAATCGCCCACTTCCTCTGGACTCCTTCTAGCTTAGACCAATATCTCTTTTGTATTGTATGGCCCAGAATTGTACACTGATTCCAGGTGAAGAGGTCTGACCAAGCAGACTAGAGAAGTGCCAGAACTTCCCTGGATATAGCCACTAGACTCCTATTGATGCAGGCCAAAATTCCATTGGCTTTTTGTCACGATGCCAGGGCTCTGACAATATTTAGGCAGAGATGAACCAAACTCCCATTTCGTGTTAAACAATTTAATTAAAACAGCACTTACTTTCTGGCTGTTTTAATAGTCCAAAACATTAAACATAAAGTTAGCACTCAGCCACAGAATAACCAAAAACTGATAGTAAAAGCTACACCGTAGTCAAAAGCCAGTCCAAAGATTCAAGGTTCCAGGATTCCAAAGGTTCGGGAGACAGATCAGGACACCGAAAATCCACAAACCTGGGGGGAAACCAGCAACCCATCTCTTGCATACCTCCACCCTTAATTGCTTTCACCCATGAATTCTTGTTTACAGATTACTCAACCCTTTAGAACTAAGACTTACATTAATCCTTCCATCACCAACTGCTAGGCCTACCACCACCAACCACCATCAACTGCAGAACATGATACATGACACTTTTTTAACTGCCGCATCACATTGCTGACTCATGTTCACCTTCCTCCCCACAAGGACTCCAATATCTTTCTCACATGTTGTCAAGCCAAGCACCCCCCATTCTATATCTTTGCATTTCATTTTTTTTCTGCCTAAGTGGAGTATCTTGCATTTGTCTTTGTTGAAATGCATTTTGTTAGTTTTGGCCAATCAGCTCTCTCATCTGTTGAAGTCCTTTTGAATTCTGATCCTGTCCTCTGGAGTATTCGCTCTCCCTCCTAATTTGGTCCCATCTGAAAATGTGATCAGCCTGCCCTCTAAACCTTCATCCAAGACATTAATAAAGATGTTGAACAGAACTGGACCCAAGATCAAAACCTCTTTATGGCACATTTGACACTCCAGATCAGCCCCAGGATAATGAGTAAGTGTAGATCTGCCTTTAGTCTCTGGGATAGCAGAAAACAAGCTTGTTCCCTCCTCAATATGGCATCCTTTCACATCTTTAAATAGAGCTATCAGGTCCCCTCTGAATTTTCTCTTGTCCAGGCTCAACCTGCTGAGTTTCCTAAGCCATTCTTCTTAGGTCTTCCAGGATCTGCAATATCCGCAGCTTCATGGTTGTGGCCGAATCAGATATTTACATCTCCTCCCATCAGAAACAAATAGCCAACACCTGTAGGGAAAAGGTCCGCAAGGCTAAAGCAAAAAACGAGCTCAGACTTGCCAGGGACATTAAAAACAATAAAAAGGGCTTCTTTTCGTATGTCAGTAGAAAAAGGAAAAACAAGGAGGCGATAGGACCTCTTCGAGGAGAAGATGGGGCAATGCTGACAGGGGATAGGGAAAAGGCAGAACTACTTAATGCCTTCTTTGCCTCGGTCTTCTCACAAAAAGAGAGTCTTCAACCTCAGCAAGATGGAGTGGATGAGGGATTGGAGGACATCCAACCCCAAATTGGGAAAGAAGTCGTCCAGGAATACCTGGCCGCTCTTAATGAGTTCAAGTCCCCTTTCAGGGCCAGATCAACTACACCCCAGAGTATTGAAGGAACTAGCGGAAGTCATTTCGGAACCATTGGCAACCATCTTTGAGAGTTCTTGGAGAACGGGAGAAGTTCCAGCAGTTTGGAGGAGGGCCAATGTGGTCCCAATCTTCAAGAAGGGAAAAAAGGATGACCCAAACAACTACCGTCCGGTCAGCCTCACGTCGATACCGGGCAAGATTCTGGAAAAGATTGTTAAGGAAGCGGTCTGCAAACACTTAGAAACAAATGCAGTCATCGCTAATAGTCAACATGGATTTATCAAAAACAAGTCATGTCAGACTAATCTGATCTCTTTCTTCGATAGAGTTACAAGCTGGGTAGATGCGGGGAATGCCGTGGATGTAGCGTACCTGGATTTCAGTAAGGCCTTCTTTGACAAGGTCCCCCATGACCTTCTGGCAAGGAAACTAGTCCAATGTGGGCTAGGCAAAACTACGGTGAGGTGGATCTGTAATTGGTTAAGTGGACGAACACAGAGAGTGCTCACTAATGCTTCCTCTTCATCTTGGAAAGAAGTGACGAGCGGATGCCGCAGGGTTCCGTCCTGGGCCCGGTCCTGTTCAACATCTTTATTAATGACTTAGATGAAGGGCTAGAAGGCATGATCATCAAGTTTGCAGACGACACCAAATTGGGAGGGATAGCCAATAGTCCAGAGGACAGGAGCAGAATTCAAAACGATCTTGACAGATTAGAGAGATGGGCCAAAACTAACAAAATGAAGTTCAACAGTGACAAATGCAAGATACTCCACTTTGGCAGAAAAAATGAAATGCAAAGATACAGAATGGGGGACGCCTGGCTCGAGAGCAGTACGTGTGAAAAAGATCTTGGAGTCCTCGTAGACAACAAGTTAAACATGAGCCAACAATGTGATGTGACGGCAAAAAAAGCCAATGGGATTTTGGCCTGCATCAATAGGAGCATAGTGTCTAGATTTAGGGAAGTAATGCTACCCCTCTATTCTGCTTTAGTTAGACCACACCTGGAATATTGTGTCCAATTCTGGGCACCACAATTCAAGAGAGATATTGACAAGCTGGAATGTGTCCAGAGGAGAGCGACTAAAATGATAAAGGGTCTGGAGAACAAGCCCTATGAGGAGCGGCTTAAGGAGCTGGGCATGTTTAGCCTGAAGAAGAGAAGGCTGAGAGGAGATATGATAGCCATGTATAAATATGTGAGAGGAAGCCACAGGGAGGAGGGAGCAAGCTTGTTTTCTGCTTCCCCGGAGACTAGGACACAATGGAACAATGGCTTCAAACTACAAGAGAGGAGATTCCATCTGAACATTAGGAAGAACTTCCTGACTGTGAATGCCGTTCAGCAGTGGAACTCTCTGCCCCGGAGTGTGGTGGAGGCTCCTTCTTTGGAAGCTTTTAAGCAGAGGCTGGATGGCCATTTGTCAGGGGTGATTTGAATGCAATATTCCTGCTTCTTGGCAGAATGGGGTTGGACTAGATGGCCCATGAGGTCTCTTCCAACTCTTTGATTCTATGATTCTACAATGCACATATGCATTGTGCCCGTGCCTTAATGTAATGTGGTTTACTCTTTGGTTCACTAATGGACATAACAGGCTCTATTTCAGAGGATTTCCCAAATATGACTCTGCCAAAGCTGTTACTTTGCATTTCGGCATGCATTTGTGGGGTGTGTCATCGAAACACTGCACTTTCAAGCTGCTTCCAAACTGCATTAAGTGGTCAGTGCAGATGTATTGCAAATGGCTCGATCCAGGTCTGTTGTGGGGCAAAATATTCTGCTTTGCCTCCACCTTATTGTTTCTGGTGTAGCCAAGCTCAGAGTTCTGGAAAGTTTACTTTTGCAAGCAAGAATATACTTTCTCCGTTTTGCGAACCCTTCCCATGATGCTGCATGTGTGTTTAGCAGTCTTTGCGGCCATTTGCCTCACGGTTCAGATGTCAACATAAGCTTTTGCTTTGTACACGCGCCTAGCAGCCTCCTCTATTGCAGAATCACTCATCGGGTTGTTGTCTCTTTCCTCTCTTGATTTCGCTCTGGGCATAACATAACTCTTCCCTCTTAAACAATTTGCGGAGGAATTGTGGGGAGATCCGAAGATAGCTTGGACACAGCCTGGAGAGCCGAGCCAAGTATGATATACAACAGAAAATGCCTGGGCACGGTGCCATTGGAGTCTCATCAGATAGGAGCCAATCCTAAGGGCACGGTTTAGAGGAGAGGATATTTTGCAGTTTGCCTCTCTCCCAACCTCATCTCTAAGATCATGTGAAATGCAATAGGGGGGAAAAACCAAACTAACATTGATCATTCTTTGATTGTCTAGCTAAATTTACTATGGAAAATCGTGGGGTCTCGAAGGAACAGATGGAGGAGCTCGTGCCAATAAAACCGAAGCGTCTCTTCCAAATGTAAAGATAACAGAAGCTCAGCTGAGATGTGAGGAATAGAACGAAGGGTAAACTTTGAAAAACAGAGAAAGGAGAATCAGGATCCAATTAGTGGGAAGGATTGCCTAGATTATACAACAGAGATAAAAGCCGAGAAGTGTAATTGGAAACAATGATGCTTAGTTTTCAGCTATCCAAAGCATGTAAGCTGAAATAATTTTTGGAACAAATAGAAAGCGGGTGAGAGAGCCGCAGAAAGAAGGCATTTCGCATGGATGTGGGTTTCTGTGTGTGTATTTTTGAGAAGGAGGTATCAAAGCTTGAGGTCCCTTGAAATGAAAACAATTCAAAACATTCAGTATAATTTCGTAGGAATTTTCTAGGGCCTCCAGAAAGAGAGCTCTCTATTAACCATGGTTTCCTGTTTGCACAATCATCTTCGGAGACCATGGAAGGACCTCCGGTGGACCTCACTGGGCCATGGAATTGCTTCATGACAGCTACAGAGACATAAACATAGATTCATAAAGTTGGAAGAGACACCACCAAGTCCATCCCTTCTTTGACCCCACCAAGTTCATCACCTTTCCGTGGCCACCACCAAGTCTATCCCCTTTTGTGACCCCACCAAGTTCATCGCCTTTCTGTGGCCACCACCAAGTCTATCCCCCTTCTGTGACCCACTAAGTCCATCCCCTTCTGTGACCCTCACCAAGTCCATCCTCCTTCTGTGACCCCACCAAGTTCATCACCTTTCTGTGGCCACCACCAAGTCTATCCCCCTTCTGTGACCCACTAAGTCCATGCCCTCCTGTGACCCCACCAAGTTCATCACCTTTCTGTGGCCCCCACCAAGTCTATCCCTCTTCTGCAACCACCGAGTCTATCCCCCTTCTGTGACCCACCATCTATCCCCTTCTGTGACCCCACCAAGTTCATCACCTTTCTGTGAACCCCACCAAGTCTTTCCCCCTTCTGAGACCCAACGTCCATCCTCCTTCTGTGACCCCACCAAGTTCATTGTCTTTCTGTGACCTTCACCAAGCCCATCCCCCTTCTGTGACCCCGCCTAGTTCATCACCTTTCGGTGGCCCCCACCAAGTCCATCCCCCTCCTGTGACCCACCAAGTCTATCCCCTTCTGTGACTCCACCAGGTTCATCGCCTTTCTGTGACCCCCACCAAGTATTTCATAGAATCATAGAATCAAAGAGTTGGAAGAGACCTCATGGGCCATCCAGTCCAACCCCCTGCCAAGAAGCAGGAATATTGCATTCAAATCACCCCTGACAGATGGCCATCAAGCATCTGTTTAAAAGCTTCCAAAGAAGGATCCTCCACCACACTCCGGGGCAGAGAGTTCCACAGAAAGTTCACCTACATCCAGAGAGCACTGTGGACTTCAACAATGATGAATCTGGACCAAAATTGGTACATAGACCCAACATGGCCAACTGTGAATACTGGTGGGATTTGGGGAGGATTGACCCCACAATTTTGGGAGTTGTACTTCACCCACATTCACTGATAGGAATTGTGGGAGTTGAAATCCAAAACACCTGGAGGGCCCAAGTTTGCCCATGCCTGATCTATACTTTAATTGCTATGGCTCAAGGATCGCACTCCATCCGCCCCACTGGCTTGAAGTATGAGATCAATAAAGATCCCTAATTCAAGATGATCCGTGGCCGTTTGTGAGGCGCAGGCTCCCCAGGAGGAGTGGAGGCAGCAAACCAGCCAGAACAAACGTGAGGCACATCGCCCCACACTTGTGATGGCTTGGCTCTGTGCCCAACATACCAAGCAATCCAGTCTGGTGAGCTGAAATCCTCGGAGGACGGAAAACTCTGGTCCCATTCAGATTCAAAACAACTGCAGCCCCACCAAGCAGCAGCACGGTAATTCCACTTTGGCCTGGATGCTGAGGCGCTCTGGTCGCATTTATGTTCAATCAGACCCGAGTGTGTGTTTGTGCACAGGTGGGGAAGTGGGGGAAAGCGAAGCACATTTTCCACTTCTGTGCCTGTCTACACTGTTGTCCTCCGTGTCCTTTAAAGCAAGGGTGGACAGCTGTTGGAGGTTACTGCTGGGGGAAAAAATGAGCCTTTCGGACATCATTTTGGGGCCAAACTGGCCACCTTAGGTTCAAAACAAAGTGAACAGAAATGGATTATTCTCAAAAAAGTTTCTGCTCTCTAGTTCCAAAATGGCTTGCATGTTTGTATATATGTGTCTTCAAGTCATCTCTTGAATGATGACAAGCGACAACCTCATGAATTTCATAGGGTTTTCTTCAGTAAGGAATTCTCAAAGTTTGTTTTGCTAGTTCCTCCTGGAATTGGGGAAAGTTCTTAAAATCACAGAATCATAGATTTGGAAGAGATCCCCAGAGGTCAATTAGTCCAAACCCTGTCTATCATGCAGGAAAAGCACAATCAAAGCACCACATTGCTCCTACTACATTTCTCTTCTTTTTGGAATGCCACTTCCAGAATTTCCCTGCCAGCATGGATTCCAAAAGTGACAGTCCAAAAAGACACCTTTTCCCAAGCTCTGGACGCCCTACATGGAAGCATTTCACGGAAAGTGGCAAAGGTCAGATCTTGGGTTTTTTTGGGGGGTTGTGTGTGTGCCAGGAGCAACTTGAGAAACTGCAAGTTGCTTCTGGTGCAAGAGAATTGGCCACCTTCAAGGACATTGCCTGGGCATACCCAGATGTTTTGATGTTTTACCATCCTTGTGGGAAGCTTCTCTCATGTCCCCACATGGGGAGCCAGAGCTCACAGAGGGAGCTCAACCCGCTCTTCCCAGCAGTCCTGCTAGCACAAGAGTTTAACCCATTGCATCACCAGGGGTGTTTCAGTTTGACTCAGGCAACTCCATGAATTTCATCTCTGCTGATGATCATGCCATCACCACCCAAGTAGGGAGCTTTGAAATGGTTAAACAGAAGCTCTCCAAAGCTTTAGATGCTCTTACTACATATTACAGGGAGAACCAGTTGATTCTCAATCCATCTAAAACTCAGATATGTGCTTTTCAAGCTGAAGATTAATTCTGACAAGACAGAGGTCCTTCTGGTCGATCGTAAACTGGACCGGGGTATTGGGTGGCAACCTGTGCTGGACAGGGTTGCACTGAAGTCACAGGTCCGCAGTCTGGGTGTCCTCCTGGACTCATCACTTACCCTTGAAGCTTAGGCGTGCACCAGCTGTGACCGTACCTCGTGAAGTCAGATCTGGCCAGAGACTGTGCGCCCTCATTTATCTCTGAAAAATCCTATTCTAGTTATATTTTACTTTGTTCACGTCAGCATATTTTCAATTTTAATCTATTACATTTGGCCCGGCCATTTTTAAAATTGTTTATGTCACTATTTATTGTTTTTTATTTATGTGATTTATATGATTTGTATTTTATTGATTGTTTATTGATGTTGTGTTTATTGATGTTTCGTTTGATGTACTTTGGGCTTGGCCTCATGTAAACTGCACCGAGTCCCTTGGGGAGATGGTAGTGGGGTACAAATAAAGATTATTATTATTATTATTATTATTATTATTATTATTATTATTATTATTATTATTATTATTATCCTTAAGAACAGACGAGCATCTCGAGCTCTGAGGATTACCTGTTTCTCTTCAATCCTGCTGTGACCAGAGATTGCAACATCAACAATCCATACTTTGTTTTTTAGCACAAACGTGAGGTCAGGAGTCTTGTGCTCCAAAACTCTGTCAGTCTGAATTTGGAAGTGCCAGAGTAGTTTGACGTGCTCATTTTCTGTAATTTTTTCCAACTTGTGATCCCACCAGTTCTTTGTTGCAGGCAGATGGTCTTTGTGACATAAATTCCAATGAAACATCTGAGCAACGGTGTTATGCCTCTGCTTGGAGTCTGTCTGCGCGATCTTCTTGCAGCACCTGAGGATGGGATCTATTGTTTCATCTGCTTCCTTGCAGAGTCTACACTTGGGATCTGTCATTGACTTTTCAGTTTTGGCTTTGATGGCATTTGTTCTAATGGCTTGTTCTTGGGCTGCCAGAATCAGGCCCTCCTTTGTCTCCTTTTTCAAAGTCCCATTTGTGAGCCACATCCAGGTATTACTATTATTATTATTATTATTATCATTATTATCCCCAGATTGTTTTGCTAATTTCCCTGCAAAAAAGGAGGGAGAAAAAAGAGATGACCCAATGGAGAAGGATCCTTTTTCAGCTGCCAATATTTTTAATAAGCAACTTAGTCAATGTTAGCACAGCTGTTGGTTGGGATCAGGTCTAGGGATGAGTCACTTTTGGACGCAGAGGCTTCCCGAGGTTTATCTCCCCTTGAAACACGTGCGGCAACTCTGTCCCCATTGCTACCGAATCCAAAACACACAAGCAACGGGAACAACATCTTCAACAGCAAAATAGATGAGTAGACGATGGCCAATGCTTGGAGCAATATGTGTGTGTGTGTGTGTGTGTGTGACAATTATACCCAGAATCCCCTACCCAGCAATTGATAATCCCATAGTTGCATGAATGTATCCTATCCTCTTTGGAAGCAGTCCATATCTGCAGCTGTCCTTACACCCTACGCAGGTTGAAAATTGTGAAATTACCAAAAAATTAAATACAAAATAGAACCTAAAAATTACAACTGACTTTTCCCCTTTTCATGCAAGAGCAAATGCCAAGCTATTGCATCTACTTCTTGTTTTACTTAATTGTATTCCGGCTTCTGCTCAAAACAAAGCAATATATTTCAAATCCGTTATCAAACTATTGCATCTACTTCTTGTTGAACTTAATTGCATTTTAGCTCCTGCTCAGTATAAATATTAATATATAACCACAAGAAATGGACCAAACTTGGCACAAATACTCAATATGCCCAAATGTGAACACTGGCGGAGTTTGGGGGAAATACACCTTGACATTTGGGAGTTGTAGTTGCTGGGATTTATAGTTCACCTACAATCAAAGAACATTCTGAACTCCACCAACGACGGAATCGAACCAAACTTGGCACACAGAACTCCCATGACCAACAGAAAATACTGGAAGGGCTTGGTGGGCATTGACCTTGAGTTTTGGAGTTGTAGTTCACCTACATCCAGAGAGCAGGTGGAGGGCTCTTGGTGGGAGGATTTGCGTGTTTCCAAAAAGAAGGACATGCAAAGAGATCTTCAGCCTTCTCTGCCAAAGGGGTTCCTAAGACCTTCAGAAATATATTTTCTGATGGTCTTTGGTGACCCCTCTGAAACTCCCTTGCGACCCCCTCAGGGATCCAGGTTGAGAAACACTGCTCAAAGGGCACATCTACACTGTAGATGTCCCACTTTAAACTGCCTGAGTTGTAGTTTTACAAGGTCTTGTGCATTTTCTTCCAAAGAGGCATTGTTCCTCACCAAACAATGTGGAATCAAACAATGATGTATCTGGACCAAACTTGGCACGAATACTCAATATGCCCAAATAGGAATACTGGTGGAGTTAGGGGATAATAGACTTTGACATTTGGGAGTTGGAGTTGCTGGGATTTATAGTTCATCTAGAGCATTCTGAACACCACCAACAATAGGATTGGGCCAAATTTCCCACATAGAACCCCCATGACCAACAGAAAGTACTGTGTTTTCTGATGGTTCTTGGCGACCCCTCTGACACCCCCTTGCAACCCTCCCAGGGGTCCCAACCCCAGGTTGAGAAATACTGATATAGAATCTTATTGTATGAGAATTGTACTACAGGTGTGTCTGAACTGTAGAATGACATCACCTTAACTTCTGTGGAATGGCTGAATGCTATGGAATCATGGGAGATGTAGTTTTACAAGGTCTTTGGTGTTCTTTACCGAAAAACGCCAGCTCCTCACCAAACTACAACTCCAATGATTCCATAGCATTGAGTCATGGAAACCACGGTGGCGCAGTGGGTTAAACCCCTGTGCCAGCAGGACTGAAGACTGACAGGTCGCAGGTTCAAATCCGGGGAGAGCGTGGATGAGCTCCCTCTATCAGCTCCAGCTCCTCAGGCAGGGACATGAGAGAAGCCTCCCACAAGGATGATAAAACATCAAAACATCCAGGCGTCCCCTGGGCAATGTCCTTGCAGATGGCCAGTTCTCTCACACCAGAAGTGACTTGCAGTTTCTCAAGTCACTCCTGACACGACACGACCAAATGGCAGTGAAAGTGGTGTCAAACTGCATTCATTCCACAGTGGAAACTTTGGAGACATGGGTTCGGATCTCTGCCTGTCCTTCAAAACCCACTGGGAAACCTTAGGCAAGTCACACACTCTCAGCCTCAGAGAAAGGCAATGGCAAACCTCTTGTGAATAAGACTATCACCAAGCAAACAAACCCCGGTGAAGCCAAACTAGACTTTAGGGGGGTCAACTCCAAGGAGAGATGACCCTTAGTTCCCACCAAAGAGGGAACGCTACCTTGGCAAGCCTTCAGAGAAGCCTGATTCCAGCCATTTTATTTAATATTAATAATTGAAATGAGACCCTTGCCAAAGCGAAGAAGAGGCATCGAAGTGTTTATTAGCGATTCAGCTGAGATCGGATGCATTGCAGGGATCATTCCACCACAAGCATGCTGCTAGGGCAGTTACAAGCATATTTATAGAGAAAATACAAAGGAAAACAGTTCAAATTCCCCGCCCGCCCTCTGCCTCTGGAGGGCCAATCAGCAGGCTTTCCTTGCTTCTGAGGATGGGCGAATCAGAAGCAGGCAAGGCGGGACAACCGCAGACAATGGGGGAAATGATGGGATTACAGATTTGCCGGCTGTGATGATTGTCTTTGTTTCTTGCCGGCAAGATACAATCTCTGTAAACAAAGGCTTTCCTGTCCATGATGAGTTTCGGTTGAGAATGACATCAGGGTGGGCAGCGGACCTCAGGGGGTCAACGCTGCCCCTTGTAAATCAATCACAAATGTCCGGTATCTCATTTTGAGTTCTTATACAAAGTTCATATAAAATTTCCCTTCCCACCCCACATCTTTATTTTTTTTTTCCAATATTGATTTATTAAAAGAACTGGAAATCCCATGTCCCTGGGGAAGGTTTGTGGAAGCGGAGGTGGCTTGCAGTCCAAGTCCGGCAGCAAAGAGTTATTTCTCTTGGTAGAAGTCAGCGGATGGGTGCTGAGTTGATAGATAACATGATCCATTGCTCGGTCCTTGGGGGAACTACAACTCTCACAAAGGGCAGAAGTCCCAAGATCCAGCCATTTCCCAAAAGCCTCGTGGGGTCCTTGTTGTTGTCAGTGCCTTGGCAATGTGACCAAGACTTAACCCTTGTTGTGTAGTCTGGTGCCCTTGCCCTTTGCAGAACTATAAGCCACTATCACTTATTTTGGGGGGGGGGGGAGGTGCTTGACATCACTGGGATGGGCTCCCCCTTGGTGTTCTTCATAGGTCTGAAGCAACTTGAAGGCACACAACTGACATGTTCCATTTGTAAAACCTTTTTGCTTTCATCCTTGTTTATTTGCTTCTCCTCCTTTCTCTCTCTTGCTCTCTCTGCGCACCGTCCTTGGCACCAAAAGGAGCAGTGACATCGTTTCGGTCTCCTCTTGCTTTCCCTCCGGGTCCCACCCAGGCTCCCCTTCCTGTTTCGGTGGAAACCTCCTCGGCACTCAGATGTCTTTGGCAGCCCTTCAGGAAGCTGACGGTCGCCTTCATCTTCTCTGGAAATGTCGACTCCAAAGGGGAAACCAGGTGATGCAAAGTGCCCATGAGCAAGGCGGCCACGGTGGCCTCTCCAGAAGCCGTTCCAGCAGGCCCCAGCCAAAACCAGTGCCCAAGTCTGCAAGGAGATGCATTACCTGTTTGGACTACAGCTCCCAACAGGGGGCAAAAGAAGGCCACAGCCCAGGCATGGGCCAATTTCAGCCCTCCCTCCAGGTATTTTGGACTTCAACTCCCACAATTCCTTACAGTCGGTAGACAGTTAGGAGTTCAAAACATCTGGAGGGCTGAAGTTAGCTCATGCCTGCCATAGCTCCATTCTCACCTGAGTGGAACTTCATAGGAGCATATTTATTTATTTATTTGGGTTGTTGTAGGTTTTTTTGGGCTATATGGCCATGGTTCCAACAGACCTCGCTACCTCTGAGGATGCTTGCCATAGATGCAGGCGAAACGTCAGGAGAGAATGCCTCTAGACCATGGCCGTATAACCCGAAAAAACCTACAACAATCCAGTGATTCCGGCCATGAAAGCCTTCGACAATACATTTATTTATTATTTATTTATTTCAAAAATTTGTACCCCGCCCTTCTCAACCCCCACAAGGGGGGGGGGGAACGACTCAGGGTGGCTTACATCCGGCACAATTCAATGCCACTACATGTAAATAATACATAGAGTAATTAACATATAAATGATAAATTAATTTAAAAGTTAGTTTAAAATAAAAAGTAAATTAATAAAAAAGTACAATAGTACTGACTGTCTAGCCTTATGTAAAAACAAATTCAGAGAGCACAACACAATCAGAAGCCTATCCATAGTCCATTTTCCATAACATTATCATCATTGTATTGTCGAAGGCTTTCATGGCCGGGATCACTGGGTTGTTTTAGGTTTTTCCGGGCTATATGGCCATGTTCTGGAGGCAATTGCCTCCAGAACATGGCCATATAGCCCGGAAAAAACCTACAACAACCCATTATCATCATTGCCATTGTCAATTATCTGCCAGTTACCCAAAGGCCTGGTCCCATAACCACATTTTCAATTTCCTCCTGAAGGCGAGGAGGGATGATGTTGACCTGATTTCGCTGGGGAGCGAATTCCACAGGCAGGGGGCCACCACCGAGAAGGTCCTGTCCCTTGTTCCCGCCAAGCGTGTTTGTGCCAAAGGCGGGGCCAAGAACAGGGCCTCCCTAGAAGATCTTAAGCTTCGAGGTGAGACATAGAGGGAGATACGTTCGGACAGGTAAGTTGGGCTGGAGCCTCGTAGTACCACCAGGAGCCCCTTTGGGACTCAGGTTTTCTCCCCGAAAGCTCAGTCAGCACTTGTGCTGGGGTGCATCTACACTAGTGTTTCTCAACCTGGGTGTCGGGACCCCTGAGGGGGTTGCATGGGGTTGTCAGAGGAGTTGCCAAAGACCATCAGAAAACATCGAGCCCCCGGTGGCGCAGTGGGTTAAACCCCTGTGCCGGCAGGACTGAAGACCAACAGGTCGCAGGTTCAAATCCGGGGAGAGCGCAGATGAGCTCCCTCTATCAGCTCCAGCTCCTCATGCGGGGACATGAGAGAAGCCTCCCACAAGGATGATAAAACAGCAAAACATCCAGCCATCCCCTGGGCAACGTCCTTGCAGACAGCCAATTTTCTCACACCAGAAGCGACTTGCAGTTTCTCAAGTCACTCCTGACACGACAAAAAAATATTAAAAAATCAGAAAACATAGTCCGACTTGGCCGCTGTGGTCCATGCTCCCGTTACATCCCAAATAGACTACTGCAATGCACTCTATGTGGGGTTACCTTTGAAGACTGCCGGGAAGCTCCAATTAGTCCCACGGTTGGCAGCCAGGTTGCTCACCGGAGAAGCAGACAGAGAGCATACAACCCCTCTGCTACACCAGCTCCACTGGCTGCCGATCTGCTACCAAGCACAATGCAAAGTGCTGCTCTTAACCTTTAAATCCCTGAACGATTCTGGCCCAGATTACCTATCCGAACGTATCTTCTGTTACGAACCATCACGAAGATGGAGAGGCCCTGATCTTGATCCCACCACCATCGCAAATGCGGCTGGTGGGGAAGAGAGGCAGGGCCTTCTCAGTAGTGGCCCCCTGTCTATGGAACTCTCTCCCCAGTGACATCAGATTGGTTACCTCCCTCCTGTCCTTTGGAAAGAAACTCAAAACCTGGTTATGTGACCAAGCATTTGAATGATAGAGGCAGCACTTGAAAATAAGACTCAAGTGATATGAATGACAATGGACTGACCGGATGTTGATTTTTAAACCTGCGTAGTTTTAACAAATGTTTTATTAATGTAATTGTTTTAATGAATTGTTTGAAATGTATTTTCTGAATGTGGATGGCACTGAATGAGTGCCTGTTGTGGGATTAACATAACTCAAAAACCACTGGACGAATTGACACCAAATTTGGACACAAGACACCTAACAACCCAATGTATGTCCTTCACTCAAAAAAACATGGAAAAACACAGCAGAAGGGATTTAAAAAGCAAAAAAAACACCCAAAATTACATTAAAACGCATGCGCAAAACCACACATATATGCACACACAAAACACATACACAGAAAAGGGAAAGGAAGGAAGAGGGAGAGAAGAAGGGGAGAGAAAGAAGGAAAGAAAAAAGGATAGAGAAGGAAGAAAGTAGAGAAGGAAGGAGAGAAAGAGAGAAAGACGGAGGGAAGGAGAGAAGGAAGGAAAGAAGGGTAGAGAAAGAAGGAGCGAAGGAGGTAGAAAATGAGGGAGAGAAGAGAAAAAAAGGAGGGAAGGAGAGAAGGAAGGAAAGAAAGAAGGGTAGAGAAGTAAGTAGAAAAGGAAGGAGAGAAAGAGGGAGAGAAGAGAAAGAAGGGAAGGAGAGAAGGAAGGAAAGAAGGGTAGAGATGGAAGGAAGGAGAGGAGGGAGCGAAAGAGGGAAAGAAGGAGGGAAAGAGAGAAGGAAAGTTAGAGAAGGAAGGAAGGAGAGAAAGAAATAAAAAAGTGAAAGAGGGAAGGAAGGAAGGAGAGAAGGAACAATAGAGAGATAGAGGGAAGGAAGAAAAGAGACAAGGAAAATGGAACCAAAGAGCAAAGGAAGCGAGAAAAGAAACAGGTAGCGAAGGAAGAAAGAAGAAGAGAACGAAAAGGAAGAAGGCAAGAGGGAGGGAAGGAAGGGTAGGAAAAAGGAGAGAAAGAGGGAGGGAAGGTTGGCCACAGCAAAGCGAGGCAGGTACAGCTAGTCAATAGTAAATAAAAATGGCATTGACAGTGCCCAAGATTCAACTAGAAAAATAAGGTGAAGTTAAGAGTGGAGGTCTTTGGGGAACACCGGCAGTCATTCTCCTACCAATTCATTGACCACCTGACCCTTTACTGGAGGGAAAAAAGACCAAAGGCGCCTTCTTGCAACCAATGGAACAAACCTAGGCCATTGAAATGTGGGAGGGGGTGAGAGGAAGAGCCGATGTTATACTTTCCAGGGGTTTGCAAATGGGCAGCTTCTTTCCACCGCTCCAGAGAAAGGAAGCAGGTTTACTAAACAGTGTGACATCACTTGTTTGCCTACCAGTGAGGCAATGGGTTTCTTTTTCTCTCCTTTTTTATTACCTGCGCTACCTCTCCGCATTTACCCCCGGAGCCTTCTTGAAAAGACAGCTTGGAGAGGGGGAAAAAGAAGGGAAAAGGTGGCATGAAGCTGGGTGGCATTCGTGGGAGCTGAAACCCAAGGAGGCCTGAAAGAACGATGCGCACAGAGCCGTGCCAAAGAGGGGAGGAAAGAAAGGCCCTCTCCCTTTGTGGGATGCCAAGCGGGGCCTTGGGCAAAGCGCACGCTGACGCATGACAGGTACACCCAGCCTTGAGTCAAAGTGGCCAAAGAGCGGGTGGAAACATGGCACGGCGCTCAATGCCTCCTTGTTTGGATGGAGAAACTGTTTGCAGAGATGGGACTCTGGTTACGACTCACAGATCCCTGGGTCCAGTCTTCAGGGGTCACCAACAGATGAGTGAAGAGGGTGCCAACGCTTGTCTTTTGGGGGGGGGGGCTCAGATCCAGGCCAAAGGAAAGAGCTGTGTGAGAAAGACCTGAGGACAGCGGGGATTGGAGGCCTCTCATCCAAGGAGTCCGCTTGATGGCAGTTCATAAAAATACCTTAAAACAGTGGTTCTCAACCTGGGGTCCCCAGATGTTTTTGGCCTTCAACTCCCAGAAATCCTAACAGCTGTTAAACTGGCTGGAATTTCTGGGAGTTGTAGGCCAAAAACATCTGGGGGCCCCAGGTTGAGAGCCACTGCCTTAAAGCTCATGGCACTTCCATTTGGGGTTCACTGAAAGAAGGGGTGAAGCTTTGAGTTTCAAAGCCTCAATTTGAGTTTCCAATCCTGTGGAGATGCTTCATTTCTCTGCCTCCTTCTACACTGCCATATAACATCCATATTATCTGATTTGAACTGGATTATATGGCAGTGTGGACTCATATAATCCAGTTCAAAGCAAATAATGTGCATTATCTGCTTTAATGATTTGGATTATATTGCAATGTAGAAGGGGCCTTAGTCTCTGAGTTAAGAAACCAGGTTGGCTTGGCCAACAAACATTCAGGTCCTTCAAATGTTAGACCTTTTTCTGGGTAATTTGACCTGCTGGTTCCAAAAATGGCATTAGTTTTCTCCTATCGGTTGTAGTTTTTGAGATACAGAACATCTTCCAGTCACAATCTAATCATGATAGCCATATCTAAGAAACTAGAGGTGATACTAGCTATCCAATACAATTTTTTGAATCAGTGCCCCAAAGAACCCAGAAACAGGCCTAAAAACCAAGACACCAAGAACGTTTTTTTTGTTGAGTTATGCAATTTGCAAGCTATGGACTCTTGAGCTCATTGGCATAATTTTGGCCAATAAGTTCCCAATCTGTGAAGGCAATTTTGGATCCTGGTCCTCTGTGGTATTGGCTATCCCTCCCAAGTTGTACCATCTGAAAATTCATCATGACTCCCCTTGATCTAGATACTATACTTCTTATGGTAGAACCTAGAATCACCTTGGCTTTTTTAGATGCTGCATCAGTTGACTCCAGATGTGATCTACTCAGACTCTGAGATCTTTCCTACATGGACTGCTTTTGAGCCAAGTGTCACCCATCCTATATCCGCGTATTTCATGATTTCTAAGTGTGGTACTGTATATTTAGGTTCATTTTGTCCATTCAGATCTCTAATGTGTTAAGGTACTTTGGGATGCTGATATTGTCCTCTGTCTTCCCAATTTGGTGTCATCTGCAAGTTTGTTATGCATACCTTGTATTCCATCATCCAACTCATTGACAAAAACATTGAATAGCACTGGAAACAGGACAGACCCTATGGCACCTCGCTGGTCACTTCTCTCCAGGATGAAGAGGAGTCATTGAGGAGCACTATTGAGGAGCACAATTACTAAGCTAGTAAGATGTGAACTCTAGAAAAACACACCTAACATTGTCTAGAGATCACATCTTACTAGCTTACTTTTGTATCTGTTGCTACTCAATTGGCCTGGAGACACTCCATCAGGCATGGGGGGGGGGGGGAGGACATAGGACTATAACATTTGAACTCTATGAGGAGAAGTAAAGCAACTCCTCTTGGTATCCAGAGGGTCTCTGAGGAAAGCAACAAGAGAGATATGTCTTCGGTCATGGAAACTGACTCTGCTCTGAAATAGAAGGGAGACTTCACCATGTTTAGTGTGTAGCAGCAGAGATTTATGGCTCCTAGGATGGTCCAAAGGGGTGAGTAAGACCTTCCATGGTAAACAACACCACAACAAGAACTTTTATGTCTCCACGCCCGTATGTGGACAAAGTGCCTTTCAGCAGAGTGTGCCAGGACGCCAGGATCTCCATGTTGATGCGTGAGATTCCCAAGGGGAGAAGACTCAAAGCAGGAAATGTGAGTTTCAACCAGGACAGCTCACCAAACATGGAATGGGAAGATGTCACATTAAGTTAGCTTCCACTTTCATGGTAGGTTTGGCGCTCAGGACCTCCACAAAAGTGGAAAAACTGAACAAATATATTTTTTAAAAAAATCCTAAGAGAACACCTCTCTCAAAATTTCTAGATCCTCCAACATGACTCTATGAAGACCTATGAAGACTCTATGTACTTGAAGACCTTCAAATGCCTAGAGAAGCATTTTCTGTAGGAATCTTTAGGTTGACCTAAAGATCCACTAATTGACCATTGGAGGATCTAGAGCAGTGGTTCTCAACCTGGGGTGCCCAGATGTTTTTGGCCTACAACTCCCAGAAATCCCAGCCAGTTTAACAGCTGTTAGGATTTCTGGGAGTTGAAGGCCAAAAACATCTGGGGACCCCAGGTTGAGAACCACTGATCTAGAGATTCATCGACAAGGACTGGTTCTTGAGCTAATCCAAGTTTCTGGATACTTTTAAAAGATGGGATTTCTATTTATGTGTGTATGCATACCTTCTCCAGCAAAACATCAAACCAAGGCTCTATGTATAATTTAAAATACACTTTATTGTCTCATTTGTTCTCATTTTGTTATACAAAGAAGTTAAATAACTTAAATACATTCTCCACAGTCACTCCAGAATCAGATTTATATACCTACAAAGCTGTACACATGAGGTAGAGAAAAATAATAATAATTTAGGCTCCCCATAAGACGTAAACCGTCCGCAACCCATCCCCATGGAAATCCTTTTTTTAAAAAAATACTACAAATCCTTCATATGTTAGCATTTGTTCCTCTCAACCCTTCCATTTCGAGGTGCACAGAAGAAGTCTTTATGTCAGATCCTTAGAGGAAAGGCAGCACTGAGAAGGCAAGAACAAGCAAAATCCCTCAATATAGCTATGGATAGAAGAGATGAGTATGTCAGGCTTCAGGGAAACACACTGGTCCAGGCCAGAGAGTCATTTCTGAAACAAAGATTTCATCACCCCTACCAGCTGGTTTGGTTTGGATTGAGAGAGGACAGGAAAAGAACATCTCAAGTCAGTATCAACCATCTTTCATCTGGAAACATCCAGAGATGCACCCATCATCTGAAGGTGCTTCAGACTACCCTTCCCATCAGTCCTGAACACTGGCCATGTTGAGTGGAGCTCATGAGAGTCATGGGCCCAAATATATGAAGGAGTCCATGTTGAGGACCATGGGATGTTCTGACATCTCATGGTCCTCCTTCTGGTTGGCTTCTGACTTCCATTCCATATACCAACACAATAGGGCAAGAAATATTGAATATCTGGAATAGCAGAAACAACATTATGGGGGTCTCTGCTTTCCACACTTCTATTTTAGGAGGACACTTTTATCCGTCCTTCACACCCTGAACATTGGAGAATAATACAACATGCTTCTATGTTCTATAGGAGTTTGATACCACTGTAATTGTCATATCTCATTTATGGAATACTGGGAATTATCGTTTAAAGGGGGAGTTAGAATGTGCCTCCAGATGAACCAGAACACTGACATCCTGAGGAATTCACCAAATTTAATTAGTCTGATGCTGGCCCTCCAGATGTTTAAGATATCAGCTCCCAGAATGTCTTGGACATTGGTCTAGGGTCTTCAAGAGGCAAGGATTTCATGGCAAGGCAGTCAAGAGTGGTCTCAAACTGGAACAAACCTGTAGTGTAGAAACTACAAGGGTGGGCATCACCTGACCCAATAGATGTGTCTGGATTACAACTTCCAGAAACTTTGCCAACCTTGTCAGTGGCGAGCAATTCTTGGAGCTGCAATGCAAACAGGTCTGAAGGGCCACTCCACTCTAAGATGGTCTCTTGTGATGATCTAATGGTCTCAATGCAAGTCCTCTTTCTTTTCTGTCTAATCCCTGTTCAATTGTGGACAATTGTAGCCATCCTTCCATGTTGGCTAGGTTGAAGCCCCACTCTAAGATGGTCTCTTGTGATGATCTAATGGTCTCAATGCAAGGCCTCTTTCTTTTCTGTCTTCTGTTCAACTGCAGCCATCCTTCCACATTGACTAGGTTGAGGTACAAAGACCCCAATGAAAGTGAAAAACCAAAAATAAAAATGCTTGCTATTTTTTAAATCTGAGAGAACACTTGCCTAGGAATGTCTAGGTCCTCCAGCACAATTCTATGGTCAATATCTATGTAAGGTGTCCCAATAATCTCTAGGTCACCATGAGACCTCTGATGTAAACTAATCATATAATTGTACTGGAAGAACTAGGTATTTCTAGAGAGAACACTTTAGTCGAATCCACTGAATAACCAAAAACCACAAAAGTCAACCCCATGAATGTTCTCTGATGGCACATTGCCAATCCAAGGTAAAGCAATCAAAAGCTTTGCTCTTCTCTCCAAGATTAGCCAAGCTTGGATTAAGATCCTCCAACTGCTTTATACTTCAACTTCCAGAAGCCATGATCTGAATGAAGAGCAATGTACCTTGGGCAGAAAGAGGGCGTTTATAATAGCTCAGGTATTCCATTGAGAGTGGAAAGTCAAGTCCTTCTCTCTTGACGTGTGATGAATGCTAAAACTCCTACCACGTTCCTTATTCTTCCTTCCTCCTGCCAGGGGAGGCATTCAGTTAGTTCATGCATTGATGGAATGGTTGGCCATTGATGCCAACCTTTGGCCAGTGCCTTAACAGCTTTGTCCCATTGATCTCTCATACTAACTACCTGCATCAGCAGCAATAGCTGAACTGCTTATGGGTCACACAACATCTAAAACCATTAATAAGTTCTAAAGAAAGTCTTGGAAAACTTGACAAGATACCTTTAAATTTAGAATCCATCGCCCTGTCCTCGGCCCAATTGATCCCAGGATTGATGCAACCAAGGTGCCTCATATGTCATTGTTGGGTCACCCACAGAGTCCAATTTAGAAAGTGCTAGATAGGTTTCTTCTCAGACTAATTACCACAATGGACATTATGGGGCAGTGTGTGTTGACCAGATAACATTTCGATGCCTCAAATGTTAGCTCTGTTCCTGGATATATTTAACCTGCTGATTCCAAAAATGACACCGGTTTTCCTCTATCCACTCAAGTTTTTGAGACATAGAACATATGCCATCTACGAGTCACTCATAGAAAACCATGATGACCATATCTAAGAAACCAGAGCTGAAGAGGTCTATCCAACACAATTTTCTAAATAACACCAGGGACAGGCCTAACAACCAAGACACCAAGAGAAAGAAAATTGTTGGGTGGTATAATCCATTTTCCTTCTCACAATATGAGCCGCGGTGGCGCAATGGGTTAAATCCTTGTGCCAGCTGAACTGCTGACCTGAAGGTTGGTGGTTCTAATCCATGAGATGGGGTGAGCTCCCATCTGCCAGCTCTACCTTCCCATGTGGGGACATGAGAGAAGCCTCCCACAGGATGATAACACATCTGGACGTCCCTTGGGCAACGTTTCTGCAGACAGCCAATTCTCTCACACTTGAAGCGACTTGCACTTTCTCAAGTCGCTAATGACACAATTTAAAAAATGGGATGAATGCCTCAACAATCAGCCTGCAAAGTAAAGACATGTTTCTCTTCCAAGACTAATCCCAACAAAAACAACAGTAAATGCAACATAAAGAAGTGAGAAGCAAATGCTGTGCTAAACAGACATCTTCCAACCCTTGAGGAGCAATTTTTAAGTGGATGGAGTACATCTGGCCTTTCTGGACTACAAGTCACATCAACCCCAGGCAGCATTGGTAAGTGATGCTGAGACTAGGAACTGCAACCCAATGTCTGAAAGGGCCAACATAGCTCTACTTAGTGGTTCTCAACCTGGGGTCCCCAGATGTTTTTGGCCTACAATTCCCAAAAATCCTAACAGCTGGTAAACTGGCTGGGATTTATGGGAGTTGTAGGCCAAAAACATCTGGGGACCCACAGTTGAGAAGCACTGCTCTACTTGAAGTACCCAAAATCAACAGCTGAGGAAACTTATGTGTTTGTATTTCCAGGGATAGGAATCCAAGAGGCTTCCATATATTTTTGAACTGCAACTGGATCCTACAATACCTGAAGGACCACACCATTTTCAATACACAAGACAACCCTTGGATGCTAAGTTTGAGGTGCTCCTGGCCAACCTTTCTTTGGGATCCTTGCCCAGGACTGGACAAAATTCCTTTTTGGGCTCCACCTCCCAGCATCCCCCAGCCAGCATGACTAGTACCCATGCTCTGTCCTTGCCCTTCCACCCACCTCCCCACAATATTACAACTGCAAGTTGACCCAAGTTACACAGTTCTCCCAGTTTCCAAACAGGACGAAGATAATAATAATAATAATGATATGCGTATTACACCGGCCTATACATTGAAAGCATGTGCCTCGGTACTATTTATAACTTTCTTTTTTTTCTCTCCCCAAAAAAACCACAGGAGGAAATAAAATCTTACTATTTACAATATATAACAAGAGAGAGCAATTAATATTTGCAATAACATAAATACCGTCTTAAATACTCACAGAAACCCCACCCGGCTTCAGTGCGTGAATTATTATTACACAAAGAAGAGCTTCATTTTCCCCACTCAGTAGTTCATTCGCTTCTTTGCCTCTCGTCTCAAAGGCTACGAGCCCAGGCGGGCTCCCACTGGGTCCAAGGAGAGCAGGAGGCCATCCACACCAGACCGTTATAGCGCTATGAATCCACTTTAACCTAGGACATGCCTTGAGAGGACACCTCTCTAGACACTTTCTAGGTCCTCCAGAGTTACTATATTGTATGCTTCCACTAGAAACGATCAAAGAGTTGTTCTGGAGAGCCTAGAAAATGCTTAGAGACAACACCTTCTAGACATCTTCTAGGTCAGTGGTTCTCAACCTGTGGGTCCCCAGGTGTTTTGGCCTACAACTCTCAGAAATCCCAGCCAGTTTACCAGTTGTTACAATTTCTGGGAGTTGAAGGCCTAAATATCTGGGGACCCACAGGTTGAGAACCACTGGCTTAGATACAACACCTCTAGACATCTTCTAGGTCAGTGGTTCTCAACCTGTGGGTCCCCAGGTGTATTGGCCTTCAACTCCCAGAAATCCCAGCCAGTTTACCAGCTGTTAGGATTTCTGGGAGTTGAAAGCCAAAACATCTGGGGACCCACAGGTTGAGAACCACTGTTCTAGGTCCTACAAGTGCAACTCAATGGTAACTTCACAAAGAAGTCATTCTTTCAATAGGGTTTTCTATCATCTACAATGTCCTGCTTCAACTGTGAGTCTAGAACAGTCATGGGCAAACTTGGGCCCTCCAGATGTTTTAGCCTTCAACCCACAATTCCTAATAGCCTACCACAGTGGTTCTCAACCTGGGGTCCCCAGATGTTTTTGGCCTTCAACTCCCAGAAATCCTAACAGCTGGTAAACTGGCTGGGGTTTCTGGGAGTTGTAGGCCAAAAACATCTGGGGACCCCAGGTTGAGAACCACTGGCCTACCAGCTGTTAGGGATTGTGGGAGTTGAAGTCCAAAACAACCTGAGGGCCCAAGTTTGCCCATGACTACTGTACAGCCAATCAGATACAGTAGATGTCCTGCATTTATACTTCTCAACCAAAGAGCTTTAAAGCAGTGGTTCTCAACGTATGGGTCCCCAGATGTTTTTGCCTTCAACTCCCAGAAATCTAAACATCTGGGATTTCTGGGAGTTGTAGGCCAAAACACCCGAGGACCCACAGGTTGAGAACCACTGCTCTAGGGCCTTATCAAGCTGCAAACTTGCTGGCTTCCATAGAAGGGAACCATGAGAGTTCCAAGTGGAATGTTAACGCCATAACAGTGTCGTGTGAACGGAGCACAGCTGCTGAGCAACCATGTGCTGGACCACCTATGCAACATCCTCTCCGTGAGGCCACTTCTTCTCCCCGCAAAGAGTTGCACACAATGCTTGACCAAAACAGGTGAGTACAGGAGACCTACACAGCATGGACAACACTCCCAGAAGTGAGCAAAAGAGGTGAGTGCAGGAGACCTACACAGCTTGGACGACATTCCCAGAAGAGTCAGAGCTTTGAAAAGTTGAACAAGTCCCCCAACTGCGTGCTAAGAACTTACTTTCAACGTCAACTCAAGCACAGTTCTATTGTGTAAATCTTCACTACACCAAGCATGGGCAAACGTCGTCCCTCCAGATGTTTTGGACTTCAACTTCCACAATTCCCAAAGCCAGTAAACTGTTAGGACATGTGGGAATTGAAGTCCAAAACATCTGGAGGGCCAAAGTTTGTCCATGCCTGACTGACATTGTACAATGGATGAAGTTTGACACCATTTTAACTACCATAGCTCAATACTATCAAATTATGGGAGTTGTAGTTTGGTCAGGAAACAGCACTCTTTGACAGAAAAGGCTACCATTATACCTCTGATTAATAGTTTCGATCCGTATCCGTGCCCTGCTCACTCCACCAGCTCAATAGATATCTTGAGCAATGATTAATCAATTTGCCCCAAAGAAATGGGAAATTATTGTCTTATGTCTGTTATAACAGGCTGTGCTTTTTATTTAATTTTAATTTGTTGAGTTAATAATTCATATTAATATGTTGGGTTGTATAAATTTTGTTATTATGGATGTATTGTTGTATTTGGGCATTGAATGTTTGACTTTTATGGGTTGTTGTATGTTTTTTCGGGCTATATGGCCATGTTCTAGAGACATTCTCTCCTGACATTTTGCCTGCATCTATGGCAAGCATCCTCAGAGGTAGTGAGGTCTATTGGAACTAGGAAAAAGGGTTTATATATCTGTGGAATGACCAGGGTGGGACAAAGGACTCTTGTCTGCTGGAGCTAGGTGTGAATGTTTCAACTGACCACCTTGATTAGCATTTGATGGCCTGGCAGTGCTTGGAGCAATCTTTTGTTGAGAGGCGATTAGATGTCCTTGTTTGTTTCCTCCCTGTTGTTGTGCTGTTCTAATTTTAGAGTTTTTTTAATACTGGTAGAACAGCACAACAACAGAGAGGAAACAAACAAGGACATCTAATCACCTCTCAACAAAAGTTTGCTCTAGGCACTGTCAGGCCATTATATGCTAATCAAGGTGGTCAGCTGAAACATTCACACCTAGCTCCAGCAGGCAAGAGTCCGTTTTCCCACCCTGGTCATTCCACAGATATATAAACTCTTTTTGCTAGTTCCAACAGACCTCACTACCTCTGAGGACAACAGACCTCACTACCTCTAGACCACGGCCAAAACCCTACAACAACCCAGTGATTCCGGCCATGAAAGCCTTCGACAATACTTTGACTTTTATGTTTGGAATCCGCCATGAGTCCCTCTGGGGAAACAGAACGGAATATAAATAATAATAATAATAATAATAATAATTATTATTATTATTATTATTATTGCAGAACTACAATTCCCAGGATTCCATAGTGTTGGGCCACAGCAATGAAAGCGGCGCCAAGCTACAGTAATTCTACATTGTAGATGAATTCTAGGCGACACAAACGCAACATCATAAATTTCTATTACATATCCACTCAAAATATTTAGACTTGGAAACACTGACTAGGAATATGGGGAAGACTATTTGAAAATGTTTGATATATATATATATATATATATATATATATATATATATATATATAATATCAAATAATCTTGATGCAAAGAATTCTGGGATAGTAAGACAATTTCTCGTTCTATAAGAAATGTATATATATTTCTTATATGCTTCTAGAACATGGCCATATAGCCTGAAAAACCTACAGCAACCCACTGTATATATTTTGGGTTGTTGTAGGTTTTTTTGGGCTATATGGCCATGTTCTAGAGGCATTCTCTCCTGATGTTTCGCCTGCATCTATGGCAAGCATCCTCAGAGGTAGTGAGGTGTGTTGGAAGTAGGAAAATGGGTTTAGATATCTGTGGAATGACCAGGGTGGGACAAAGGACTCTTGTCTGCTGGAGTTAGCTCCAGCTCCAGCACCTAGCTCCAGCAGACGACAGTCCTTTGTCCCACTCTGGTCATTCCACAGATGTATAAACCCCTTTTTCCTAGTTCCAACAGACCTCACTACCTCTGAGGACACTTACCATAGATGCAGGCGAAATGTCAGGAGAGAATGCCTCTAGACCATGGCCATATAGCCCAAAAAAACTCACAACAACCCAGTGATTCCGGCCATGAAAGCCTTCGACAATACATTGTACATATTTTGTTTGGGGAGTTTTTTGGCACTTAAAATAGCTTTGTATCCACACACAAAAAGTATGGCTGAGATATTCATATATTAAAACAACGTATTATTCATTCCCTGTGCAGAAAATGCTAAGCTTTTGGGGGACAAAAGCCGGTGTGCAAGTAAAACTGGGGGAGAGAGAAGCCGACACTCAGGAGAGGACTGAACACAATACCACATTGAAACCATAAGAAGGTCCTTCTGAAAGACTTAATAAATAACTGTTCAATATTTATATTTAGGCACATATATATATATATGTATGTATAAGTATTCACACTGAATAATATGCTTGCAATCAGTCTTAAAGGCTACACTTAAAGAATATCATTTGCACATCACTTCAGGACTGTCTTTTGAGTGGAAGGTGACAGTTTGGGTGCAAAATGGTGCGGAGCCACCGGGACGGAGAGAACACCAATTCCTGAAGGTCTCAAAGAGTTGCCCAAGAGTTAGATCTTCCACATCTACAGGATCTTGGGCTAACAAATGGAAGGACGGAGTACTCTTCCTCCTTTTCCTCCTTCCCCAATAATAACCATGGGGTTGGTGATTCCAAAGACGAAGACCATGAGCTCCCGGTACATGTGCAATAATATAGCTTGGATACAAGTGGCTACTTTATTATTATTATTATCATTATTATTATTTGAAAGAAGCTCCAAGAAAGAGAGAGAACATCCTCAAAGGATTGGACAAGTACGCCCCAAGCCTCCGTTTCGCAGGGAAAAGCAAGTCTATTGGGTTACACTAGAGGAATTGCCACTACAGGAGAATCAGAAGGTGCTCACAGCCAAAGCGACTCCCGACACAAGACTCTGCGCCGCGAGATTCGCCCGCTGATGCTTCTGATCCAAAGTAGTATTGTTGAAGGAAAGTTGTCGCAAATTGTAACATCCCCATTGTAACAGACCAAGGAATGTCGAGTAGCCCACAGCCATCGTTTCAATCATTTTTGGTCATTTCTGGTTTATTCTTCTCTCATTCCTGGTCATTTGTGGCCTCCAAAATGTTTGCACTGCTCTTGGTTCTCCTTCAGTCTCCAATATGCACGCCCATAGTGGTTTTCGAGAGAGTTAAAGGCACACACGGAGCTCCGGGTGGTTACTACCAGTGCTGCTGATAGACGGAGGAATCGTAGGAGGCAACCTGTCGTCTCCTCAAATGGCTTACAAATCAAGGCAAAGTTGAAGCAAGGTCCTTAAGGCAATGGGATGTTTTCCCCCAGAAGGTGACTTGTCTAACCGTCTTTCCAGAAACCAGGAATTACGGCCCATATTAGGGATTCAAAGCAGCTATCATAAGGCAACCTGGAAGTGACACAAGGTAAGAAAACCAGACAATCCGAAGAGGCAGAAATGTACAAGAAGGCCTCTAGTGGTATGACTCATTGGCAAGGTAGACAGTGAAGGTGGCGAGTGAACAAGTGGATTCTGAGGGAGCGTGTCAATGAAAGGGAGCAATATGAAAGGCAGGATGAGTCCCTTGGGAAGGGATTCCCACAATGTCCGGTGCAAAGTGCGGGTGGCTTTAGCCACCAAGTCTCTCCAAAGGACCACAATGCTCCCCCTGCTTTCAAAGCAGGCTTCGTTTCCACTTCTGGAGACCCAACAAAGAAGATGTCCCTTCCCAATTTCAGTTCATGCGTGAGAAGGGGCCAAAAAAGAACTCAATTGCCCCCATTCCTTATGCCACTTCATGAAAATTGTATTCTCCATTGGAAAGTTCACTTTAGTTATTTATGGAGGTATCTCAGTCAGCTGTGGAACAAAGAGGACCAAAATGAAATCAAAGTCACAATCTCTGATTCTTGAGCAGGATGCCTTCATTCAGCTCAGAGAGTTTTGGCGAACCATGTGAGATGAGAAAGGGACAAAGACAGAAACTGATCCCATCCAGTCAAGGTGAACAGTTTTGCTGATGCTTTGGTGATAACCTCCAAAACTAATGTCCCCTTATAGGTGAAAGGCACTTTGATCCATCCTCTTGGGCTGCTGAAATCAGTTGGACTGGTACAAAAAAGGAGGGAAGGTCACAGAAAACCATACATACTACCCAAAAAAAAGTGCTTGCATCATCTTGGAGCATTCGGTCCACCATTTCCACCACCCAAAAATCTGCCAAGACCCTGTTTCGCCTCCATGGATGGTCATCTCCTGGTGGTGTCTCCCATCGTTGTAGGATATCTACTAGATGATACCACAGACCTGTCAGTCTTTGCACGTATAGACCTCCTCCCTCTGCGTGCATTGCTTGCACTCCACGTAGCAGCACCAGCGGACCTGGCACTGGCACGGCCGGGTCACCACGCGGCTTTGGGTGTTGTGGCCCCGGCCACAGCAGATGCTCTCACAGTTCTTATCTTTGTAACATTTCCTGCCCCACGTGCCAGGTGAATACCGGCTCATCAGGCAAAAGCTCGGGGAGTCGTCGATATAGACCAGGTCTGTAGTCCTCGGGATTTGGTCGCCGTGACCCTGGATGGATTTCTTGGGTGGAGAGATGTCTCCCTCACCTGTGGCTTCATTGGTGGTGCTGCCCACTTTGAGCGCTGTCTCATACTTCTGCTTCAGCTGCTTGCCGATCTCGTGGAACGGAGATAGCTGCCGCCAGCAGGTCCGGACAGTGCAGGATCCTGACACGCCGTGGCATTTGCAGGTGGTCTCAACCCCAGCTTTGATTACCTGTGGAGAAGGACCAAAGTTATAATTACACCCCTGGATTTCCAACATCATTCAATCATAGTCTCAATGGTGTCTGAATGTGGACTATATGCCTCTTCTGAGCTTCATTGTTGTGCGTCCCCAAGACATTTCTGACTTGTGGCAAAACCCATAGCAAAGCCATCACAAAGCCTTCGTGGCAAGATTGATCAAGAAGAGGGTTGCCACTGCTTTCCTCTGAGTTTCACAGAGGCAGCAATCAAGGGGGATCAAACTAGTATAACTGTGCAGTGTGGACAAAATACTGTTTATATCTCACAGGGATTTTGCGGGCTGAATAATAATAATAATAATAATAATAATAATAATAATAATATCTTATTTATATTCTGCCCTCTCTCCCCAGAGGACTCAAGAGCTTCTACAAGTTACAACTTCCTACAGTAGGCAAACATATAAATCACTACCTATCTATATTACGCATGGGCAAACTTGGGTCCTCCAGGTGTTTTGGACTTCAGCTCCCACAATTCCTAACCAATTAACCAATCTTCTGACTACCTCACTCAGTGTATTGTCGAAGGCTTTCATGGCCGGAATCACTGGGTTGTTGTAGGTTTTTTCGGGCTACATGGCCATGTTCTAGAGGCATTCTCTCCTGACATTTCGCCTGCATCTATGGCAAGCATCCTCAGAGGTTGTGAGGCCTGTTGGAACTAGGAAATTTGGTTTATATATCTGTGGAATGACCAGGGTGGGACAAAGAAGTCTTGTCTGCTGGAGCTAGGTGTGAATGTGTCAACTGACCACCTTGATTAGAATTTGATGGCCTGGCAGTTGTTTGGTGTGGTTTGTTAGTGCCTGGGGGAATCTTTTGTTGAGAGGTGATTAGCTGTCCCTGATTGTTTCCTCACTCAGTATTTGTGATTTAAAGAACCTCACAACACCCAGTTTCTATTGACTGTGTATACTCATAAGTCCAGGCATTTTAGGGTTTTTTTTTTAATCAACCTCAAAAAACTAAGTTGACTTATCCATGGATCATATCAAAATCCATAACTTTGGCCCCCAAACCTTCCCTCAACTTACACATGAGTTTGACTTATACACAAGAATCTACAGTAACTAAAGAGAATAAATTGGCACCAATTGAGATTGTATTTTCAAAACCCACAGAAACCCACAAGGTGACCTTGGCAAGTCTCCATAATGAAGCGTTTTCTGGATGGATCTGCACCTGACAGATGCTAAAGCTCATTAATACTTTGCAAAGGGAGAGGGCAGGGAGAACATGTAGTAACCTCAGCATTTGCTAATTTTTCCTTATTGCTTTCTTGCATGCAAAGAGGAATGCTTGCTCCCCATTGAGAAAGATTATGTGGGGGAGGGTACATTACTTCATGGCTTGTTGAAGGCTTTCATGGCCGGAATCACTGGGTTGTTGTAGGTTTTTTGGGCTGTATGGCCATGTTCTAAAAGCATTCTCTCCTGATGTTTTGCCTGCATCTGTAGCAAGCATCCTCACAACCTCTGAGGATGCTTGCCACAGATGCAGGCAAAACATCAGGAGAGAATGCTTCTAGAACTTGGCCATATAGCCCAAAAGACCTACAACTCTATGGCTTTTCACACTGTAAACAATCATTTCAACCAAAAATTATTTTTCTGTGGGGAAAAAACCATCCTGTTTTTGTACAAAAACACACTCGTACAGAATACATGTTTGTATCCGCAAAACCAAAATTAATTATTTTTTCACAAGCAAGTCCCACAATTCAAAACATCTTACAGTGGTTGCACTTCTTTTCCAATTGGGATTCTTTTCTTGGTGAAAGTCAAGAAAATTAGGAAGTAGTCTTAATTCCCTACCTCCAAGTAGCTTGTTGGCTCAAAAATGGAAAAATGGGCAGGGTAGTTCTGACCATGCAGCTAAGTATAGTAAGATCTCTACATTCTGGCTCGACAGCAGTACATGTGAAAAAGTATGTGTGAAAAAGATCTTGGAGTCCTCATGGACAACAACTTAAACATGAGCCAACAATGTGATGCAGCAGCTTTAAAAAGCCAATGGGATTTTGGCCTGCATCAATAGGAGTCTAGTGTTTCGATCCAGGGAAGTCATGCTACCCCTCTATTTGGTTTGATCAGATCACACCTGGAATACTGTGTCCAAACTTGGCTTTGCCGATGTGCCTTTGGAGAGTGACCACTCAACCCATCTGATTGTTTCCACCCACAGTTCCCCTCAAAATAAAGCACCTTCCCCTGTTGCCTATAAAGGCCAACTTCCATTGCTCTCCATTGGGCTCCTCTCTTAGCAAGCCTTGCAAATGCTGATTTGCTATCAATACATGTTTGATTTTTTTATACCTATTTTATATAGCGATAGACCTGGGGTCAGGAAAACATTTCTCAGACAGAAAGAGGTCATGGTATTGTCGAAGGCTTTCATGGCCAGAATCACTGGGTTGTTGTAGGTTTTTCCGGGCTATATGGGCATGTTCTAGAGGCATTCTCTCCTGACGTTTTGCCTGCATCTATGGCAAGCATCCTCAAAGGCATGCAACCTCACTACCTCTGAGGATGCTTGCCATAAATGCAGGCGAAACATCAGGAGAGAATGCCTCTAGAATGTGGCCATATAGCCTGAAAAAACAACAACCCAATGAGTCTGGTGTTTTTCAACTTTGCACCTTCAAGAAGAACTTGCAAGGTCGAAGCAGCTAAGATAAGAACAGTGATTTAACTTTCTCGACACAGCTAGTGTTCCTGGATGTTATTGGGCTTCAACTCTCAGCAGTTGTCAAGCATCATCTACAACGAGGGATGCTTGGAATGGGAGACCAAATGTTTGTGGATCCAGGTTTGGAAAACACATCAGTGAAGGCCTCCCAAACTTCCACAAAAAGTGCTTTTATATGGAGATGATAGGTACCGAACCTAGGACTCTTGGCACACAAAGAAGATGCTCTACCACCAAACCTCCTGCAGCTAACCCGAAATGCATGCAAACAAGTCAAGCTCTTCTGACTCATTGGTCCAAGTCATTGTTTGGTCAACATTCAACGTTGAAGTTCTTGCTTTCCAGAGGGAAAACCCAAGAGCTTAAAAGGGATATGCCAGCCGCAAACACGATTCTACCCTGGGCAACGGCCTCTGCTTTCATGACATCTACTCCAACTTGTAAGACAGGCTTGGTCAGACATCGTTCAATGGGGGTGAGATGAAGGGGCCGGCCCTTTGGGGGATTAAGGAACTTAGCAACGCTCCGGAGAGATGTAGTCGGAAAGTCATGCTTAATGATACTTTGAGAAAAATAGGCAAGCGGAGGGGTGGGTGGGGGAGAGATTTAATTAAAGACTCTGTTAACTCGGGCTTGGTGGAACAAATCAAGTGGGCTAATGCTCTTGACTTTTCATTAAGGGGATACCAAGGGAGAGCTGCTACCGAGGGGAGAATTATTGAGGAGGGGGGGGGGCTCTATTAGACCGAGACAAGGGCAGTCCATTGCCCTAGCAGAGCAACACCCCCCCCCCCCCCAATTTAATATATATGGAGAAAAGGGATTAAAGAATGCATACAAACGTTGCCAAGCATGGTGGGAAAGTTTGGACACATAAAGGGGCCCCATCAAAGAATGTGCAGGTTTTGCACACTCCAGGACTTTCGGGATGAAAATTTCACAAAGGTTTATATGTTTGGCTTTTTTTAAAAAAAAACAAAAACAAAAACACATTGACTTTTTTCCAAAACTTAATTCAGATTTTTGCAGTTCAGAAATGCAAAGAACAAGATGTTTTTTAATTGGCAAAAGCTCTCATGATGTTACCTGGCAAGGAGAAAACTCTTTTATAGCAAAATACTTGGCTCTTCAAATCCCATTATATGTATATCAGTGGTTCCCAACCTTTTTTTGATCAGGGACCACTTTGACCAGGGCCTACTCTCCAAAATTAATACCAAAAGGGTTACAAATCAGTTTTTGGTCAACTTTAGATACGGTTTGGTTATTTGGGGTGCTGATTCAGAAAATTATACTGGATAGACCACATCAGCTCTAGTGTCCGATACAGAACATATGCCATCCAGTAGTCACCATCTGCTCGCACACAGAAAACAATATTTAATAATAATAATAATAATAATAATAATAATAATACTTTATTTATATTCTGCTCTATCTCCCCGAAGGGACTCAGGATGGATTCCAAACATAAAAGGCAAGCATTTTATGTATACGCATTTCTGTATACGAACCCACACAATCTCTTCGATCTTCTGGAGAGGCCCTGCCCGCGATCCCACCTGCATCGCAAGCGCGATTGGTGGGGACGAGGGACAGGGCCTTCTCGGTGGTGGCCCCTCAACTCTGGAACTCACTCCCCAAGGACATCAGACATGCCCCAAATCTGGCAGTCTTTAGGAGGAGCCTGAAAACGTGGTTGTTCCAGTGTGCCTTCCCAGAATAAGGAAACTCCAAGCAATTTGTCCCGAATGGACTTTATTAGAGATCTAGGATCGTCTGCACGCCCCACCTATCTTCAAAATACCTATCCTATTTCACCTGGTCATGCCCAGCATTTTTTAACAATTTTAATTATTACACTTGGCCTTGCCATAGGTTCCTTTAATGCGTCGTGCTGTTATTGTTGATGTTTACTGCTTGTTTATGAGTTTATTTATTGTTGTATTGTTGTTGTTGTTTTACTGATGTATTTGCGCTCGGCCTCTTGTAAGCCGCACCGAGTCCTTCGGGAGATGGTAGCGGGGTACAAATAAAGGCTTATTATTATTATTATTTGATGCCTTAATACAACAACAATACATCAATAATAATAAATTTAAACAACCCATAAGCCTCAGCACTATAAGAGGGTTTCACGAAACCAGTCGCTCTTGTTGCACCAGTGAGGCTGTGGACCATACGTTAGTTCTTGTGGACCACTGATAGGCCATGAACCACAGGTTGGGAACCACTGATATATATCTCTTTCAAGTCTATGATTTTATGATTCTATTCTATGTCAGTGTATGATTTATGTATGACGTATGTTTAAATGCAATTTTATGTGATAGGATTGTGACTGTAATAGATTGTAATAGAATTGTATTGTCAGGATGTAGTTTGACACAGAAGGGTTAAAACAGCAAAGCAGCAAGCTGTGAGAGTATGTGACCCTGAGTTCTTGCTGTGTGGAAGATTAGAGAGTGCCAGAGATAAAACTCCCTTCCAGCTGCAGTTTGCTTTGTTCCTATCTCTTTCGGTTTGTGCTCTTCACATCTGTCTGCTGATGGTGTATGTTGTATATTTTGAGCTGCTTTAGTAAAGCTGAAACCTGCTTTTACCGGGAGACTCCAGAGTCCATTATTCTGAGCTTCTGCGATACTCTGCTACATTTAAAAAGATGCAGGATCTATTGAAACGGAGGGGCGACGGTACCTTTACTTCTTGCATGTGAGAATTATGCAAACTTGGGAACATTATTTTTTTGGATGGCAATGACCAGAATCTAACCAGATGTATTTCTAGTTTCCTGGCAGGCTGATTTAAGGATTATGGTAACAGCAACTGGCAGAAGGTTTCCAGGAACAACTATTTTAAAAAGTAACTTTTCCAAGTTCTGATGAAAAACATCCAGCATCGCCACAACGTATTAGAGAGGGGGATGCCCCCATTTCTCACCCCTTCCTCCTCAAGCCAACCTCGAGTCCCAGAATACGTGAATGCACTCAAATAGATGGAGGCATTGACTTGTTTTTAATTAAAAGCATTGGCTCTCTACTCCAGACCTTCCATGGAGAGAAAGGAGGAGGCTGGAGGCATCCTCCCGGCCAGTGACCTCATCTCTCGTGCCAGACAAACCGGCCTTGTCACCGGCGTTGAGGTCATGCGGTAAGGACTTAGCACGGCACAAAATGTGCGCAACCCATGCCCGGGCGGCTGATTATTTCACCATTTGCGGCACGCTCGCGCCAGCTGAGCCCAGAAGGGTGTGAAGGGGAGGAAAAAATCTATCAGGGAGCTTCTCTTAATGTTTCAGAAACCGGGCGACCGTTTGGAGACAGCAAGAGAGTCTTTTGTTTCGAGAATGTCCTCCTGTGCCAGAAACAGTGAGCCGTTTTTGCTGGTGGCTCGCTCAAAGGACCAGGGGTATTAACTCGTCTACCAAGTCCCATGAGTCCCATTACCATCCAGCATGTTTGCATGTGTAATGGAAAAGACAACATTCCATACCACGGCAGAGAGACCACCAAGATGGAGCTTGGGAGAAGACATCTTCAGGAGTTTCCTACAAGGACCTGGTCAGGACACAGCCAGGGCAATGCTGGTATTGATGGCAAATTGGCGCTGGTTCATGCCTCCCATGTCAGTAAAAGTAGCAACTGCTCACGCAAAGCAAGTGAACATAGCATTGAACAAAACATGCAGAATAATCACAGGATGCCTTAAACCTATGTCTATTGATAGACGCTACAAGCTAGCTGGCACTGCTCCCCCTCTCCCCTGATGTGCGATGGGAAGTTGAGGCTAACTGTGAGAGAAATAAGGTTGAACACTGTGACAACCACCCACTGCATGGCTACCAGTCTCCTCCCAGTAGACTCCAATCAAGGAAAAGTTTCATGAGAACCACCACTCCTCTTAATGTTTGCCTATGCCCTAATCTCATCACAGAAAGTGGATCCTTTCTGGGTTTTAGTCTCAAGTGTAAATGACATATTCAACAAATAAGGTCTAGGGATGAAGGTGAAGCCATTTTTAGACAGCTCTTGACTTAGATCCAGATCAGATCTACTGCCCTTGGATTGAGAGCCACTAGCTCTCCATCAAAGATCATATGGACTAGAAGTCTCACTATCCCTCATCATAGGCTATGGTGGTGGTGTCTAACTTGTGACCTTCCAGGTGTTTTGGACTTCAGCTCCCAGAATTCCTGGTCATTAGACAAGCTGGCCAAGGTTTCTGGGAATTTGAGGTCCAAACATCTGGAGGGCCACAAGTTTGACATCTTTCGACTATGGCAACAATTGTTGCTGCAGGGCAAAAAATTTGTGGAGGAAGATGGTCACCCATCCCTGCTTGATGAGAGTTTAAGAACTCATCTGTCTCGCCAAGAATTGGTACCTAGATGGAGATGAAAGAAGATGGAGAATAGGAATTTCAGAAGAGAAAGTCAGAGTTCTCCAGATTCTTGAGAAGATGACTCCAACAGTGAGAGATGTGGGTCTAGGCTCTGCACCCAGAGGCACAGCTTTGACATCATAGCTATGTTTCCTCTCCTAACATGGCCCTTGAGTTGCACTGAAAAGCCAGGCACCTTCAGCAAGGAAGGGAGGCCCATGGTACAAGCCAAAGGAGCAATGAGATGACCCACTCCCTCCTCAGTGACACAGAATGGGGGACAACTGGCTCGAGAGCAGTACATGTGAAAAAGATCTTGGAGTCCTCGTGGACAACAAGTTAAACATGAGCCAACAATGTGATGTGGTGGCAAAAAAGCCAATGGGATTTTGGCCTGCAAGTTGGAATGTGTCCAGAGGAGGTGACTAAAAAGTTCAAGGGTCTGGAGAACAAGCCCTATGAAGAGCGGCTTAAGGAGCTGGGCATGTTTAGCCTGAAGAAGAGAAGGCTGAGAGGAGACATGATAGCCATGTATAAATATGTGAGAGGAAGCCACAGGGAGGAGGGAGCAAGCTTGTTTTCTGCTTCCCTGGAGACTAGGACGCAAAACAATGGCTTCAAACTACAAGAAAGGAGATTCCATCTGAACATGAGGAAGAACTTCCTGACTGTGAGAGCCGTTCAGCAGTGGAACTCTCTGCCCAGGAGTGTGGTGAAGGCTCCTTCTTTAGAAGCTTTTAAACAGAGGTTGGATGGCCAACTGTCATGGGTGATTTGAATGCAATATTCCTGCTTCTTGGCAGAATGGGGTTGGACTGGATGGCCCATGAGGTCTCTTCCAATTCTATGATTCTAAAGAAATGAAACATTACAATAAACCCCTTACTGGTAGAGGAGGACTGACCCCATCATCCTGCAACACTTTGCCCTCCAGACTCCCAGAATGGCATCATACAGATGGCTAACTGCCTTTCAAGACGGGTTTCTGGGCCACCAATGCAAATTTGCCACAACTGTACGATGCTATTGTTCTATTATCCTACATGGTCCCATCCCTGAGATCTTGGGATCAGCAGCAATCGAAAATTGTGGTAAGATTAAGTAGTGTAAATACAACTCCAGTTTCTCAACAAGGTGTTTTCTGTCCTTCTCGGGAGAAGCAAACAGAAGCCCAGGCTCTCACATCCCAAGGCCAACCCCATAGTGACACTCCCACGAGGCTTCGGCTCTGATTAACACACTGCGCCAAACCAAATCTTATTAGCATCAGCTTACCTCCATCACGCCCCACCCCCCAAAAAGAGAAACCTTCCCTCTCCAATGCAGGCCTTCTTTGTTTTCCCTGAAACCCAATATCAGCCATTTCAGCCAGCTCTCAACTATCAACTATCTACAATCGGGGGAACACCCGTTGCAGAAGCCTATGGTGCAACAGAGATGCTGAAAGGTAGCCGCCTCTGCAGAGTATGGCCTGTCAAACTACAGTCCCCATCATCCCCAGACAGACCACCAGAGGTTTCTCCAAATTTCACATGGCATGGGAATAAAAAAGAAGATTCCATAATTTTCTCAAAAATTAGTCAAGGTCTGGAAAATGGTTTTGTGCCACCCAAAAGGGAAAATAGCAGTACACCATTTTCTATTTTTACCATTCCTTATGTAAAATAAATCTGTTTATGTATTTATTGTGCAAAATGCTTTCCCAAAAATAAAAGGAGGTCCACCATGCCAAAAAGTGTATGTGCGTGTGCATATATGCAAAAACTCTCATGATTTAAACCAGTGGGAGGAAACTGAAAATGGTCATTCTTGCAAGAAAGAGAAAAAATAAGCCAAGACTAACACTCTTGATCCAGGAAATTTTCCTACAAATCACCAACAAGAACATCTGCTGAGTTGTCCCTTTTCCCTCCTCAACCCCCTTTCCTCTTGTGTCATGGCTTCTCCAACTGTAAACCTTCAGCTAAGGACATAGTTTATTCTTATGGCAACAAGAAGCTTTCCAGCTTATGGAGTAGGAAATAAATACTGTCAAGGAAATAAATGTTGAATGTATTATTGAAGGCTTTCATGGACGGAATCACTGGGTTGCTGTAGGTTTTTTTGGGCTACATGGCCATGTTCTAGAGGCATTCTCTCCTGACATTTCGCCTCCATCTATGGCAAGCATCCTCAGAGGTTATGAGGTCTGTTGGAACTAGGAAATTTGGTTTATACATCTGTGGAATGACCAGGATGGGACAAAGAACTCTTGTCTGCTGGAGCTAGGTGTGAATGTGTCAACTGACCACCTTGATTAGCATTTGATGGCCTGGTAGTTGTTTGGTGTGGCTTGTTAGTGCCTGGGGGAATCTTTTGTTGAGAGGTGATTAGCTGTCCCTGATTGTTTCCTCACTCAGTATTTGTGACTTAAAGAACCTCACAACACCCAGTTTCTATTGACTGTGTATACTCATAAGTCCAGGCATTTTAGTTTTTAAAAAAAATCAACCTCAAAAAACCAAGTTGACTTATCCATGGGTCATATCAAAATCAGTAACTTTGGCCCCCAAACCTGACAGATGGCCGTCTGTTGGAACTAGACCTCACTACCTCTGAGGATGCTTGCCATAGATGCAGGCAAAACGTCAGGAGAGAATGCCTCTAGACCATGGCCATATAGCCCGAAAAAACCTACAACAACCCAAATAAATGTTGGATTAGCTTTAGCAGCTGGAGATGATAGTCCAAATCCAAAATCCCAAGGAAACAGATCCTCGCGGATATCACATGCGAAGGTCCAATTTGGGACCCAATTTTGTTCCCAAATGGAAAACCACCTTCGGTGGATGAGGCCCGCTAGATGGGTGTCCAATAAGTACCACACTATCCACTGTTTCAACCAAATCCCTTTGATTTGATCCAATTTTCATGCACTGTAGTCTTATGGCCCCATCCACAGTTGATATGTGCCTTCAACTCATTTTTGCTTTATGGTGACCCCAAAACAAACCACCCACGGGGTATTCTTGGCAAGATTTGTATGCATAGAGCAGGGGTCCTCAAACTAAGGCCCAAGGGCCAGATACGGCCCTCCAAGGTCATTTACCCGGCCCTCACTCAGGGTCAACCTAAGTCTGAAATGACTTGAAAGCACACAACAACAACAACAACAACAACAACCCTATCTCATCATCCAAAAGCAGCCCCACACTTATCATAGAATCAAAGAGTTGGAAGAGACCTCGTGGGCCATCCAGTCCAACCCCCTCCCAAGAAGCAGGAATATTGCATTCAAATCACCCCTGACAGATGGCCATCCAGTCTCTGTTTAAAAGCTTCCAAAGAAGGAGCCTCCACCACACTCCGGAGCAGAGAGTTCCACTGCTGAACAGCTCTCACAGTCAGGAAGTTCTTTGTGTTCAGATGAATCTCCTCTCTTGTAGTTTGAAGCCATTGTTCCGCGTCCTAGTCTCCAGGGAAGCAGAAAACAAGCTTGCTCCCTCCTCCCTGTGGCTTCCTCTCACATATTTATACATGTCTACCATATCTCCTCTCAGCCTTCTCTTCTTCAGGCTAAACATGCCCAGCTCCTTAAGCCGCTCCTCATAGGGCTTGTTCTCACTTCCCATTGAAATACTAATAAGTTTATATCCGTCATTTTAATTATACTATTGTTTTAAAGTGTTTTTTGCACTACAAATAAGATATGTGCAAAGCGCATAGGAATTCATTAATGCTCTTTTCAAATTATAATCCGCCCTTCCAACAGTTTGAAAGACTGTGACTTGGCCCCCTGTTTAAAAAGTTTGAGGACCCCTGGCATGGAGATGGCCTTTACCTTCCTCTGAGGCTGAGAGAGTGTGACTGATCTAAAGTCACCCAATAGGTTGCCATGGAAGAGTGAAGATTTGAGCCCTGGACTCTAGAGTCAAAGCCAATGTTCAACCCATCTCATGGAAGCAATTTTGAGATAGGTTTTTTTCTGGCTATATGGCCATGTTCTAGAGCAGTGGTTCACAACCTTCCTAATGCCGTGACCCCTTAATACAGTTCCTCATGTTGTGGTGACACTGAACCATAAAATTATTTTCGTTGCAACTTCATAACTGTCATTTTGCTACTGTTATGAATCGTAATGTAAATACCTGATATGCAGGATGTATTTCCATTCACTGGATCAAATTTGGCACAAATACCCGATACACCCAAATTTGAACACTGGTGGCATTGAGTGGTGGGTTGATTTTGTCATTTGGGAGTTGTAGTTGCTGGGATTTATAGTTCACCTACAATCAAAGAGCATTCCAAACTCCACCAATGATGAAATTGAACCAAACTTGGCACACAGAATTCCCATGACCAACAGAAAATACTGGAAGGGTTTGATGGGCATTGACCTTGAGTTTTGGAGTTGTAGTTCACCTACATCCAGAGAGCACTGTGGACTCAAACAATAATGGATCTGGACCAAATTTGGCATGACAATCAATATGCCCAAATGTGAACTCTGCGGGAGTTTGGGGAAAATAGACCTTGACATTGGGAGTTGTAGTTATTGGGATTTATAGTTCACCTGCAATCAAAGAGCATTCTGAACCCCACCTAGGTTAGAATTGGGCCAAACTTCCCACACAGAACCCCCATGACCAACAGAAAATACTGTGTCTTTGATGACCCCTCTGACACCCCCTCGCGACCCCTCCAGGGGTCCCGACCCCCAGGTTGAGAAATGCTGCCCTAAAGTTAACTCATTACAGATAATTTCAGAGTGGGTTGACCATTGCCTTCCTCTGAGGATGAGAAAGCATGACTTGCCCAAGGTCACCTAGTAGTTTTCTGCATCTGATTCTGGTCTCTAGAGACATAGTCCAACATTCAGACCTCTTCGTGCAAGCAATTATGGAGATCTTGGAACATGGCAATCAATAGTAGTGTTCCTTCAAAGCTGAGAGCTATCCTAGGACCTTAGGATCACACTATGTTTCTTAGATAAACACTGGCAGTGGAAGTCAATTGCCTAACACCCATACCCAAAATACACACACACAGAGAATGGCATGTTTCCAAGGGTGACGCAGTGCTGGCAGACCCTCACCTTCATGCCCACCAAGTTGTTGTGGAAGTCCACCCGGGCGCGGAGGTCCTTGTTGGACTTCTTCCCGAGGAACTCCTTGACAAATTTGTTGCTGTACTTGAGGTTGTCCCCACAGCCGCCCCACTGCCAGGCCTCACGGTTCTCCAGGTCGGGGGCTTCGTCACAGGTGCAGCGCTCCATGCGCCCGGCGCTGCAGGCCTTGGCCATGGCATGGGTGAGCCCCGCCGAAGAGATGGCAAAGAGGAAGGCGGTCTCCTTGAAGCCTGCAAAGGGCAACAGTGTCAACATCCTATATTAGACATGGGCAAACCTTGGCCCTTCAGGTGTTTTGGACTCCAACTCCCACCATTCCTAACAGCCTACCGGCTGTTAGGAATGATGAGAGTTGAAGTCCAAAACACCTGGAGGGCCAAAGGTAGCCTATGCCTGTCCAATACACATCATACACTTATCATATTGAGTTTGGAGAGTGGCTCCAAGAAACATGGGCTTAATTTACAAGTCTCGTTGATTGATTCTGGGGGAGGGAAGGCAAGAATCACTTTAGAGGATACATATTCCCCAGAGTATCTAATTAGACCCTGAGATTTGTTTTATGATGGAATCAAGGTCCTAGTCCTCATGGATGGAGGAACCTGCTCGAAAGCATTCAAATTGGGAGGGATAGCCAATACTCCAGAGGACAGGAGCAGGATTCAAAACGATCTTGACAGATTAGAGGGATGAAAGGCCAAAACTAACAAAATGAAGTTCAACAGTGACAAATGCAAGATACTCCACTTTGGCAGGAAAAACGAAATGCAAAGATACAGAATGGGGGATGCCTGGCTTGAGAGCAGTACGTGTGAAAAAGATCTTGGAGTCCTCGTGGACAACATGTTAAACATGAGCCAACAATGTGATGTGGCGGCAAAAAAAGCCAATGGGATTTTGGCCTGCATCAAGAGGAGCATAGTGTCTAGATCCAGGGAAGTCATACTACCCCTCTATTCTGCTTTGGTTAGACCACACCTGGAATATTGTGTCCAATTCTGGGCACCACAATTCAAGAGAGATATTGACAAGCTGGAATGTGTCCAGAGGAGGGCAACTAAAATGATAAAAGGTCTGGAGAACAAGCCCTATGAGGAGCGGCTTAAGGAGCTGGGCATGTTTAGCCTGAAGAAGAGAAGGCTGAGAGGAGATATGATAGCCATGTATAAATATGTGAGAGGAAGCCACAGGGAGGAGGGAGCAAGCTTGTTTTCTGCTTCCCTGGAGACTAGGACGCAATGGAACAATGGCTTCAAACTACAAGAGAGGAGATTCCATCTGAACATGAGGAAGAACTTCCTGACTGTGAGAGCCGTTCAGCAGTGGAACTCCCTGCCCTGGAGTTTGGTGGAGGCTCCTTCTTTGGAAGCTTTTAAACAGAGGCTGGATAGCCATCTGTCAGGGGTGCTTTGAATGCAATATTCCTGCTTCTTGGCAGGGGGTTGGACTGGATGGCCCATGAGGTCTCTTCCAACTCTTTGATTCTATGATTCTATGAATGAAAATGTCCACTGAGACCTCATGAACCTTCACACAACTAGAAGTAGAGCCAAGGCATATTCTTCCTTGAGCATTGTTTCTGGGGTCTAAAAGGCTCTCTAGATATTATTTAAAACTAAACAACATTGTTGTACAGAGCTGCTGGAAATAAATGCCTCCTTTGAGTCTAAGATGCCCAGAGAGACCCACAATAGTGGCAAAAACAGTACTTGTAGGTTTGAACATAAGGGAATGAAACATTGGAGTAAGCTCCCAACCATTTGTCTAGCTTGCTGTCGACCTGTGCAGCCCGAAAGACAGTTGCATCTGTCAAGCAGGAAATTTAGGTACCGCTTATCCGGGGAGGCTAATTTTACTAATTTATGACACTATAAAACTCTCCAGAAGTGTACAAAAGAATGAGAAGGTACTCCGTCAGTGTCAAAAGTGGACGGTGAAGCAACAGCTTCCCCGGTGGCTGGAATTCAAAGTATAATCTCATTAAGCTGGAAAGTTAAATAGCCTCTGTGTGTCTGTCTATATATGTTGTGTGACTAATGGCATTGAATGTTTGCCATGTATATGTGCATTGTGATCCGCCCTGAGTGTCCTGCGGGGCGAGAAGGGCGGAATATAAATACTGTAAATAAATAAATAAATAAAAAGTGTCAGCCCTCCACCTTCACTGGAGCTAAGGGCACAAGACCCCTACGGAAATGAGAAAACCACATAATTTACACATCCACAATGTTTATCCTCAGATAACGCCTCCCTAGGAATCTCTAGGTCCTCCAGCACATATTTATGATCGACCTCCAGAAGATGACCCTAAAGATGCCCTGGAGTACATAGACATCCTGAGAGATAACATTTTAAGCAACTGACATGGGCCAACCATATTCCCAGCAGCAGGAAGGACGAGGGATCAATGCCACCCCATAACCCCAACCAGCCACCACTCTGGCACAGCCTCCTTTACCTCTCTTCAGGAGGCTGGCCCTGTAGCGCCCCTCGAGGGTGCAATTCCAGCGCTCAAAGCGGAACTGGTACTGGCACTCCAGGGCGCTCATGCTGATGGCCTCCATGAGGGTCTCGGCCACGCCAGGGTCTCGCCGGCACATCCTCCGCTGCTTCTTCTCCAGCTTCAGGCGGTCACACACTTTGTAATGTGCTTTGACGGCAGCTTCCTCCATTTCCAAGGTCAGAGGGAGGATGGTCAGAGGTTCATTCCCAGTCAACCTGGGGAGGGAAAAGGATTTATTTATTTATTTGAAATGTTTATATCCCGATTTTCTCACCTCCGTAGAGGGACTCACGCCGGCTTACAGCAAGGATGCTACTAATACAAGCTAAAACATCATACAACAACACAAGATTAAAATATATATAGATAAAATACATATATACCAAATCGCCAAGGTAAAATCATGTTCAACTCAGTCCGCATATGCGGTCACTCAATTTGGTCTGTAACCAGTCTCAGCCATTATTCTGGGAATGCTTCGTTCCATAACCAGGATTTCACTAGCCTCCTGAAGGACAAGAGGGAGGAGGCAGAGGGAATTCCATAGACGAAGATGCCATAAGTCATCCAGGAAAAAGAATCACTTGAGTGCTGCGCCCTGGAAACAATTCTGGGCACTGCAATTGAAGGGAGATGTTGACTCTAAACTGGAATGTGTCCAGAAGAGGGTGACTAAAATGATAATGGGTCTGGATAACATGCCCTATGAGGAGCAGCTGAAAGACTTGGGCATGTTTAGCCTGCAGAAGACAAGGCTGAGAGGAGACATGATGGCCATGTATAAATATGTGAGGGGAAGTCACAGGGAGGAGGGAGCAAGCTTGTTTTCTGCTGCCCTGGAGACTAGGATGCAATGGAACAATGGCTTCAAACCAAAGGAAAGGAGAGTCCATCTGAACATGGGGAAGAACTTCCTGACTATAAGAAGAGATGTTCAGCAGTGGAACTCTCTACCTTGGAGTCTGCCCCCTTCCTTGGAAGCTTTGAAACAAAGGCTGGGTGGCCATCTGTTGGAGGTGCTTTGATTTTGCTTTTCCTGCATGGCAGGGGGTTGGACTATCTGGCCCACGTGGTCTCTTCCAACTCTATTATTCTATGAGTCTATAAAGGGAACAGGACTAGCCCACCAATGTCTACCACTAGTCCAAGCAAAATGATTCAAGTTGGTGGACACCAAAAATTTCATATTAGACCCTGTGCTTTTCCTATACAGTCATCCCTCTACAGTATGGAGCCCCCGGTGGCGCAGTGGGTTAAACCCCTGTGCCAGCAGGACTGAAGACCAACAGGTCGCAGGTTCGAATCCGGGGAGAGGTGGATGAGCTCCCTCTGTCAGCTCCAGCTCCCCAAGCGGGGACATGAGAGAAGCCTCCCACAAGGATGATAAAAACATCAGATCATCCGGGCGTCCCCTGGGCAACGTCCTTGCAGACGGCCAATTCTCTCACACCAGAAGCGACTTGCAGTTTCTCAAGTCGCTCCTGACACGACAAAAAAAAATTCCCTCTACAGTTGAGGTTTTGATTGTGCACAGATTTGATTTCAAACCTTCTCTCCAGGTGTACCTGGATGGTCTAATGTGACTTCATGGTCAACTTCCTTCAGCCATGCTATATATTTCTAGAAAGAACCACTCTCTAAGATTTCCTAAGTCCTCGGATGTAATTCTGCTTGTCCAGTAAAGTGCCCCTTGGTCACCCAAAGTCAAGGTAAAATCACCACTGGAATTTTGCACAGGAAAATCAGAGTGGAAAAGAAGATCATTAAAAATTATTTTGAGTAAGTGACAACAGAAGCACAACGTCTTGCGGTAAGCAACAACCAAAGATGCGATTGTCCTGAAGCAATTCCATTTGGCCTGCTTCATGTGATAAGTCTCACAAAACAAGTAATAGTGAGACAGAAGTCCTTTCCAAGGGTGATAACCTCCAAGCCACCTTTCCTGACTGAGGTGCCCACTGGGAGGCCTACTTTGGGGGTTCTTCCAACCATGAAGAGCCCTCAGAGGACATCTAGTCCAACCTCATTCTGCCCACACATGAATAATAATAAGAATAATACTAATAATAACAATAACTTTATTTATACCCCGCTACCATCTCCCCAAGAGGACTCGGTGCTGCTTACATGAGGCCGAGCCCACAATACAACAATACAAGCAGTAACAAATACAGTACAAAGCAATTAAAATAGATCTCATACACAAATAGCATAAATATTGAACAAGGTACAGTGCACATTTAAAATCTATGGCTGGGCCAAATGTAATTGAACTTTAAAAAATAATGCTAGAAGATAAAGGAGGTGGGGCGTTGATGGAGACATACAAGCAGACCTAAATCGATATAAAGTGCTTTTGGAGGACATAATTCTGGGAAGGCAGACTGTAACAACCACGTTTTCAAGTTCCTCCTGAAGACTGCCAGAGATGGGGCATGCCTGATGTCCTTAGGGAGTGAGTTTCAGAGTCGAGGGGCCACCACCGAGAAGGCCCTCTCTCTCGTCCCCACCAAACACGCTTGCGATGCAGGTGGGAGCGTGAGTAGGGCCTCTCCAGATGATCGAAGAGATCGTGTGGGTTTGTACACAGAAATGCGGTCACACAGGTAGGCGGGTCCCAAATACACAATGCAGGCCTTCCCAAGAAATGGCCATTCAACTCCATCAGACTCCCAAGCAATATCTTCTACTGTCAAACAACTCTGACCATCAGGAAGTTCTTCCTAATGTTTGGGTGGCATCTCTTTCCCCACCTCAGAGTATGATGCACAGCTTAGAGAAGAAATGGTCAAGAGGGGACATTTAAAAATGTGAAAGAATGCCCTACTTGAATATGGAATATACTTCAGCAAAGACCAAAAGATGGAGCAATGGACTCAGACTTGGATAAATAATAATAATAATAATAATAATAATAATAATAATAATAATCTTTATTTGTACCCTGCTACCATCTCCCCATGGGAATCGGTGCGGCTTACATGAGGCCGAGCCCACAATACAACAATAAACAATAGCAACAGTAATACAAAACAATAAATAAACTCATAAGCAGAAAATAAGCAATAAACGTTAACAATAACACAATGCATTTAAAAACCTGGGCCAAATGTAATAATTAAATAAAAATAATAATACTGGGCATGACAAGATGACATATAACTAGGATAGAAGTTTTGGAGAGGGATGAAATGTGCAGGCAAACCTAGATCACTAGTAAAGTGCGTTTAGGGACATATTGCTGGGAATTTCCTTATTCTGGGAAGGCACACTGAAACAACCACATTGTCAGGCTCCTCCTAAAGACTGCCAGAGTTGGGGCATGCCTAATGTCCTTGGGGAGTGAGTTCCAGAGTCGAGGGGCCACCACCGAGAAGGCTTTCTCCCTCGTCCTCACCGATCGCGCTTGCGATGGTGGTGGGAGTGCGAGAAGGGCTCCCCAGATGATCGAAGAGATCGTGTGGGTTCGTACACAGAGATGCAGTCATGCAGGTAGGCGGGTCCCAAACCGTTTAGGGCTTTGTAGGTAAGCACCTGCACCTTGAGATCCCACCTAAGCAAGAGCTGTTCAGCAGTGAAATATGCTGCCTTGGAGTCTGGTGGGGTTTCCTTCATTGGGGAATTTTCAACAGAGCTAGGTGGCCATCTGTTGGGAGGGTTTGGATTGTGCCTTCCTGCCTGAAAAAGAGGGCTTGACTGGATGGCCCTTGAGGTTCTAACCAAAATGTCTTCATTGCATCCTGACCTGCAACGTACTTAGATCCAAGCTACAAAGAGTGTCCCAGGCTGCCCGTACTTCGCAAGTCAGCCAAACATGCACACAACCAGGGGAAAGATGTTTGTTCCCAGTCCCTCCCAGAAGCTTCCCTCCCGTGACAGAGAGGGCTACTCTTCTCTTTCCCACCCGCACACAAACGTGCGAAGGAGGGGTGCCAGAGTACTGTTCCCAGCCTTGCGTGTGTGACAACATGTTGGACGGGCACCAGCATGGCACCAGCTCCGGGGAGTTCACAGGGGCTGAAAGAACATCTGTTGTAACTGGGACCAGTTCAGCCGGACTGCCGATCGCTCCCATCTCCAGAATGGCTCAAACGTTCTCCCAAGGCGGAGCCAGGGAGAATCAAGGCAACGGGTTTTGCTGACGCTCAAGAAGTAAAATATAAGAGGTTCAACCAGGCAGGAGTTTCAGTCCAGCAACCATGTATCTGCAGGGGACACATTTCAGGACAGGAAGCCCTATTAAAAGGACCTACGGCTGAAACGTTTAGAGAGGAATCCACTCAATGAATCTGCTGTATCTTCCAGGGCAATTCTATGGTAACATCCAGCAGAGGATCCACTAGGTGACCTTATGAAGGCCCCACTCTCTTGGCATTAGAAGAAGATCAAGGTCAACCTCCTCAGAAGAAATCTTGCAAAGCAAACACAGGGATAGGTTAACTTTGGGGTGGCTATAAGTTGCAAATGACACAACAAATAGGGTTTTTTACCTTTCTAGTTTAGGGGGAAGCTGAAGCTTTGAATTAGTACACCAAGACTGCAGCCAGGAGGAAAATAAAGTAGTACATCTTGAATGGGCCAGTACTAAAACGTTAGGACTTCAAGGCCCAAACCTGCAACCTAGGGTTAATCTCTTGCAACGTCACCAACAACCGCTCCTCAACAACATCTTTAAGCATAAGTTAGTTACCCAGAATATGGCATTCAAATAATTAAAGAAAAAGACCAAATGCAGAAAATGGTCAACTTTGAAGCCAGTGCTCTCACCCTAAGATTCATCCCTGTCATTCTAAAGCCTATAGAAAGCAAAGAGAACATCAATACATAAGCTCTCCCACATACACACACTTGCTTCTGTCCTCCAATGGAAAGATCCTCCCCAAGCATATAAACTTGGCCTCACCCAACCATTGAGTGTTAAAGGGTTCTGTGCATGTAACAGATAAGCCCCCGAGCTTTGCCCCAGAACATGGCTATTTTACAGCCAACATAGTTTCGCTTTTTATACCAAGAGCTAACAAGGACAGCCATTAAGGCCGACTCCGTGCCCGCAGCTTAGGGCATCGGTTGGGAGCAGCCGCTGCATGGCACCCATGTAATCCCATAAAGCCCCTTTTTACACCATGTAAAGCAGAGATGGGAGGAAGGGGTCGTTTGAGGTCACCCTGCCAGAGACTCAGCAAAGTCTCTGCAGCAAAGGAGCTATTTTTGCCAGCGCTGGCACAGGCTCCCTGGAATCGCCCATCGGGCGGCCAAGTGCCAGCGGCGTCCCCTGCCAGGACCTCTTTTGTATCCATCTCAGAGGAGTGAGTCAGGTCCAGAGGTTTTGAAGGACGAGGAAAGCCATGCTTCTAAGCTCAAGGCACCATCTCATCTCCATGCTGCCAGGCCACAGATGAAAACCAGGACACATATAGCCAAGCAACATCAGAGTGAAACAAGGGAGGGAAAAGTATGGATGAGGAAGAGCATCCCAACTCAAAGAGTTTGCTTTTGCCTAAGCATACAGAGAAGGGAAGGATTTCCCTCCACTCTCCTCTCCCTCCTGGTCAATTAAGTTCTCTTGGGAAGACAAGCAGACAAATGTCAGCGTGCTGGAAGATGCAAAGTCCACCAGCATTGAAGCAATGGTCCTCCGCCATCAACTCCACTAGACTGGCCACGTTGTCCAGATGCCCGACCACCATCTCCCAAAGCAGTTGCTGTACTCCAAACTCAAGAATGGAAAACGGATTGTTAGTGGGCAGGAAAAGAGATTTAAAGATGGGTTCTGTTCCGTCTCCCAGGAGACTGGTTTGTATTGCTTTTTTAGTTGCTTGGAGTGGCTGCCCCTTGCCTTTCTCTTAGGAGCTGCTGCAGCCTTGCAAAGCCTAGAGTTTAACAGGAAAAGGCAGGAAAAGCCAGCCTGCAAACTCTTTGCAATGATTGGCCTAGGGAGCAGCTCTTTGAGCCCGCTCCTGCTCCCAGGGAAAGACTTCCATTTTGGAGTCCTCCCTGCCTGCCTGTTCAGTTCTGAAGAAGGAATCTGATGTGCTGGTGGCCAGAAAGGTAGCTCCAACAAATCACTGCAAAAACAATTGAGAACAATTGAGAATAGAGTAGAGAGAATTGAGATATTATAGTTAGATAAGCTTAATTGAGTTATAGATAGGAATTGAGAAATTAAGATAGAGAAGTTTATTGAGAAGATTTGAGCTATAGTTAGATTATGAGAGAGTTATAGAGTATAAAGAAAAATAGATATTGAGCTTTGAGAATTGAGTTTTATAGAGTCTTATAGAGAGAGAGACTGCATTGCCTTATCTCCAAGGCTAATCTGGAGCTTAGATAGACAGGGGAAGATTTGTTCTTTCTAAAAGACAACAGCTCTGGATTAGGGTGAAGGATCCCTGGATCCCTTTGCCACTTGGGGAAAGGCTGACTCAGTAACTGGTGGAGAAGAGAAAGAAGAAATATCTATTTGGTTTATCAATTGACTGTTCTGTTTGCAACTTTGAGAAATAAATATCCTTTTTGATGTTCAGAACTTGTAATAGACTCAGTTGCTGAGAATCTCAATCTTCTCAAGAAAAGCACCGGCAGTTCGCCCAGACATAAGGAACAGCACATCATAGTTTTGTTTTTATAAAAGCGTCTGGGTGTAACGGCACAGGCTCAAAGCCAATCTTTGAAACTCTGGCATAGATACCGAGAACTGGGAAGCCCTGGCCCTTGAGCGCTCCAGCTGGAGGTCACCTGTGACCAGCAGTGCTGTAGAATTTGAAGAGGTACAAATAATGGGCGAAAGAGAGAAACGTGCCAAGAGGAACACACATCAAACCAACCCCACCGGGACTGTCTTCCACCTGGAAACGGACACCCTCACTGCGGGAGAAGATGCAGGTCAAGAATAGGGCTCCACAGTCACCTACGGACCCACCGCCAGGACACTGATCTTGGAAGACTATCCTATTCAGACATCGAGGGATCACCTAAGTAAGTAAGGTCAATTAAGTGCAAAATCTGGAAAGAGACCCCCTGCAAGGCCATCCAGCCCAAACCCATTTTATTTATTTGTTTGTTTATTTATTTATAATATTTTTATACCACTTTTCTCAGGCCGTGGGCAACTCAAAGCAGTTCACAAAGGCAAAATCCAATGCCAAAACATCATAAAACACTTGAAACAATTAAAAACAGTAGCATAAATATACACAATCCTAGCAGTCCCAAGAAAGGACCATCTGTTTAAGCACCTCCAGAGAAATGGACTCCAGTGGACTCTGAGTCAGGATGTTGCTTCTTATGTTATTTAATTATTAGGAGCATTTCTATCCCGTCCTTCTCACCTCCCAAGAAGGACTCAGGATGGCTACCAACGGGCTCAATCAAAACAAGCATAAAATATACTTAGAATACACTGAAAACAATAATAAATACATGAAAACAGTTTGCCATTTCACGTCGTCTTCCAAATCAATCCATTGCTATCAACTGAAAACAGTCCATTAAAACAATCTATTCTGCGAACGCTTGATCCCATAGCCAGGATTTGAATTTCTTCTGGAAGGTTATGAAGGAGGGGGCAAATCTGATCTCATTAGGGAGGAAGTTCCACAGCTGAGGGGCCACCACTGAGAAGGCCCTGTCTCTCGTTCCCACCAAACGCAACTGCGATGGTGGTGGGACCAAGAGCAGGGGCTCTCCAGATGATCTTAAGATCTTTGGGGGTTTGTAGAGGGAGATACATTCGGACAGGTAAGCTGGGCTGGAGCCTTTTACGGTTTTATAGATCAAGGCCAACACTTTGAATTGTGCTTGGAAGCTAATAGGAAGCTAGTGGAGCTGGCGTTGTACGCTCCCTGTACCCCACCCCAGTAAGCAGCCTGGCTGCCGAGCATTGGACTAGCTGGAACTTCTGAACAGTCTTCAGAGACAACCCCATGTAGAATGCATTGAAGTAACCTATACAAGATGTAACCAGAGCATGGACCACTGTGGCCAATATTCAACTGGAATACCTTCTGCTGGCATTTACATTCATTGCTCAGTGTCCTAGTTCCTGGAGCTGCAGAAAACAATCCATCTTCTATGGGACATCCATTCAAACACTTCAAAATGGTTACCATGTCATGTCCAGCTGTTTCTAATATGAGGGATCCATATGAGAAGTGGTCCAGGGAGTTGGGTATGTTTAATCTGGGGCCAGGTTATAATATTTGAAGGGATGCCATACTGAAGATGGAGCATTTTTCTGCTGCTCATTAGATCAGAAGAAACAGATTATATAGGAAAAGAGATTCTACCTAAACCTTAGGAAGAACTTCCCAATAATAAGAGATGTTTGAGAGTCAAATCTGCTGCTGCAGCCTGGAAGAGTTCAGTGGAGACTCCTTCTCTGGGGATCTGTAAACAGAGGCTGGATGGCAATCTGTCAGGAGGGCTTGGATTGGGTCTTTCTGCAGAATGGAGTTGGACTGGATGTCCTTGGAAGTCTCTGCTGACTCTATAATTCTACTGCGCTTGAATCACTTGGTGCAAGATACACCAAGAAGCACAATGATGGCCCTCCAAGTTTCCGATGCTCACATAGAAGCATTCCAGATAACACCTCCTCCTTTTACAGGTAGACTCCTCACCCACTACTTTGGTTTGTGGTGGGGCCCAAGATACAGGATCTGCTCAACCTCCCACCCCTTGCAGAGATCAAAAGTCTCTTCTTCAAACCCACGGACATTTTTGAGATGCCAAACACCATCCCGCATCATCAACAGGCAAACCGTTGATGTGGGGCAGTGACAGGCAGGATGAAATATTACATTCCTATCCTTGGTCTTCTCCAATCTGGAGGAAACATCCTGAAGATTAGTATTTTAAAAAGCAAACTATGTGTTGGAGGGTTAAAACACAACTTGGTTCCAAGGGGATGCCTAGGACAGCATTTCCAATTTCCTATTCCTGGACTGCAACTCCCAGCAATCCTCCAGATAGATAAGACTGGAAAGAGATAGGTAGGTAGGTAGGTAGGTAGATGCTGGGAGTTGCAATCCAAGAATAAGTAGAAAAGGAAGAAAGGGGGAAAAGAGTAAGGGAAAGAAAAGGGGGGAAGGAAGGGAAGAGGAAGGAAGGAAGGAAGGAAGGAAGGAAGGAAGGAAGGAAGGGAGGGAGGGAGGGAGGGAGGGAGGGAGGGAGGGAGGAAGGAAGGAAGGGAAGAGGAAAGAAGGAAAGGAAGGAAAGAAGGAAGGAAAGAAGGAAGGGAGGAAGGGAGGGAGGGAGGGAGGGAGGGAGGGAGGAAGGAAGAGAGGAAGGAAAGAAGGAAAGAAGGAAAGAAGGAAAGAAAAGGAATGAGAGAAAGAAAGGAGGAGAGAAAGAGGGGGGGGGGAGGTTGGCCACAGCAATGCGTGGTGGGTACAGCTAGTAATTCTATAATTCCCAATAGGTTGTAGTTTTGGTTTGAAAGGGCCATTCCCAAGCTCTCCCTGTGGTGCATTAGTGCCAAGGATTTGTGGAACAGCACTTCAAGTGCCACATGCAGGGTTAATGGTAAGAGAGAGATGGCAAAAGGGATCCAATTTGGAAGCAGAGTGGGTTCCTTTCTACTCCCTTTAATTCAAGACAAGGGCTCCCCTGCGATTTGGCCAGAACCGCCTGTCTGTACAGGGTGGGCAAGCAAGTTGCCTAGGACCTCCATCCACAGCGCTCCAGCAGCTCCAGAGCAGGTGTCAGTGTCAGTCTTGGCGCCGGAGAATGCGCACAGCTGACCCATTTGTCTTCCTAACACCCTTCAACAGCTTTTGTTCGGTCTCACCTCCTAAATTAAAAGACCTCCGTAACAGGCCGGCTTCTGGCTGGGATCCACACCAACCACCTGCTTCCAAAGAAGTGCCGTTACGTTCTCCCTTCCCACAAGTGAGCGCAGGCTGGGTGGGTTTGTAGCTGACGCACCGAGGATTACTAGACAAGGAAGTGGCACCCAAAACAAATGCCCATATTCTGACAGAAGAAGAAATAAATCCCCATTCCAAGGAAGATAATAACAAGCTGGAACTTGCAAAGAGGAGGGTCAAAGGTCTGGAAGACTGGAGAAGCAGTTTAGGGAATTGGGGGTGTTCAGCTTTCAGAAGAAATGGTTGAGAGGGGACATAATAGCCATGTTGGAATATCTGAAAGGACTCTAACACATATGGATGGAAGACTTTCCACAAGTGTCACCAAGTGGGGATCCCTCCGCTGACCCCACGCCTCGACCGGAGCAGCTCATGGGTCCCCTTCCTCAACTGTTGCACCATTCATCCAACAAGCCAGGAAGAAGCATGGGGGGTGCTGGGATGTTAAAGTGCTTTTCATTTCTGAGCAGGCATGAGGTCATCAATGGATTGCCCCTTCTCAAGGCATTTCTCCATTTCGGTCAGCAGTTTCACATCAACCACCATCTGTACCAGCTCCACCTTGGAGAATCCAAGACGGTCGGCTTGGAGACATCAAACACTCCTCCCACAGCAGCTGTGTCCACACCACTTGTGCCCCATTTCTGCAGCCTCAGCCTCTTGAGGATTTCACCAAATTTCTCATGCTTGCCAAGGTTGGGCAGCTTAATATGGACACCTGCGCAGAGACCTGTGCCCAGGTTGGATGGGCAGGTCAAGATGTAGCCATGTAGCCAAGGTGGGGATTCCACATGAATTCATAGTTTTTGGATTTGAAGAGTGTTTCAATCTGTGGGAAGCTTGTTTCCTGCTGTTTTGGAGACTAGGACAAGGCAGCAATACATTCACATCACAGGAAACGAGATCCCACCTGAACATTAGGAGGAACAGTTGTTCACAGGAACAATAGCCTCATTTCCACCTGCTTCTCCATTACATTTGGGTTTAGATCCTGTCCTCACATATATGACTGTCAAACACTGAATGATGGATCTTCACGAGACCATCCTTGTTTTCTTCACTGTCCAACTTTCACTATCATCCAGGTCAACACTGTTCTTCTGGGTAGGAAGACACAGTCAAAGCTCTCTTGGCAGACTAGGACGTGGAACAATGGCTTCAAACTACAAGAGAGGAGATTCCATCTGAACATGAGGAAGAACTTCCTGACTGTGAGAGCCGTTCAGCAGTGGAACTCTCTGCCCCGGAGTGTGGTGGAGGCTCCTTCTTTGGAAGCTTTTAAACAGGGGCTGGATGGCCATGTCAGGGGTGATTTGAATGCAATATTCCTGCTTCTTGGCAGAATGGGGTTGGACTGGATGGCCCATGAGGTCTCTTCCAACTCTTTGATTCTGTGATTCTATGATTCTATGGAGCATATAGGTTTGACAACAGAAACTGCCAAGAGAGCTTTGATTGTATTGTCGAAGGTTTTCATGGCCAAAATCACTGGGTTGTTGTAGGTTTTTTCGGGCTATATGGCCATGGTCTAGAGGCATTCTCTCCTGACGTTTCACCTGCATCTATGGCAAGCATCCTCAGAGGTAGTGAGGTGGAGCTTTGATTGTGTCTTCCTACATAGAATCATAGAGTTGGAATAGACATTGTGGACCATCCAGTCCAACCACATTCTGCCAAGAAGCAAGAAAATCTCATTCAAAGCACCCCCCACAGATGACCACCCAGCTTCTGTTTAAAAGCCTCCAAAGGAGACTCTACCACACACCGGGGCAGAAAATCCACTGCTGAACAGCTCTCATCATTTGGAAGTTCTTCATCATGTTCAGGTGGAATCTCCTTTCCTGGAGTTTGAAGCCATTGTTCCATTGCGTCCTAGTCTCCAGAGCAGCAGAAAACAAGCTTGCTCCCTCCTCCATGTGAGTCCACCTCCCATATTTATACATGGCCATCATGTCTCTTCTCAGCCTTCTCTTCTGAAGGCTCAACATGCCCAGCTCTTTCAGCTGCTCCACACAGGACTTTTTCTACAGACCTTTGATCATTTTGGTTGCCCTCCTCTGGACACATTCCATCTTAGAGTCAACATCTCCCTCCAATTGTGGTGTCCAGAACTGGACACAGTGCGATTCCAGATGTGGCCTAACCAAGGCAGAAAACAGGGGTAGCATGACTTCCCTGGATCTAGGCACTAGACTTTCATTGGTTTTTCTTGCCGCTGCATCATATTCCTGACTCATGTTTACCTTCCTGTCCATGAGGACTCCAAGGTCTTTTTCCCACGTCCTGCTCTCAAGCCAGGCATCGTCTCCCATTCTATATCTTTGCATTTCATTTTTTTTCTGCCTAAATGGGAGTATCTTGCATTTATCCCTGTTGAACTTCATTGTGTTAGTTTTGGCCCATCATCTCTCCAATCTGTTCAGATTGTTTTGAATTCTGCTCCTGTCTTCTGGAGTATTGGCTCCCCCTCCCAATTTGGCCCCATCTGCAAACTTGATGATCCTGCCTTCTATTTATCTATTTATTTATTTATTTACAGTATTTTTATACCGTCCCTCTCAGCCTTCCGGCGACTTGAGGCGGTTTACAAGGCAAAATTCAATACCACCAAAAATACACGTTACGTTACAATATAAAAACTTTAACATCAATAACTTCAACATCTTTATTAATGACTTAGATGAAGGGCTAGAAGGCAGGATCATCAAGTTTGCAGACGACACCAAATTGGGAGGGATAGCCAATAGTCCAGAGGACAGGAGCAGAATTCAAAACGATCTTGACAGATTAGAGAGATGGGCCAAAACTAACAAAATGAAGTTCAACAGTGACAAATGCAAGATACTCCACTGGCAGAAAAAATGAAATGCAAAGATACAGAATGGGGGACGCCTGGCTCAAGAGCAGTACGTGTGAAAAAGATCTTGGAGTCCTCGTGGACAACAAGTTAAACATGAGCCAACAATGTGATGTGGCGGCAAAAAAAGCCAATGGGATTTTGGCCTGCATCAATAGGAGCATAGTGTCTAGATCTAAGGAAGTAATGCTACCCCTCTATTCTGCTTTGGTTAGACCACATCTGGAATATTGTGTCCAATTCTGGGCACCACAATTCAAAAGAGATATTGACAAGCTGGAATGTGTCCAGAGGAGGGCGACTAAAATGATCAAGGGTCTGGAGAACAAGCCCTATGAGGAGCGGCTTAGGGAACTGGGCATGTTTAGCCTGAAGAAGAGAAGGCTGAGAGGAGATATGATAGCCATGTATAAGTATGTGAGAGGAAGCCACAGGGAGGAGGAGGGAGCAAGCTTGTTCTCTGCTTCCTTGGAGACTAGGACGCGGAACAATGGCTTCAAACTACAAGAGAGGAGATTCCATCTGAACATTAGGAAGAACTTCCTGACTGTGAGAGCCGTTCAGCAGTGGAACTCTCTGCCCCGGAGTGTGGTGGAGGCTCCTTCTTTGGAAGCTTCTTTGGATGGCCATCTGTCAGGGGTGATTTGAATGCAATATTCCTGCTTCTTGGCAGGGGGTTGGACTGGATGGCCCATGAGGTCTCTTCCAACTCTTTGATTCTATGATTCTATGATTCTATGATAATAAACTCGTAACAGCTGTGATAAAACATAATTCAATAAATACTCATTAAAACAATGTCCAATCCATCTTGTAGTTGATTCTGTTCTTATGTCGGTTACTCAATATTCACAAAAGCGTGCTCAAATAGCCATGTCTTGGGTTTTTTCCGAAATGCTAAAAGCAAAGAAGCCGATCTAATCTCCCTTTATCTAAGTCAATCATAAAAACATTGAACAGGGCCGGGCCCAGGACGGAACCCTGCTTGTGGTACTCCACTCCTCACTTCTTTCCAGCTGTTAGGAATTGTGGGAGTTGTTGGGGTTCAGCCTCCGTGTGAACCTGAACCTGATTCTCTGATTGTATTTCCTGATGCAACTGAACAGGCTACTGAACATGAATTTGTCCCTGATAGTTTGGAAACTGTTGATTCTGAGGTCAGTGGCTTGGAAAATGAAACTACGCATCCTGATGGGAATGTTTCTGAATCAAGCGCCGATAGCTCTCCAGAGGAGCTAGCACCTGCCTTTTTTAATGAGGATAGAAAAGAACAGATTTGGAAAAACAGGAGTGAATCGCAGAGTCTGCGAAGGTCAAGCAGATTAAAGGAAAGGGAGGCACAGGCTTCAAAGCCTGGAGGCGTGTCCTGAAACAATTTCTTTAGTTTTAAGTGTCTCTCCCCGGGCTCTCTCGTTAGACTGAGGCATTACCTTGGCAGATTTCCCGGTTTCCCATGTCCTGCATTCCCAGAGGCTTCTAGTTTCCAAGTACTGTTAGTGAGATGCTAACAGGTTCCAGGTTTGTATAGTGTTGCTTTTGTAATTTTGATCCAGTTCATAAATATTCCTGACTGCTGAATTTTACTGTGGCTTTTTGGACTTTGTATTTTCCTCTATTTTGTAACCATTTTTCATCAATAAAAAAGGATTGTTTTTTCCTACAGTCAAGTGTGGTGGATTAATATCTTATGGTCTTGTTCCCTGATCTGGGTTGCAACAGGAGTTGAAGTCCAAAACACCTGGAGGGCCAAAGTTGGCCCACACATGCTATAACTGAATAGTGTGAAAAGATCCCAAAAGTAGGACAAACAGCAGCCTAAAGAAACATTGCAAAATATTTCAATCCGATTAGAACGGGTTCAAGGTTGTGACAAATTCGGCACAATCCAGTTATATAAAGGGATCCACGAGTCCCTAAAAATAGAGGCAAGCCGAAGAATTCCAGCAAAATAGCTATCCTGAATTAGACTGACCCAAATGCGAGGCACAAAATAAGTTTACGAGAGAAACAGATTATGCAGCGATGCCAAAACATGCAAGAGGCCCAAAGTTTTCTAAGCAAGCCTCCAGGTACAGTGGGATCTCCTTTAAGTTTCCTACATACGGCAAAAAAAAAATGAAACCAAATCAAGATGTGACATGGCAACTGGCACCTTAAACTGAATCCAGTGACTCAAAAAGATGAAAGAACAACTGACTGACATATTGGCAAATTCTGGAAGGGATAGTGGTCAGCATAAAATCATCCACTGGCATCCAATGCTGAGTGGAGATTCAAACTTCTGCCTTCTCAGTCCCAGTTCAGTCTCAACTTTCAAACTAGAATGTGTCCAGAGGAGGGCGACACAAATGATCAAGGGTCTGGAGAATAAGCCCTATGAGGAGCGGCTTCAAGACCTGGGCATGTTTAGCCTGAAGAAGAGAAGGCTGAGAGGAGACAGGATGACTTCAAAACCCATCATGCTGGCCACAAACAATGGGAGGTGTAATAGAACCAACAGGAAAGGTACTAAATGGGTCAATAATTATGACATTTTATCAATGTGTCAGCTTCTAGCAGGTATGCTCTTTACACGAAGCCACTTTGAGTCTTATTTACGTAAGCAAGGAAAGTGGGATGTAAATATCACCAACATCATCATGACACACATGTCTCTTTGAGCAGAGACATTTCATCACTACAGAAGGCGGCTACTGGAGCAGTGTTACAACTTTTGTAATTTGTACAATTTGTTGTTGGATATGTTTCTAATCAAGGAAAGAAAATCTGGCGACAACAATGTTTGTGATAAACCACATGGAACGGCTACAGAGGAAACTACACAAGAATCAACTGCAATACATAAGAAGTGTAAAGGAAAAGTTTCCAAACCTCGTGTAAACGGGAAGATTATATAAAACATACATACATACATACATACATACATACATATATATAGGTAAAGGTTTCCCCTGACATTAAGTCTAGTTGTGTCTGACTCTGGGGGGTAGTGCTCATCTCCATTTCTAAGCCAAAGAGCTGGCGTTGTCCATAGACACCTCCAAGGTCATGTGGCCAGCATCACTGCATGGAGCGCTGCTACCTTCCTGCCGCAGTGATATTTATTGATCTACTCACATTTGCATTATCTCAAACTGCTAGATTGGCAGAAGCTGGGCCTAACAGTGGGAGCTCACCCTGTGGATTTGAACTGCTTTTGGTCAGCAAGTTCAGTAGCTCAGCGGTTTAACACGCTCCGCCACCAGGGGCCTATATATAATATTATATACACTCATATAATATATTGCACTAGCCGTCCCCTGCCACATGTTGCTGTGGCCCAGTCTGTGTATATGTGTTTTGTGTGCGCATATAATTGTGTATATGTGTGTGTGTGTGTGTGTGCATGCGTTGTAATGTGTTTTTTTTGGGGGGGGGTTGCTTTTTAAGTCTCTTCTGGTGTGTTTTTCAGTGTTTTTATGAGTGGTGGTCATTCGTTGGCCTGATAGGTGTCTTGTGTCCAAATTTGGTGTCAATTCGCCCAGTGGTTTTTGAGTTATGTTAATCCCACAAATTGACATTACATTTTTATTTATATAGATTAAACTCTTATAGAGTTGGTTTAACCATTGGTTTGCTAGTAAAACTGGGAGAAGAATAAATGGGGGATTACACCAGGGTGGGCAAAGCTAAGCTGGGTCAGCCTTGAATACTATTTGGATGGGAGACTGCCAATGAACACCACAGACCCTATTTTAGAGGATGGCACTGGCCAAGCCACCTCTAAAGATTCCTGCCTAGGAAACCCATGTGAAATTCATGGGGTCGTCACAAGTCTATAGACCACCTGAAGACATATATATCCATATACACAAGGCATCAGTTCCCATCTGATCTTGGGAACTAAGCAAAGTAAGTCCTGGTTGGGACTTGGATGGGGAACCACCAAAAAACAAGAGGAAGGAACTCCCTTTGAGGATTCCTTGCCTAAGAATAACCCCAAGAAATCCATTAGGTCTCCATAAGCCAACAAGCAAACTTGAAGGCCAACGCACATTTCACAGCTTAAAACTAGGACACATGTGGCCAAGATAACAAAAATTATTAATTACTAGCGGTCCCCTGCCACACGTTGCTGTGGCCCAGTCTGGTGATCTGGAAAATAAAGTAATGAGAAAGTGCTGGTTTCCAATATATGTAATGTATGCTTGTGCGTAAACAGTATTTCTTGATGTTTCTTTGACAGTGTTGACGTAGAGATTGTCTGGGTTGCCTACTTTGGAACAGGTAACATATAATTGTCCATCTTTAGGAGTCCCTTTCAAATCTATAATACTTTATTTGTGTGTGTGTGTGAATCATATCTATCTATACCTATGGCTGGATGGCTCTCTGTCAGGAGGGCTTTGATTACGTTTTCTTGCCCTGCTGAAGGGAGTTGGACTGGATGGCCTTAAGTATTTTCTGTTGGTCATGGGAGTTCTGTGTGGGAAGTTTGCCCCAGTTCAGTCATTTGTGGGGTTCATTCAGAATAGTCTTTGATTGTAGGTGAACTATAAATCCCAGTAACTACAACTCCCAAATGTCAAGGTCTATTTTCCCCCAAACTCCATCTGTGTTCATATTTGGGCTTATGAAATATTCGTGCCAAGTTTGGTCCAGATCCATCATTGTTTGAGTCCACAGTGCTCTCTGGATGTAGGTGAACTACAACTCCCAAACCCTAGGTCAGAGCCCACCAAACGCTGCTAGTATTTTCTGTTGGTCATGGGAGGCCTGTGTGCCAAGTTTGGTTCAATTCCATCATTCAGAATGCTCTTTGATTGTGGGTGAACTATAAATCCCAGCAACTACAACTCCTAAATGACAAAATCATAATTTTTTTGAGTGATGCTCACTCCTTGTGTAGTGAGACCTTTTGTTGCCAAATTTGGTGTGATTTCGTTCATTGGTTCTTTTGTTTTTAAGGTACTCATTATGCACTGAGGCATTTTTATATATATAGATGAATACATAGGAGAGCCAAAGCTATAGCAGTTTGCTTTTGCCCAAGCCTACTGGGAGACAAAAGCTTCTCTCTTCAAAGGAATTAATAGAGTTGTGCTTAAATTAGGTTTGCCGTAGTTAAAGTAAGTTAAGGACAAAAGGGGAGAAAAAGAGTGGAAGTTAAAAACAGTTGGAAAAATGGGAAGTATGGGATTAATTGGGACTGTCTCCCTGTGTAAAGTCTGCTCCAATTTGCATTATCATGTTTTTCTTAAACCTCTCCACACTTGCAATCTTCCAACATCCATCACAGCTCAGCGGCTTTCAAGCGGAGCAGATACGAGTCAAGAAAGAGCCCTGCTTGCCAAACATCTCTCCATGGACTGCCAGAGTTTCGCTCTGCTCCATCCATCCTGGAGAAAAAGTTGGTGATGGAGGATGGCAACTAAGAGGAGGACAAGGAAGATGGCAAATCCTCGTGCCAAGGAAGGCCCAGGAGAATAGGATGGACCTGGAGAGACCGGCTGGCAAAACTGCCCAGGTTTCACACGGCATGTTCCAGTGGAATTTGCTCTTGCCAGATGACAACATTGCCAAGGAAGGGAAAATGAAGTTATGAGGCAAGAAGGCTGCTACACCCAAAATGTTGGAGAGGAAGCAACCAATGGGTTTTGCAGAGCAGAGTCTGATGGAACAGAGAGTGTTTGGAGCAATGAGAACTCAAGATACAAAATCTGTAAAGTACATCTGGAGGAACACTTCATTTTTACTATTTGTATTTTGCTGGTTGTATCACAACTCCTATGGGGCTGCGGTGGTGCAGCGGGTTAAACTGCTGAGCTACTGAACTTGCCAACTGGAAGATTGGTGGTTCAAATCCACGGGACTGGGTGAGCTCCTGCTGATAGCCTCAGCTTCTGACAACCTAGCAATTGGAAACCATGCAAATGTAGGTAGATAAATAGGTACTGCTTTGGTGGAAAGATAATGGAACTACATGCAGTCATGCCAGACATATGACCTTGGGGGTGTCTACGGACAACACTGGCTCTTCAGCTTAGAAACGGAGATGAGAACCACCCCCCAGAGTCAGACTCAACTAAACTTAATGTCAAGGAGAAATTTTTAACTATCACAACACCTAGTCATGGTGTTTGAAGTGATAAAATTTCCCTTTGGGATATCATGTCAGGAAATAGAATCATAGAGCTGGAAGGGACTCCAAGGGCCATCTAATCCAACTCCTTCTGTCATACAAGAAGCCACCTCGACCAACAGCCATCCAATCTCCATTTCAAGATCTCTAAAAAAGGAGACTCCACCGCACTCCCAAGCAGCAGTATATTCAACTACGAAACATCTCCTCCCACCAGGAAGCTCTTCCTGATGTTTTGGTGGAATCTCTTTTCCCGGAACTTGAATCCATTACTCCATTGTGTCCCAGTGTTTGGAGTAGTAGAAAACAAGTTGGCTCCCTTCCTCTATATGACACCCTTCCCAGTATTTGAACATGGCTCTCATGTCCCTCTCAACTTTCTCTTCTCCAAGCAAATCATACACAGCTCCTTAAGCCACTATTCAAAAGGATTTTGTGGTTTCCAAACCTCTAACTTCCTCTTCTTCTTCAGGATAAACATCCCCAGTCCCCTAAGCTGCTCCTGAGAGGGATCCAATCTTTCCAGAACTTTGACCATTTGATCATCCTTCTTTATACCCTGGGAACCAACATCCATGGTCATCTCTAAGATTTCTGTAGTTGCATTCTAGGACTTCCTCTCCTCAAAATTGATCTGAATTTCGAATCTTCACATCCATTACAACGCTATGACCTTCAAGTGGAGAAGATGGGTATCAACACATGTGTCATTGCTAGAAATTGTTCAAATCCTCTAACAGAAGGTGATCTCCAAGTCACCCTAGAGGACCAAGAGATTCCTAGAAAGACCATACTAATCAAATCTGCAAATGTTCAACCTGGAAATGCAGAGGGACAACGAGACTTTCTACCCCAATTGAACATGAGAGTCTAAACCATGGTCTGATCAAGCAGAATGAGTCCCTTCACACTACAGTATAGCTTCTACCAACCACTAGTCCTCATAGAAGCTCCTATAATCTTCTCCAAGACTGAGTTTCCTTCCAAATGGTTTTGGTGTACAGTTTCTAGCTAGCCTAGTAATTGAGGAAGAAGCATGGGAAGTGCAGAGCAATAACATCCAGAGTGGCCATCATGATTCATCTCCAGTCTACTCCAACCAGCAAAGGTTCTTGGATATCTCTGCTGGTTTAAGGGTCCACAATACCTTCTATCCCAATTTTCCATGACAGTTCAGACAAACAGTACACTGTAATATAGCTTCTCCCAACCACTGGTTGGTGTGGAAGCTTTCAAAACCAGGACACCAACACCCTTCCAGATGTTTTTAGCAGAGTTTCCAACAGTCCTAGCCAACATAACTGTTGGGGGGATCATTATGCTGGACAATAGATGTCCATAATGGCTGCATCTACACCAGGCCTGAGCAAACTTCGGCCCTCCAGGTGTTTTGGACTTCAACTCCCACCATTCCTATCAGGAATGGTGAGAGTTGAAGTCCAAAACACCTGGAGGGCCGAAGTTTGCCCAGGCCTGGTGAACACTGTTGAATGAATGTGGTTGGACACTACTCAAAGTAGAGTCGACCCTATGGAATCCTGGGATTTGTAGTCTGGTGAGGTTTTTTATTTCTCGTGTCAGGGCAACCAGTCAATTATATTACATTTCTAACAGAACAAAGCAAACAGACAGACAAAATACAAAATGTGTGAGTTTGGTAGTTGATTAAATGTCCTTTGACCAGTATCTGGCCACTTGGAGTGCCTCTAGTGTTGCTGCAAGAAGGTCCTCCATTGTGCATGTGGCAGGGCTCAGGTGCATTATAGTAGGTGATCAGTGGTGGCTCCTCTCCACACTCGCATGTCGAGGATTCCACTTTGTAGCCCCATTTCTGAAGGTTGGCTCTGAAGGTGAGGTACCAACAGTCTTTAGCAGTGGTTACAATGCAGTGAGTGCACTGAACCATGGAAATCAACATACAATGACAGACTTCATCTATTATATAGCATAGATCCATCCCATGATTTAAGCTCAGGTCAACTCCAACCAGCAAAGGTCCTTTGAGGTCTTCGAGGCTCATCTCCCGGGCATCCAAGATATTTCTGATGGTCCATCTTGGAGACTGAACCTGCGAGCGGAACTTGGTCTTGCAAAGCACACAAGTTACTTGCCTCCCTTTTCTTCTGCAGGGAAAGGCACAACGTGGCCCAATTTGGCTTGGGCTACATCCACAGTTTCAGGCTTTGCGTTCCAAGTCGGGTGGCACGAGTCTTTTTGTTGGCCGACCAGCGGCTCCATTTGCATTGGACCACGGGCGGGTCTCCCCTTCCCCACCTCCAGCCCAATCCCCACAGCGCCTGTTTTGATTTATCCCTTGCCATATGCCCATACAATGTTTTTTATCGGAGGGAGATTATACGGGGGAGAAGGGAGCGGGGCTCTCTGTGTGTGTTCTCTCTAGTTAATGTTTCCTGTGTGGTTCAATCTGCTCTGCCTACAGGTATGTTTATTTCACTACTCTAGCAAAACCAGCAGACTTTTTAATGGAACTGTTGATATTTTCTCTGGCTGAACTTCCTGGAGAGGAGAGAAAAAGAGAGAGAAGGGGGGAAAGCAACGTCTTCTCCCAAGTCGCGGCCTGAAAAGCACAATCCTCCCGCAGAGAATCAGAGGTTTCCATTGCAATCGGCAGATTCTTCGCCTCTCTATATATAATTTTTTTACATAGACAAAAGATTTGGGGAAAGCTGGTGGGAGCTCAGAGAGACCCAGATTTACGGCATGTTAGCTCCCCAAACCAGAGCATTTTGCTCAAGCGTGGTGTCACTTTTGGACGCCAGCAAACACACTCCATGACACACAGCGGCCAAAATGACTTGGTGGAAGGATTCAAATGCCAAGGAAATTTCGGCTCCTGGCATCTCAATTAAGGTTGATAATTCTTTGCTAATTTTCCTCTCAAGGGAAGTAATTTTAGCAAGACTCAAAATCCATACATGGCTGTTAAAACGCTTTCTGAAGACTGTTTCGCAGTTCAAGGCTTGTATTGTCAAAGGCTTTCATGGCTGGAATCACTGGGTTGTTGTGAGTTTTCTGGGCTGTTTGGTCATGTAGCAGAAACATTCTCTCCTGACATTTCACCCACATCTATGGCAGGCATCCTCAGAGGATGAGAGGTCTGTTGGAGACTGCTGGAGGCAGGTGTGAATGTTGCCATTGGCCAGCTTGATTAGCATTGAATAGCCTTGAAGCTTCAAAGCCTGGCTGCTTCCTGCCTGGGGAAATCCTTTGTTGGGATGTGTTAGCTGCCCTGATTGTTTCCTGCTTGGGGAAAATCCTTTGTTGGTTGCTTTCTGCCTGGGGGAATCCTTTGTTGGGATGTGTTAGCTGGCCCTCATTGTTTCCTGCTTAGGGGAATCCTTTGTTGGCTGCTTCCTGTCTGGGGAAATCCTTTGTTGGGATGTGTTAGCTGCCCTGATTGTTTCCTACCTGGGGAAATCCTTGTTGGTTGCTTCCTGCCTGGGGGAATCCTTTGTTGGGATGTGTTAGCTGGCCCTCGTTGTTTCCTGCCTGGGGAAATCTTTTGTTAGCTGCTTCCTGCCTGGGGGAATCCTTTGTTGGCTGCTTCCTGCCTGGGGGAATCCTTTGTTGGGATGTGTTAGCTGGCCCTCGTTTCCTGCATGGGGAAATCCTTTGTTGGCTGCTTTCTGCCTGGGACAATTCTTTGTTGGGATGTGTTAGCTGCCCTGATTGTTTCCTGCCTGGGGAAAATCCTTTGTTGGCTACTTTCTGCCTGGGGGAATCCTTTGTTGGGATGTGTTAGCTAGCCTGTCTGGAACTTCCATGTTTTCTGAGTGTTGTTCTTTATTTAATGTCCTGATTTTAGAGTTTTTTAATACTGGTAGCCATATTTTTATGGTTTTGTCCTAATTTCCAACAGACCTCACAACCTCTAAGCATGCTTGTCATAGATGTAGGCAAAACATCAGGACATTTCATCTCCCCAAACCGGAGCGTTTTGCTCAAGTGTGGTGTCACTTTTGGACACCAGTGAACACACTCCATAGCACACAGAGGTCAAAATGACTTCTGGAACATGACCACACAGCCTGGAAAACTCACAGCAACCCAGTTCAAGGCTTATTTTGCACAAAATTCGTACATGGAATTATTCTATGGAAAAACACTTTTTCTCAACAGGAAATGCTGTTTTCCCGCACAAAATAACCACGTGTAAATTGCACACAGTAATGCTTGGTAAAGTAGAAGGAAGAAATATCAGAAGCCCAGATTCCAATGGATAGATTCAATCAAGGAAACCATGTTTCTGAATCCACGAGAACTGAGCATGGTGGTTGAGGACAGGGTGATATGGAGCTCTCTCATTCATGTTGTTGTTCATTCGTTTAGTCATTTCAGACTCTTTGTGACCTCATGGACCAGCCTACGCCAGAGCTCCCTGTCGGCCGTCACCACCCCCAGCTCCTTCAAGGTCAATCCAGTCACTTCAAGGACCCCATCCATCTATCTTGCCCTTAGTCGACCCCTCTTCCTTTTTCCTTCCACTTTCCTCAGCATCGTTGTCTTCTCTAAGCTTTCCTTTCTTCTCATGATGTGGCCAAAGGACTTCATCTTGGCCTCTACTATTCTTCCCTCCAATGATCAGTCGGGCTTTATTTCCTGAAGTATGGACAGGTTGGATCTTCTTGCTGTCCAAGGCACTCTCAGAACTTTCCTCCAGCAGCTCATTCATTCATTCATGGGGCCCCATCAAAGTCAACTTCATGGAAGTTGGCAACAACCAATGCTCCCATCTCTGCTCCACACAGAAGACAATGCTCAGCCACTGAGGCCGTTGTCTGGGGCAAGTTTTCCAATTCAATCCTTGGATTCCAGAGGTGGGTTCCTTCCCTTTTGTAAGAGTGATTCCCATGTCGAGCTCTGCACCCCATCATTGCTCCTTGCTTTTCCAGATCAGGAAATTCCAACCCCGGCTTGATTTGAACGGCAAGTATTCCGATCCGCTTCTCCCTTCGACAGCCGATCTGCTGAAAGTTCATGAACTGCCGCGGTGGAGTGCCTCTCGCATACTCCGTGTTGCAAGCGGCTGCCAAATCCGAAGCCAGAGGGAGTAACCGGGTTTTAAAAATGCTATTTTCCCCCCTCCCCACGTTCCATTAAAAAAAAGGCCAAACCATAGAATCACCCCACCCTCAACTTTTGCTGGAAACGAGTGGTTTAATATTGGAAACAGAAGCCGGCAGCCACACGCAACATTCTGGACATGAAGGGTTTGGGCTTCTTTTCTTTTCTTTTTTTTTTTTTTTCATTCTCTCAGAACATGAGCAGTAAGCAGATTGAATCTGCTTTTTCCATCTGGAGAGGGGGAAAAGGAACTAGAAACTACAGCATTTCAGTGATTTTTTCCCCATTATTTACAGCATCAGTTTGACATGGAAGGGAGGGGAAAAACTCACTAAATAATTGAGAAAATTCAAAAACCATGACAAGTTTATTGCTACTCCATCATTGTCCTTTAGTCCCCAAAATACTGGTACAGTGGAGTATCCACTATCCAATTTGCCTGAGAGCAGAAGCATTTCATATTTTGGAAACCTTGCATATGCATAGTGAGACACCTCGGAGATGCAACCCAAGCCTAAATGCAAATTTCAGGAAGAAGACATCAGAGCAGTGTTTCTCAACCTGGGGGTCGGGACCCCAGGGGGGGGTCACGAGGGGCGTCAGAGGGGTCACCAAAGACCATCAGAAAAAACAATATTTTCTGTTGATCCTGATGGTTCTGTGTGAGAAGTTTGGCCCAATTCTATCCTTGGTGGGGTTCAGAATGCAGACTGCAGCCTACAGCCAGGAAATCAGAAGAGGTTTCCTTCTTGGGAGGAGAGCAAGGACCAATCTCGATAAAAGAGTGAAGAGTAGAAACATCACACTGGCAACGAAGGTCCGCATAGTAAAAACAATGGTATTCCCTGTAGTAACGTATGGATGTGAGAGCTGGACCAGAAGGAAGGCTGAGTGAAGGAGGAGAGACGCTTTTGAACTCTGATGTTGGAGGAAAATTCTGAGTGCCTTGGACCGTGAGAAGATCCAACCAGTCCATCCTCCAGGAAATAAAGCCCGGCTGCTCATTGGAGGGAAGGAGATTAGAGGCAAAGATGAAGTCCTTTGGCCACATCATGAGAAGACAGCAAAACCTAGAGAAGAGAATGATGCTGGGGGAAATGGAAGGAAAAAGGAAGACCAAGGGCAAGATGGATGGATGGATGGGATCCTTGAAGGGACTGGCTTGACCTTGAAGGAGCTGAGGGTAGCCATGGCAGACAAGGAGCTCTAGGCTGGGCTGGTCCAGGAGGTCACCAAGAGTCATAAGTAACTAAATTAATAAACAACAAAATCCTAGAGAACCCTAGTTGTTTAGAAAGGCACTAGAACTCTCCAGCTGAGAATACTAAGTCTTCTTGACAAAGCATTGTTGAAGGCTTTCATGGCTGGAATCACTAGGTTGTTGTAGGTTTTTCGGGCCATATGGCCATGTTCCAGAAGCATTCTGTCCTGATGTTTTGCCTGCATCTATGGAAAGCATCCTCAGAGGTTGTGAGGTCTCACAACCTCTGAGGATGCTTGCCATAGATGCAGGTGAAACGTCAGGAGAGAATGCTTCTAGAACATGGCCATATAGCCCAAAAAACCTACAACCACCTCTCTTGACAAACTATAAATCCCAGAGCTCCACAGGCCAAAACCATGGCAGTTCATCTGAGAGGGATATTGCTGTCTAGCATGGAAGAGATCTAGTTTGTGCCAACCTCATGCCCCCCAAGCTCCAAATTCCAAAGCTTCCATTACCTGCCTCGTCATCCAGCCAATTCAATTACCGGCAGCAAGGGAGGTCTAATAGGAAACCTTCGACAGGGAGAGATAGAGCACAAACCTTTTCAATTATTAAACTAAAAAGGTTTCCTGAAAAGGAGGAGGCAGCGGTGTTTTCCCTTTTCCAACTCGCAGCGTCCCCTAAAGGTTAATCATTCACCTTCCTTCATCTCTTTGTATGAGCTGAAGGACCGCTGCCTCCAATGCAGAGCCAAAGTGCTTCTCTTTCGTCCAAGAACCCAAACAACGTGACCCAGGATGGATAACCTGGCAAAGCCCCTTTTCTCAGGTACCCTCTCATTGTGATCCCACAAAAGGTCTCAAGCTGGCAGGTAGCATCTGCTCCTTCCGGGGTATTTTACGTATCACACCAAATTCTGGTGACCAGACAACCAGGAAGCTTGCAGCTAGAGGTGGGATTTCCCCTATGTGTTTTGCTCTGCAAGATTGGCTATCCTGAATCCTGCTTGATTCACCCACAGAGTTCATTCATAAGCAAGAGTGCAAAAGGAAAAGGAAAGGGCCTGTGGCTGTTAGGAACTGTGGGAGCTGAAGTCCAAAACACCTGGAGGGCCAAAGTTTGCCCATGCCTGGTATATAGTATACTCATTTATAAGTCAACCTCAGAAACTATAAGTACTGCATATACTAAACTTGGCACGGATACTCAATATGCCCCAATGTGAACAATGGTGGAGTTTGGGGAAAATAGAATTTTGACATTTGGGAGTTGTAGCTGCTGGGATTTATAGTTCACCTACAGTTACAGAGCATTCTGAACCACACCAATGATAGAATTTGGCCAAACCTCCCACACAGAACCCCCATGTGGGCCACAGCAACGCATGGCAGGGGACAGCTAGTTTTTAATAAGAATTAACCTTCCCCTGCCATGTATTGCTGTGGCCCAGTCTGTGTATATGTGTTTTGTGTGCGACATGTGTAAATGTGTTTATATTTGTGTATATGTGTATATACGTGTTTGTGTATGTATGTGATTTTGCACATGAGTTGTAATGCATTTTTGTGGGGTTTTTTGGCTTTTTAAGTCTCTTCTGTGTTTTTCAGTCTTTTTATGAATGATGGTCACTTGTTGGCCTGATAGGTGGATTGTGTCCAAATTGTGTATATGCGTATATATGTGTGTTTGTATATATATGTGGTTTTGTGCCTGCATTGTAATTTTTTTGCTTTTAAAGTCTCTTCTGCTGTGTTTTTCAGTGTTTTTATGAGTGATGGTCACTTGTTGGTCTGATAGGTGGATTGTGCCCAAATTCATCCAGTGGTTTCTGAGTTATGTTAATCCCACAAACAAACATTACATTTTTTATTTATCTAGATTAGCATACAATACTCAACTTTGACCCATTGAGACACTGATGCAGTTTTCTGAGGGGCAGGGAGAATCTTTGTGACTAACGTTTGGAAAGCAAATGCTACCAAATGACTCAGGAAGCAATTCAGAGGTGAATCTACAAAGGCAGAGTCTAATGTTCCTGGGATCAGTGGCTAAAGATGTCTAACTTATGGATAAGGGCAGTGTAGGAACTCCTTTAATTCAGCATCTGGTAGGAAGAGCAAGAGATAGACAAAACAGTAATGGACCTCCCTCCTGTCAAGAGGACCAATTAACCAACTGCCTTCCAAACCCACCAACATGAGGTTCAGAAGGTCCTGGCCTACAGGCACCATCTAATCATGGCCTTCTGCTAAAGGGATTTGGAGAATTAATCTTGCCAAGACAACTATGTGATTGGGTCACTCGAAGTCAGAAATGATTAGAAGGCACACACCAACATCATGAAAGCGCAAAGGTCAGCTCCATGAACTCTGCAAGCACAGTGTCTTCACAGCAGGCCAGAGGAAGCTGAAAGCCCAGCGCCAAACCCATGTCCTTCTCCAGCCCAAAGAACACCGATTTGGAAGCAGCTGGAAGAGCCGAGGCCGCTCCACAAACACAGGAGTCCTCACCCCCACAAAAGCCAGGAAGTACCAAACCAGCCAAGCATAATAATTGGGCAAATTACCATGTCCAACAAGACTGTGGTTCAAAGCACATTGCCAAGGGTTGGCCAGCCATCAGCAGGACTCACTTGCCATAAGAATCCGATCTGCTGGGTTTTGGGTGAAGTAACCATTCATGAGCAGTCATGGCAAACCTTAGGATGAGATTTTTGCCAGGATGGCCCATCCATGACCTTCCTGAAGAGGCAGTTCTCTATCTAGCGACATTTACCAAGTATAATTCCTATGCTGCCCTCCCCACAATGTTCCATGTACCATTAATCCACTGCCATCCCTTTTTTCACCTTCTTTTAAAGCATCATAGAATCATAGATTCAAAGAGTTGGAAGAGACCTCATGGGCCATCCAGTCCAACCCCCTGCCAAGAAGTAGGAATATTGCATTCAAATCACCCCTGACAGATGGCCATCCAGCCTCTGTTTAGAAGCTTCCAAAGAAGGAGCCTCCACCACACTCCAGGGCAGAGAGTTCCACTGCTGAACGGCTCTAACAGTCAGGAAGTTCTTCCTCATGTTAAGATGGAATCTCCTCTCTTGTAGTTTGAAGCCATTCTTCCGTGTCCTAGTCTCCAAGGAAGCAGAAAACAAGCTTTCTCCCTCCTCCCCGTGGCTTCTTCTCACATATTTATACATGGCTATCATGTCTCCTCTCAGCCTTCTCTTCTTCAGGCTAAACATGCCCAGCTCCTTAAGCCGCTCCTCAAGCCGCTCCTCATAGGGCTTGTTCTCCAGACCCTTAATCATTTGAGTTGCCCTCCTCTGGACACATTCCAGCTTGTCAATATCTCTCTTGAATTGTGGTGCCCAGAATTGGACAAAATATTCCAGATGTGGTCTAATCGCATCCTAGCTTCTCTTGTATCCTCCTCCTTCTCAGCAACACTCTTGATATTGTTTGGCCACATACCCACCAACATTTCACAGATGAACATCAGGACTCATGTGGCCAAGCAACATCAGGATGTGGTCAAGATGGCAAACATGACTGAGGCAGAATAAGCAAGCTAAGGAAGGGCTGCAGCAGTTTGCTTTTGCCTGAGCAGACTGGGAAGGCATGATTCTGCTTCTCTTCTCCTCTTTCCTCTTGCGATGACAGCTCCTTTTGCACTTTGAACTCAGTTTTCAGGAAGTTGACGGCAAAGACAACATGGGAAGAATGGAAAGAAACTGGGTCATTTTAATGGCAGCTGAAACAGTGAAAAGACACAGGATTAGATGAGTCCAACCCTGTCAAATTGGGAAAATTAGAGAGTGTGACTCCAGATTTAATGTATGAAATGCTGGAAAATATGCCTATGTATGTTCCAACTCCAATGCATCTGTCTTAGTTTGTAAGCTGCCTTGTGCCATGCTTTTGGGGGGTGGAAATAACCCGTTTAGCACTAACGATGGCTTTGAGCCCTGACCCGGCTTCCTCGGCCACCTTCTCCAGACAACAGTTGCCACCAGGACCAAGGAACCAGACAAGCAGCATAGCTTCCGACTGACACCATCTCATTAACGGACAACCATGAAAGCCTTCCGTCCTCACACTGCTCCTGGGCCTAGACAGGTCACACATTTGGAAAGGCCAAGAATTCCTCACTTGAAATAAAAGCAAACATTTGGGCTGGACTGAGGAGGGGGAAAGAGAAAGAGATTAGGCCCAGCTGTCCCCATTCTTTCCGCCAACCAGTGAAGGCATCGGCGGAGGCTCAAGGCAGTCTTCGAACAAGTGACTTCTTCCAAATGAGATTAGGTGCCCAGAGCAGGCAGGTTAACAGCCGCCGATCAGAAATCCCATTCATGGAAACTTGTATCAAGACATTCAGTTCAATGACCATTGAGGCACAAATATAACTTAGCCATCAGAACATTCATAGAATCCTAGAGTTGGAAGAGACCTCATGGGCCATCTAGTCCAACCCCATTCTTCCAAGAAGCAGGAAAATCGCATTCAAAGTACCCCCAACAGATGGCCATCCAGCCTCTTCTTAAAAGCCTCCACCACACTCCAGAGCAGAGAGTTCTACTGCTGAACGGTTCTCTCTTACAGTCAGGAACTTCTTCCTAATGTTCAGATGGAATCTCATTTCTTGTAGTTTGAAGCCATTGTTCCATTGCGCCCTAGTCTCTAGGGCAGCAGAAAACAAGCTTGCCCCATCCTCCCTATGACTTCCTCTCACATACTTGTATATGGCTATCATGTCTCCTCTCAGCCTTAACTTCTTCAGGCTAAACATGCCCAGCTCTTTAAGCTGCTCCTCATAGGGCTTGTTCTCCACACCCTTGGTCATTTTAGTGGAAGGGGCCTGAGGCTGTTAGGAATGGTGGGAGTTGAAGTCCAAAACACCTGGACTTCTGACCAACTGAATAGTGCCACCTGGTTTCAGTCATCTCACAAGACTGTAAGTTTCAACACTTTGGAAACTGAGGCAGAAATCTTAACACATGAGAAAAGCAGTCTTCCTTTTTGTTTGCATCACTTTTGTCATCTTGTCCAAAGAGTCATGCTATTTCATGGTATGTCCAAAGTATACTAGCCTCAGTTTGGTCAACTTCTAAGGAGACTTCAGGCTAGATTAGTTCTTAAACCATTTATGTCTTTGACAAGCCGTGCAGTGCTTCATCATGATATTTCAGATGCACCATTTTGTTCCTATTGGGATTTCAAGTAAAAGTTGGGACCCTAAATGTGGCATTCCTTGAATCCCTGGACATCAACCACTTGTGGCCTTCAGGTCCCATTTCCAAGACTTCATGGCCACAACTTTGAGTGACAAGCCATGCAGTGCTTCTCCATCATATTTCAGATGAACCATTTTGTTCCTATTGGGATTTCAAGTAAAGATAGAATCATAGAATCATAGAGTTGGAAGAGACCTCATGGGCCATCCAGTCCAACCCCCTGCCAAGAAGCAAGAATATTGCATCTTGGCAGGGGGCTGGACTGGATGGCCCATGAAGTCTCTTCCAACTTTATGAATCCTTGGACCAACCACTTGTGGCCTTCAGGTCCTATTTCCAAGACTTCATGGCCACAACTTTAAGTGACAAGCCTTGCAGTGCTACTCCATCATCATATTTCAGATGCACCATTTTGTTCCTATTGGGATTTCAAGTAAAGATTAGGACCCTAAATGTGGCATTCCTTGAATCCTTGGACATCTACTACTTGTGGCTTTCATGTCCCATTTCCAAGACTTCATGGCCACAACTTTGAGTGACAAGCCATGCAGTGCTTCTCCATCATCATATTTCAGATGCACCATTTTGTTCCTATTGGGATTTCAAGTAAAGATAGAATCATAAAATCAGAGTTGGAAGAGACCTCATGGGCCATCCAGTCCAACCCCTGCCAAGAAGCAGGAATATTGCATCTTGGCAGGGGGTTGGACTGGTTAGCCCATGAGATCTCTTCCAACTCTATGAATCCTTGGACATCAACCACTTGTGGCCTTCAGGTCCTATTTCCAAAACTTCACGGCCACAACTTTGAGAAGGTTAAGCTTCTTCAAGCCTTTGGCTATGAATGTTTCCCCACTATGATGATTGGAAGTCCATTTTTCTGCTACTGATTTCTTGCATTTATTAGTGTTGAAGAATACGATGCAAAGTTACTATTCAGTCACTCCAATGCAACCTAAGCACAGCTTCACCAATTCCAGGTGACATCAAATTCTAGCTTAAGATAGATGTAGCATCTACAGAAGGCATGGGCAAACTTGGGCCTTCCAGGTGTTTTGGACTTCAACTCCCACTGGCTGTTAGGAAATGTGGGAGTTGAAGTCCAAAACACCTGGAAGGCCCAAGTTTGCCCATCCCTGATCAACTGGCAAGATGCTCTTTTGACTCCAGACTGAGAAGGCATTTTGCATTTTCCTCGGCCCAACCTAAATGGGAACATCCAGTCTATGGAAGCCAACAGAAGCTTCACAAACACATGTTGAGACTGCAACAGCTGCGGCTCCTGCAAGCCAAGAGGGAAAGCACAGCAGGTGGTGCTGGCAAACCCAGGGCTTCACATTCAGACCTCCAAGCCTATATAGACAGTGTCTGCAAATCATCTTCACAGCAGTTTGGTCAAAGCATAATTGTCAGGACTCCATCCTATTAAAACCTAGGATTCATAGGTTAAGGTGGGTGCTGAATTCTCCCCTGAACTGCAGTAGATGAACTCTCCAGCTGGGAATTCCAAGTGCAAACTACAAATCCCAGGATTCCATATGATGTAGCTTCAACAGTTACATTGGCATCAAGCTGCTCTGGCAGTGTAGGTTAGACATATACTCTATATCATTCTCTGTGGCTTTTATATGAGCAGTTTATTCAATATACAGGTTGGATATTGCACCCTTATCTGGAAATCTGAAATTCAAAATAGTCCCAAACTTTCCACATGGGTGGCCGAGGCAGTGACACCTTTGCTTTCTGATAGTTCAGTGCTTACAAACTTTGTTCCACACAAAAAAGTATTTTAAAAGACAGTCTTAATTGTATAAGTATAAATGAATTTTGTACTTAGAGTTGGGTCCCATCTGAATGATAGCTTACTAGTTATATGCAAATATTCCAACAACAAAGGACATATGGAATCCAAGATACTCCTAGTCTCAAGCAATTTGGGTAAGGGATACTCAACTTGTGCTGCCTTTCTTCTGGCTAGAGACCAAAGACTATTCACAGTGAGATTCAACCAACATCTTGGCTAAAGAAAAGGCCACTAGACCTATAAAACTACAACTCCCATGATTCCATGATGTTGAGAGATGGCAGTTCAAGTGGCATCAAACAGCATTCATTCTCCAGTGTAGATGCACCCCTTGTCCCCAGCCCTGGTGTGAAATGCGCTTCCAACCAGCCTCCCTTGCCCCACCTTCCAAGAGTTTGTCCTTCTATCGTGACATTACTGAAGCTTGACCAATGATAGGACAGAAGAAAATGCCGAAGTGGTCTATTGGATCAACGCTAGAGCTGCTAACCAATGCCAAGACGAAAACATGCCCTATCCTATAGACTAGCAAAGGACACTGAGGTCAACACAAGGCTCAGAAACTCTTTCTTGGATTTGCTTATTATATGCTCAAAGACTTCCACGTTGGAGAGCTTCCCACTGCTGTTAATGCCAGGAATATAAGATTTGGGGATGATTGTTGTTGAACTTTGGCAAGATGATTCCCATCACACATGCCGAAGCCACCAAGTTTCAAGGGACATCCTTACCACGGACCTTCCAAGAAAAGAGAACAGATACCACAAGAATGGAATGAGAGGAGTGGGAGAAAGAGTGGGAGAAAAGGAGAGAGTGGGAGAAAAGGGGAGAGTGGGAGAAAAGGGGAGAGTGGGAGAAAAGGGGAGAGTGGGAGAAAAGGGGAGAGTGGGAGAAAAGGGGAGAGTGGGAGAAAAGGGGAGAGTGGGAGAAAAGGGGAGAGTGGGAGAAAAGGGGAGAGTGGGAGAAAAGGGGAGAGTGGGAGAAAAGGGGAGAGTGGGAGAAAAGGGGAGAGTGGGAGAAAAGGGGAGAGTGGGAGAAAAGGGGAGAGTGGGAGAAAAGGGGAGAGTGGGAGAAAAGGGGAGAGTGGGAGAAAAGGGGAGAGTGGGAGAAAAGGGGAGAGTGGGAGAAAAGGGGAGAGTGGGAGAAAAGGGGAGAGTGGGAGAAAAGGGGAGAGTGGGAGAAAAGGGGAGAGTGGGAGAAAAGGGGAGAGTGGGAGAAAAGGGGAGAGTGGGAGAAAAGGGGAGAGTGGGAGAAAAGGGGAGAGTGGGAGAAAAGGGGAGAGTGGGAGAAAGGGGAGAGTGGGAGAAAGGGGAGAGTGGGAGAAAGGGGAGAGTGGGAGAAAGGGGAGAGTGGGAGAAAGGGGAGAGTGGGAGAAAGGGGAGAGTGGCCTCTGATATCAGAGGAAAAATACCTTCCAGGAGACATCAGTGTTACTAAACACTGAGCAAACATGAATGCCAACAGTTTCCCCCAAGATTTGGGCACATCCCCATCACACAGCAGGCGACCAACCCCAAACTGGAACTGCAACCAAAGGATGTTCTGCTAGAGAGATTTTATACAGCCCTCGCTTCTCAGGATTGCGGCCCACTTGCCTCCAAAGGCGCCCTCCCTCACCAAGGCTCTGACCACTTCCCCGTGATGCTCCTTCAAGCTGGAATCATCTCAGGAACCCGACCTCAAGTACATTCTTCCACCCCCATCTCAAACATTAACCCATTCCACCCATGGGATGACAGCAATGGAGCCCTCCAGAAGCAAATCCTAGCGTTCATCATCATTGATTACACTACGTAAAAAAATAATAAGAGTTTATTTATATTCTGCCTATCTTTTTCAGATTCTGTTCCTGGCTTGGAAGTATTATTTCCTGTTCAAGTGTGTGGTACTTACTTTGAAATTAGTTGTTATAGTACAGAAACTTTGTTTTTGAGGCTGCCACAAAGTACGTTGAGTTGGTTGAGAATGTATGAGATATTCATTGAAAAACTAGAGCAAGATGTGTTGCAGGATGTCCTGCAAAAACAAAGCTTTTGCAGCATAATAAACTTTCCCATGTTTTTATGATAGAGCCAATTAGGAAATGACATTTATAACCCAGGAACAGAAATCGTGTTACATAGCGTTATGCCGGCGAAGGCTGGTGGGAGACAGAATCCTAGCTTCTGGAGCAAGAAAAAACAAGCTTGCTCCCTCCTCCGTATGATATCCTTTCAAATACCTAAATACCCAACTCCCTAAGCCTTTCCTCAGAGAGATGCATAGTTTCCAGAACTTTGTCCAATTTGGTGACCACCCACTGGACACTTTCCAGCTTATCAAAATCCTACTTGAATTGTGGTGCCCAAAACTGGACACAGGGTTATTATTCCAGGTGAGGTCTGACCAACATAGAATAGAGAAAGGGTATGACTTCCCAGCGTTTCTCAATGTGGGGATTAGGACCTGGGGGGGGGGGTCACGAGAGGGTTTCAAAGGGGTCACCAAAGACCATCAGAAAACATACAGTCTATTTTGATGATCTTAGGAACCCCTTTGACAGATCTCTCTGCCTGTCCTTCTCTTCCTTTTTGGAAACAGACAGTGAATCCCCCCACCAACAGCCCTCCCCGATGTGATTGGCTGGCTTGTCAGCCAAGGGGAGACCCTAACTGGAGAGGGGAGAACAGGTGTGCTTGGCACATGGCAGCGTGGTGCACATGTGCAGGTGAGGGAGTGTGTGAGAGGCTGGAAGGAGACTTGCACCAGCAAGTCCCTTCAAGATATGGGGGTTTTCTGTGAGAAGTTTGGCCCAAATCTATCCTTGGTGGAATTCAGAATGCTCGTTGATTGTAGATGAACTATAAATCCCAGCAGCAACAACTCTCAAATGCCAATGTCTATTTTCCCCAAACTCCACTAGGGTTCACATTTGGGCATATTGAGTATTCGTGCCAAGTTTGGTCCAGATCCATCATTGCTTGAGTCCCCAGTGGCACAGTGGGTTAAACCCCTGTGCTGGTAGGACTGAAGACCGACAGGTCGTAGGTTCGAATCCGAGGAGAGGTGGATGAGCTCCCTCTATCAGCTCCAGCTCCCTGTGCGGGGACATGAGAGAAGCCTCCCACAAGGATGATAAAAACATCAAAATCATCCAGGCATCCCCTGGGCAACGTCCTTTCAGACAGCCAATTCTCTCACACCAGTTTCTCAAGTCACTCCTGACACAACAAAAAAATTGCTTGAGTCCACAGTGCTGTCTGGATGCAGGTGAACTATAACTCCAAAACTCAAGGTCAATGCCCACCAAACCCTTCTAGTATTTTCTGTTGGTCATAGGAGTTCTGTGTGCCAAGTTTGATTCAATTCCATTGTTGGTGGAGTTCAGAATGCTATTATTCTAGGTTAACTATAAATCCCAGAAACTACAACTCCCAAATGACAAAATCAATCAACCTCCCCAAACACACCAGTATTCAAATTTGGGCATATTGGGCATTTGTGCCAAACTTGATCCAGTGAATGAAAATATATCCTACGTATTTATTATTTATTTACATTTGTGTACCACCTTTCTCAGCCAGAGGCGACTCAAGGCATATCAGATATTTACATTAGGATTCATAACAGTAGCAAAATTACAGTTATGAAGTAGCAACGAAAATAATTTTGTGGTTGGGGGGGGGTGTCACCACAACATGAGGAACTGTATTAAGGGGTCGCAGAATTAGGAAGGTTTAGAGACACTAGACTTCTCTAAACACAGCAATAGTGCGAAGCTGCTGCATCGCACTATTGACTCATGTTCATCTTCTGGTCTTCTCCAAGCAAATCCTATCCAGCTCTCCAAATTTAGTTCTTCTATGGCAAAAGGGATAGAGAAGATGACTCTTCCAGTTGCACATCTCAATGACATTAAGACTCTCCCAAGCTTACATGCAGTCTGTGCAGGGATTTTGCTTTTGGGGTCCCATTTTTGGGGGGTAAAGAGAGTTTGAAGCAAAGGAAACTATTCCAGCAGATGTCCTCAAGACATCAAAGAGACCCTCAAGGGCTATCCAGACCAACCCCATGCTCCATGCAGGAATACAACAGCCGATGCAGCAACAGCTGATGGGAAAATCAGATTCATCCTCCCTCCCACTATTTATTATTATAGCTTTTCTTCAAAGAAACCCCATCTCGTGATGGTATTTCGGGTGGAGGCTGGCATCTTGCCTCCCATTCCAGAGAATGGATCCTCCCAGAGAGAAACAAAATAAATAGCAATGAACAGAAGAGAAGGGGGGGGGGAGAGAAAGAGGAGAGAGTGCAAAAAGAAACTTTCCCATGAAAAATATTTTATTTTTCTTATAGAACAGGATACACCTGCAAGTCTTAACAACCCAGGGATGGGCTCTGTTTTCCCCATCTTAATTCACAGGTTGATGGATCCCTCTGCTGGACAGAAGAAGAAGTGCAGTTGTCCATATCATTCAGGCAGGCATGGGCCAACTTGGGCCTCCCCTCCAAGTGTTTTGGACTCCAACTCCCACCATTCCTAACAGCCTCAGACCCTTTCCCCCCTCGGCTGGGACCTCCAAGTGTTTTGGACTCCAACTCCCACCATTCCTAACAGCCTCAGGCCCTTTCCTTTTCCTCCTCAGCTGCTTGGAAAAGGAAAGGGCCTGAGGCTGTTAGGAATGGTGGGAGTTGGAGTCCAAAACACTTGGGAGGGCCCAGCTGAGGGTGTTAGGAATTGTGGGAGTTGGAGTCCAAAACACTTGGAGGGCCCAGCTGAAGTAAAAGGGTCTGAGGCTGATAAGAATGGTGGGAGTTGGAGTCCAAAACACTTGGGAGAGCCCAGCTGAGGGGGGAAGGAAAGGGGCCTGAGGCTGTTAGGAATGGTGGGAGTTGGAGTCCAAAACACTTGGAGGGCCCAGCTTGGGGGGGGGGAGAAAGGGGCCTGAGGCTGTTAGGAATGGTGGGAGTTGAAGTCCAAAACACTTGGAGGGCCCAGCAGAGGGGGGAAAGGAAAGGGGCCTGAGGCTGTTAGGAATGATGGGAGCTGGAGTCCAAAACACTTGGAGGGCCCAGCTGAGAGGGAAAGGGAAGGGGCCTGAGGCTGTTAGGAATGGTGGGAATTGGAGTCCAAAACACCTGAAGGGCCTGAGGCTGTTGGGAATGGTGGGAGTTGGATTCCAAAATATTTGAAGGGCCCAGCCAAGGGGGAAAAGGGCTGAGGCTGCTAGGAATTGTGGGAGTTGGAGTCCAAAACACTTGGAAGGCCCAGCTAAGGGGGAAAAGGAAGGGGCCTGAGGCTGCAAGGAATGGTGGGAGTTGGAGTCCAAAACACTTGGAGAACCCAAGCTTGCCCATGCCTGATATAAATAATAATCATCATCATCCCAATCCAAGAATACCCCCAGACAAGCTATGGAACTACAACTCCCAGGTAAGGTATGGGACTACAACTCCCATCTAGTCTGTGTTCCATTCCAGTTCCCAGCATCCCCAGCCAGCCTTGCACCCGAACTAGCTACCCCAGATCATTGTTTGGAGGGTTTGGGGACTTGTAGTAGTCCAAACAAGAGATCAAACACTCATACACATGCAGCCAAATTGTGGTCAGATCTATCCAGATGGGGAAAGATTTGCAATCAAGAGTGGGAGCTTCCTCCTGACCCGAGACAGTGGCACACCCAGCTCCTTTCCCAGACAGGAAGCAGCAAAAAAGAAAATACAGAGAAAACCCAAATCAGCCCTATCTGCTCAAAAAAGAGAGAAAGAAATACTAAAAAGAGGCCAGGAAAGGTTTGGCTTTTTTAGGAGACACACAGAGGGGGGAAAGAAGAGGGAAAGGGAGACCCACTTCTTGCAGTTGCCTTTCATTATGGGAATATGCTAATATATATTAATATATACACAGATAGAGACAGGCATTGATTCTATCTATCTATCCCTTTATTTCTCAAATCAGGAATGCTAATATATACATAACTTTTGGATAAATCCCTCCCAAAAGTCCACTGGAAAGAGGGTACCCAATCTAAGCAATACTCTTTCTCCAATCCAGCTGCCCTGGGACTACAATACCCATCATCCTGGGAAAATGGCATTTCCTGGATCTGGAAAGTATTCAGTTCTGGGGAAATGGATGCCTATATATACATAACTTTTGGATAAATCCCTCCCAAAAGTCCACTGGAAAGAGGGTAACCCAATCTAAGCAATACTCTTCCTCCAACCCAGCTGCCCTAGGACTACAATGCCCATCATCCTGGGAAAATGGCATTTCCTGGATCTGGAGAGTACCCTGTTCTGGGAGGAAAATGGATTTGGTGAAGATGTATTCTGCCTTGTATTGGGATCAAGCAAATATGAAATCTATATAAATAAAAATGTAATGTTCGTTTGTGGGATTAACGTAACTCAAAAACCATTGGACGAATTGACACCAAATTTGGACATAATCCACCTATCAGGCCAAAGAGTGACCATCACTCATAAAAACACTGAAAAACACAGAAGAGCATTAAAAAGCCAAAAAAATACATTACAATGCATGTGCAAAATGCATGGGAAGCTGGAGCTGACAGATTGGAGCTCACCCTGCCACACGTTGCTGTGGCCCAGTCTGTGTATATGTGTTTTGTGTATGTATGTATAAACACACACACACATATATATATACATATACACAAATCTATACACACACAAAACACATATACACAGACTGGGCCACAGCAAAGCATGGCAGGGGACAGCTAGTAATCAATCAAGCTGCATTTCTGTTATCTCATCCGAGTTGAAAGGGACCCCCCGATGGACATCTAGACCAACCCAGCACCATAGCGATGGAGGTTTCCACCATCGCAACACTGCTAACCACTCACTTGTGTTTTGACAATACATAGATGAGGCCACTAAATACAGCATGAGCCGAAAGTACTTTGTTAGGGACTACAATTCTCAGAATCCCCCTCCCAAATTAGTTATGCTGGAATTGTAGTCCCGTCCCCCCTTAGGAGCTCCCAGTGGCATAATGGGTTAAAGCCTTGTGCCAGCAGGACTGCTAACTGAAAGAACGGTGGTTCGAATCCAGGGAGCAGGATGAGCTCCAATCTGTCAGCTCCAGCTTCCCATGGAGGGACATGAGAGAAGCCTCCCACAGGAGAGTAATACATCTGGGCATAATAATAATAATACTTTATTTATAGCCCAATTCCATCTCCCCAAGAGACTTGGTACAGCTTACATGAGGGCATCCCTTGGGCAACGTCCTTGCAGACGGCCAATTCTCTCACACCAGAAGTGACTTGCAGTTTCTCAAGTCGCTCCTGACATGAAAAAACAAGTCCTCCTTTGCTCTGCTAAATGCTAACCTTGTCTCGTATTGACAGGCAAACCAATCCAATGCTTATCAAAACTTAAGACTTAATCATGTAGTTTAGCATCACTTTAACTGCCTTGGCTCAGGAAGAGTTGTCCTTTTACAAGGTAATTAGCCAAAAGTGCCAGTGGCCACCAAACTACTAATCCCACAATTGCATAGCCTTGAGCCCATTCCAGTCAAATTGGTGCCAATCTCCATCAATTCCACAGTGCAGACACACCCAAAGGCCAAAGAATTCCCAGACTGACACAATCAATTTGGTCAGATAGTTTCTTAACAACGATCGGGCTCTACCTCCCCAAATACACCAATATTGGACTCTCACTCCCAGCATCCACAGAATCAACATCACTTTCATACCAATGTGTCATTCGCTTTCTAGCGCATTTCTGAAAGCTTCGTTTCCCATCCCTTAAGATCACAACCAGAAGATATTTCTGCAAATATATTTTGCAAGAATGGACAACTTTTCAGAAGAGAGAGAACTTCAGAAATCTGTCACAAGGAAAAGGGAGAGATTCCTGCTTTTTGGGGGGAGGACTGCAACACCCATAATCCCCTGCCCCAGCCAGGCTATACAGTAAATGGGAGATGTAGTCCAAAAGGATAGCCTTTCATTTCCACCAGCTCTCTATGCTTCCAGCCACCAATGACTACACTGTCCTGAGATTTTGGGAGTTGTAGTCCTGAAGGATAGCTTCCTCTGCTCTACCTTCTTCCTCTCATCACTTAGGGCATTCTGGGAATTGTAGTCCAAAAAGAGAACTTCCCCCAGTTGGCCTTCTTCCTGCCTCACCCCAAATTACCATATTGTCTGGGGATGCTGGGACTTGGAGTCCTAAAGTGCCATTTCCCCCTTGTTCTGCATTACTCAAACCTTCCATTATCTATAGCCAAGGGATTTTTGGAATTGTAATCCTAAGGGAGACTTCAGTATCCAAAAGCTTCCCATTATCTATGGTTAGGAGATGATGGGATTTGTAGTCCTATAAGATATATTTTCTAACTCTGTATATATTTCTTGAAGCTACTGTACAGCCCCCAAAAAGTTTACTTTCCTCCAGTTTTGCTCTTTCTGTCTATTCCAGTATCTCCAAAGAGTCATTATTTGCAAGTGGCTCAGTGCTATATGCAATCTTGGGAGTTGTAGTTTCACAAGCTTTACGAGTATCTGGGTTGTTGTAGTTTTTTTGGGCTATATGGCCATAGTCTAGAGCCATTCTCTCCTGACGTTTCGCCTGCATCTATGGCAAGCATCCTCAGAGGTAGTGAGGTTTACGAGTATCTTTCACTGCCAAAGAGTGCAAAGTACAAATCTCAGGAGTCCGTTGCAAGGGGTGCTAAATGGCATTTATTTTACTGTGAAGATGCACACATTTCCCCCCTCCCCTCCAAAAAAAAAGGGGGTGCAGAAGCAACCAATGCACCCCATGGCCCTGATCCCAAATAACTGGGATACTGGTAGTAAATAAATAAGAATACAATCATGGAAGTTGCGAAGGCGCTTCTTAGGAAAGGGCAAGAAGTACTGTAATAATTAAAATTAAATGAGTGTTAATAAAATAAATAGAAATATTAGAAAAAAGGGGACAGAGTTCCCCCCCTCCCCCCAAGATAGGTACACACCAGGTATGACCCAACTTGGGCCGTCCAGGTGTTTTGGACTCCAATTCCCATCAGTCCAAAACAACCAGAGGGTCCAATTTGACCGATGCTCTACCGCCCCAAATGCTAAGAGCAAAAGAGCACTAAGAAGAATCAAGCTCAATGCATCTGCACACCATAGAACTATTGCAATGTGATGCCACTTTGAAACCTCCTGGATTCCCCCCTATTAGGAATCCAGGGATTTGTAGTTCGGGTGGTGACTTTTGAGCCCTTTTTACGGGGTGAACCTAGTCACCTTGGGTCACTTTTAGGAGAGGAAGGCAGAATATTAGTAATAACAGTGGTAGTTATAATGAAAATATTAATAATAATAAAATAATAATATAATATAAATATTAATATAATATAAATATAAAATAAATATAAATATAATATAAGGCAGAATATTAGCAGTAAGAGTGGTAATTATTATGAAAATAATAATAAAATAATATAATAAGAATATAGTAATAATATATTAAAATATTAATAATTATATAATAATATAATAATAATAATAATATAATATAATTATATAATTATAAAATAATAATAATAATATAATAATAATAATAATAATAATAATAATAATAATAATATGATAGTAGTAGTAGAGTAAGGAGGGAGAAAGAGTTGCTAGAGAAGGAAAGGAAGCAGGAAGGGGCTAAACTTGGGATAAGTAAAGGTAAAGTCAAGTCCGACTCTTACGGGTAGTGCTCATCTCTATTTCTAAGCCAAAGAGCTGGCACTGCCCATAGATGTCTCCAAGATCATTTGGCCAGCATGACTGCATGGAGCACCGCTACCTTCCTGCAGAAATGGTACCTACTGATCTACTTATTTTTGCATATTTTTAACTGCTAGGTTAGCAGAAGCTGGGGCTGCTGAACTTGCTGAACGAAAGGTTGGCAGTTCAAATCCAGGGAGCAGAGTGAGCTCCTGCTGTTAGTCCCAGCTTCTACCAAAATAGCAGTTTGATAACATGCAAATGTGAGTAGATCAATAGGTACTACTTCTGTGAGAAGGTAACGGTGCTCCATGCAGTCATGCCACTGGCCATATGATCTTGGAAGTGTCTATGGACAACGCTGGCTCTTTGACTTAGAAATGGAAATGAGCACTAATACCCAGAGTTGGACACAACTAGGCTAACTGCAAAGAATCATAGAGCTGGAAGAGACCTTGTGGGCCATCCCCATTCTGCCAAGAAGCAGGAAAATCACATTCAAAGCGCCCTCGACAGATGGCCAGTAGAAGACTCTGGCACAAGCCAGTCAAGGTGGTCCCAGTAGTGGTCGGCACACTGGGAGCAGCGCCCAAAGACCCTGGCCTGCACTTAAAAACAATCGGCGCTGACAAAATTACCATCTATCAGCTGCAAAAGGTCACCATACTCAGATCTGAATGCATTATTTGCCGATACAACACACAGTCCTAGGCACTTGGGAAGAGTCCGACGTGTGATCCAATACAAAAGCCAGCAGAGTGATCTTGTTTGCTGTGGACTCATCTTGTTATATATCAATAATAATAATGGCAAAGTTGGGAGGGGGAAAGGCTGGTTCAAGAAGAAAGCAAAACTTGGGATACTATTACAAATAATAATAGTAATAGTAATAATAACAACGGCAGAAAAAAGGCAAATCTTGGGATGCCATTATAAATAAAATTAATATTAATAATAGCAATAATAATAATAATAATGGCAGAGATTGGGCAAAACTTGAGATACTATTATAAATAGTAATAATAATAATAATAATAATAATGGCAGAAAAAAGGCAAATCTTGGGATACCATTATAAATAATATTAATATTAATAATAGCAATAATAATGGCAGATAATGGGTAAAACTTTTGATACTATTATAAATATTAATAATAATAACAATAGTAATAATAATAATAATAATAATGGCAGAGAAAAGGCAAAACTTGGGATACCATTGTAAATAAAATTAATAATAATAGCAATAATAATAATGGCAGAGAAAAGGCAAAACTTGGGATAACATTATAAATAATATTAATATTAATAATAGCAATAATAATAATAATAATGGCAGAGATTGGGCAAAACTTGAGATACTATTCCAAATAGTAATAATAATAATAATAATAATAATAATGGCAGAGAATGGGTAAAACTTGGGATGCCATTACAAATACTAATAATAATAACAATAGTAATAATAATAATAATAATAATGGCAGAGAATAGGGAAAACTTGGGATAACATTATAAATAATATTAATATTAATAATAGCAATAATAATAATGGTAGAGAATGGGCAAAACTTGGGATACTATTAGAAATATTATTATTATTAATAATAACTAGTAATAATAATAATAACGGCAGAGAAAAGGCAAAACTTGGGATACTATTATAAATAAAATAATATTAGCAATAGTAATAATGGCAGAGAATGGGCAAAACTTGAGATATTATTATAAATATTAACAATAATAGCAATAATAATAATGGCAGAGAATGGGCAAAACTTGGGATACTATTGGAAATATTATTAATAATAATAATAACAATAGTAACAATAATAATAATGGCAGAGAAAAGGCAAAACTTGGGATAACATTATAAATAATAATAATATTAATATTAATAATAGCAATAATAATGGCAGAGAATGGGCAAAACTTGGGATACTATTAGAAATATTATTATTAATAATAATAACAATAGTAATAATAATAATAACGGCAGAGAAAAGGCAAAACTTGGGATACTATTAGAAATAATAATAATAATAACAATAGTAATAATAATAATAATAATAATAATGGCAGAAAAAAGGCAAAACTTGGGATACTATTAGAAATAATAATAACAACAACAATAGTAATAATAATAATAATAATAATAATAATAATGGCAGAGAAAAGGCAAAACTTGGGATACTATTAGAAATACTTTCTGCTTCCTTGGAGACTAGGACGCGGAACAATGGCTTCAAACTACAAGAGAGGAGATTCCATCTGAACATTAGGAAGAACTTCCTGACTGTGAGAGCCGTTCAGCAGTGGAACTCTCTGCCCCGGAGTGTGGTGGAGGCTCCTTCTTTGGAAGCTTTTAAGCAGAGGCTGGATGGCCATTTGTCAGGGGTGATCTGAATGCAATATTCCTGCTTCTTGGCAGAATGGGGTTGGACTGGATGGCCCATGAGGTCTCTTCCAACTCTTTGAATCTATGATTCTATGATTCTACTAATAATAATAGTAATAGTAATAATAATGGCAGAGATTGGGCAAAACTTGGGATACTATTAGAAATACTAATAATGGCAGAGTAAGGAGTGAAAAGAGTTATGAGAGAAGGAAGGAAGCAGGAAAAGGTGAAACTTAGGATACTATTATCTATGCATATAAGTGAAAATGTGTACGTGGTAGAAGTTTCCACTTACACAGACAAACTCCCGTCTCTCCAAAGAGCTGTAGTTTCCATTGAGCAGGGACCCCCGCCAACAATGGACTGGGACCAAACAGAGAAGCCCCGTGAACTGAACATACTGCAGGGGTTTGTGGGAATGGACCCTGATTTTGAGAGTTGTAGTTCACCTGCATCCAGAAAGCAGTGAACCCAACCGAGGTCAGAGCTGGACTAAACTTTACACATAGACCCAACACAGCCAAATGTGCATACAAGCCTGGTTTGGGAGTGATTGACCTTGGATTTGGGAGTTGTAGTTCACCCTTATCCAGAGACCCCTGAATCTAGCCGACAACAGATCTGGACCCAACTTGGCACACAGACCCAACATGGCCAATTGCAAATACTGTCAGGGTTTGGAGGCGATCGTCCTGGGAATCGGGGAGTTGTAGTTCACCCTTATCCAGAGAGTCCTGGACTCAGCCAATGAGGGATCAGGACCAAACTTGGTACACAGACCCAACATGACCAACTGTACATACAGGCGTGGTTTGGGAGTGACTAACCTCGGATCTGGGAGTTGTAGTTCACCCTCCTCCAGAGAGCCCTGAATCCTGCCGAGGGCAGATCTGGACCAAACTTGGCACACAGACCCAACATGGCCAACTGTGCATACAAGCCTGGTTTGGGAGTGATTGACCTCTGATCTGGGAGCTGTAGTTCGCCCTTATCCGGGACCAAACAATGACCAACTGAACATACTGTAGGGGTTTGTGGGAATGGACCTTGCTTTGGGGAGTTGTAGTTCACCTGCAGCCAGAAAACACTGAAACCAGCCGACGTCAGATCTGGACCAAACTTGGCACACAGACCCAACATGACCAACTGTGTATACAAGCCTAGTTGGGAGTGATTGACCTTGGATTTGGAAGTTGTAGTTCACTCTTCTCCAGAGAGCCCTGAATCCAACCAACAACAGATCTGAACCAAACTTGGCACACAGACCCAACATGGCCAACTGCAAATACTGCCAGGGTTTGGGGGCAATCTCCCTGGGAATCTGGGAATTGTAGTTCACCCTTATTCAGAGAGCCCTGGACCCAGCCAACGAGGGATCTAGTCTAGACCAAACCAACATCCCAAAACAAACAATGCATTATTCTAAAACTCAGTAAATAGTAAATAATAAATAATAATAGAAATAATAATAGAAAAAATAATAGAAAAAATAATAGAAAAAAATAATAGAAAAAAATAATAGAAAAAAATAATAGAAAAAAATAATAGAAAAAAATCATAGAAAAAAATCATAGAAAAAAATCATAGAAAAAAATCATAGAAAAAAATCATAGAAAAAAATCATAGAAAAAAATCATAGTAAAAATCATAGTAAAAATCATAGTAAAAATCATAGTAAAAATCATAGTAAAAATCATAGTAAAAATCATAGTAAAAATCATAGTAAAATTGTGCTAAAAATGGTTGATACTGACACGATAAATAAAAATAAATAAATGCTAAAAAATATAATAAAATAGAATAAATAGAATAAATAGAATAAGTAGAATAAGTAGAATAAGAAGTAGAATAATAAGTAGAATAATAAATAGAATAATAAATAGAATAATCAGTAGAATAATCAGTAGAATAATCAGTAGAATAATCAGTAGAATAATCAGTAGAATAATCAGTAGAGTAATCAATAGAATAATGAATAGAATAATCAATAGAATAATCAAGTAATAAATAGACTAATAAATAGACTAATAAATAGACTAATAAATAGAGTAAATAGCATAATAAATAGCATAATAAATAGAATAATAAATAGAAGAAATAGTAAATAAGAATGGCAAAGTTAGGAGGCGCCAGGCTTGCGAGAGGAGGGAAAGAAGGGAGCCGGGAAGGGCCAAACTTGGGGGGGATCCTGAGCCCCCACCCCACCCCACAGCCTTACCCGAAGTAGGCAAGGGACGGTCCCGGCCCCCCGCCGGCGACGGAGAAGCAGAGCCAGCGGAGCAGGAGCAGCACCAGGCGGTGTCCATCCAGCATTTTGCTGCCGCGGCGCTCGGGCTGACCATCTCGTTCCTTCCCCTGCGGACGCCCGATCTGCCGCCCCGACCCGACGCTCCCTGCTCTTATAGCCCAGCTGGGACGCGGAGGGGGCGGGGCCTCCAGAGGGGGCGGGGCTACGGGGAATAGGCTCCAGCGCGAGGAGGCGGGGCTTCAGGGAATGGAATCCAGGGATCCTTTAAAGGGGCGTGGCTTCGGGAGTGTAGTCCAAGCCTAAGGGGCGGGGCGTCCCTTGTGAGTGGGCGGGGCCGAACAGAGAGGCCACGCCCCCTCCGGCATCTCTACTAGCTTTCATAGCAGAGGAAAGAGGGAGGGGAAAAAAAGGTTTCCAATGGGGTTTATTATACAATCCTAGAGATGGAAGAGACCTGGTAAGCTATCCAGTGAAACCCAATTTTTCCCCAAAAAAAATCACATTCAAAGCACTCCCGACAGATGGCCATCCAGCCTCTGTTTCAAAGCCTCCAAAGAAGGAGCCTCCACCACACTCCAGGGCAGAGAGTTCCACTGCTGAACAGCTCTCCCAGGCAGGAAGTTTTTCCTCATATTCAGGAGACCTGGTGGGCTATCCAGTCATACCCCATTCAAAGCATCCCAATAGATGGCCATCCAGCCTCTGCTTAAAAGCCTCCAAAGAAGGAGCCTCCACCACACTCAGGGCAGAGAGTTCCACTGCTGAACAGCTCTCCCAGGCTGGAAGTTTTTCCTAATGAGACCTGGTGGACTATCCAGTCCAACCTCATTCTGACAAGAAAATCACATTCAAAGCACCCCCAACAGATGGCCATCCAGCCTCCACCACACTCCAGGGCAGAGAGTTCCACTGCTGAACAGCTCTCCCAGGCTGGAAGTTTTTCCTAATGAGACCTGGTGGGCTATCCAGTCCAACCCCATTCTGCAAAGAAAATCACATACAAAGCACCCCCAACAGATGGCCATCCAGCCTCTGCTTAAAAGCCTCCAAAGAAGGAGCCTTCACCACACTCCAGGGCAGAGAGTTCCACTGTTGAACAGCTCTCCCAGTCAGGAAGTTTTCTTAATAAGACCTGGTGGGCTATCTAGTCAAAGAACCCATTCTGCCAAGAGAATCACATCCAAAGCACCCCCAATAGATGGCCATCCAGCCTCCACCACACTCCAGGGCAGAGAGTTCCACTGCTGAACAGCTCTCCCCGTCAGGAGTTTTTTTCCTAATGAGACCTGGTGGGCTATCCAGTCCAACCCCATTCTGTGAAGAAAATCACATTCAAAGCTCCCCCAGCAGATGGCCATCCAGCCTCTGTTTAAAAGCCTCCCAAGAAGGAGCCTCCACCACACTCCAGGGCAGAGAGTTCCACTGTTGAACAGCTCTCCCAGTTAGGAAGTTTTCTTAATAAGACCTGGTGGGCTATCTAGTCAAAGAACCCATTCTGCCAAGAGAATCACATCCAAAGCACCCCCAATAGATGGCCATCCAGCCTCCACCACACTCCAGGGCAGAGAGTTCCACTGCTGAACAGCTCTCCCCGTCAGGAAGTTTTTCCTAATGAGACCTGGTGGACTATCCAGTCCAACCCCATTCTGCCAAGAAAATCACATCCAAACAACCCCAATAGATGGCCATCCAGCCTCCACCACACTCCAGGGCAAAGAGTTCCACTGCTGAACAGCTCTCCCAGGCTGGAAGTTTTTCCTAATGAGACCTGGTGGATTATCCAGTCCAACCTCATTGTGACAAGAAAATCACATTCAAAGCACCCCCAACAGATGGCCATCCAGCCTCCACCACACTCCAGGGCAGAGAGTTCCACTGCTGAACAGCTCTTCCAGTCAGGAAGTTTTTCCTAATGAGACCTGGTGGGCTATCCAGTCCAACCCCATTCTGCAAAGAAAATCACATACAAAGCACCCCCAACAGATGGCCATCCAGCCTCTGCTTAAAAGCCTCCAAAGAAGGAGCCTTCACCACACTCCAGGGCAGAGAGTTCCACTGTTGAACAGCTCTCCCAGTCAGGAAGTTTTCTTAATAAGACCTGGTGGGCTATCTAGTCAAAGAACCCATTCTGCCAAGAGAATCACATCCAAAGCACCCCCAATAGATGGCCATCCAGCCTCCACCACACTCCAGGGCAGAGAGTTCCACTGCTGAACAGCTCTCCCCGTCAGGAGTTTTTTTCCTAATGAGACCTGGTGGGCTATCCAGTCCAACCCCATTCTGTGAAGAAAATCACATTCAAAGCTCCCCCAGCAGATGGCCATCCAGCCTCTGTTTAAAAGCCTCCCAAGAAGGAGCCTCCACCACACTCCAGGGCAGAGAGTTCCACTGCTGAACAGCTCTCCCAGTTAGGAAGTTTTTCTTAATGAGACCTAGTGGGCTATCCAGTCACACCCCATTCTGCCAAGTAAATCTCATTCAAAGTACCCCTGACAGATGGCCATCCAGCCTCTGTTTAAAAGCCTCCCAAGAAGGAGCCTCCACCTCACTCCAGGGCAGAGAGTTCCACTGCTGAACAGCTCTCCCAGTTAGGAAGTTTTTCTTAATGAGACCTAGTGGGCTATCCAGTCACACCCCATTCTGCCAAGTAAATCTCATTCAAAGTACCCCTGACAGATGGCCATCCAGCCTCTGTTTAAAAGCCTCCCAAGAAGAAGCCTTCACCACACTCCAGGGCAGAGAGTTCCACTGCTGAACAGCTCTCCCAGTTAGGAAGTTTTTCTTAATGAGACCTAGTGGGCTATCCAGTCACACCCCATTCTGCCAAGTAAATCTCATTCAAAGTACCCCTGACAGATGGCCATCCAGCCTCTGTTTAAAAGCCTCCCAAGAAGGAGCCTCCACCTCACTCCAGGGCAGAGAGTTCCACTGCTGAACAGCTCTCCCAGTTAGGAAGTTTTTCTTAATGAGACCTAGTGGGCTATCCAGTCACACCCCATTCTGCCAAGTAAATCTCATTCAAAGTACCCCTGACAGATGGCCATCTAGCCTCTGTTTAAAAGCCTCCCAAGAAGAAGCCTCCACCAGACTCCAGGGCAGAGAGTTCCACTGCTGAACAGCTCTCCCAGTTAGGAAGTTTTTCTTAATGAGACCTAGTGGGCTATCCAGTCACACCCCATTCTGCCAAGTAAATCTCATTCAAAGTACCCCTGACAGATGGCCATCCAGCCTCTGTTTAAAAGCCTCCAAAGAAGGAGCTTCCACCACACTCCAGGGCAGAGAGTTCCACTGCTGAACAGCTCTCCCAGGAAGTTTTTCTTAATGAGAGCTGGTGGACTATCTTGTCCAACCCCATTCTGCCAAGGAAATCTCATTCAAAGCACCCCGACAGATGGCCATCCAGCCTCCACCACACTCCAGGGCCGAGAGTTCTACTGCTGAACAGCTCTGCCAGTCAGGAAGTTTTTCCTAATGAGACCTGGTGGGCTATCCAGTCCAACCCCATTCTGCAAAGAAAATCACATACAAAGCACCCCCAACAGATGGCCATCCAGCCTCCACCACACTCCAGGGCAGAGAGTTCCACTGCTGAACAGCTCTTCCAGTCAGGAAGTTTTTCCTAATGAGACCTGGTGGGCTATCCAGTCCAACCCCATTCTGCAAAGAAAATCACATACAAAGCACCCCCAACAGATGGCCATCCAGCCTCTGCTTAAAAGCCTCCAAAGAAGGAGCCTTCACCACACTCCAGGGCAGAGAGTTCCACTGCTGAACAGCTCTCCCCGTCAGGAAGTTTTTCCTAATGAGACCTGGTGGACTATCCAGTCCAACCCCATTCTGCCAAGAAAATCACATCCAAACAACCCCAATAGATGGCCATCCAGCCTCCACCACACTCCAGGGCAAAGAGTTCCACTGCTGAACAGCTCTCCCAGGCTGGAAGTTTTTCCTAATGAGACCTGGTGGATTATCCAGTCCAACCTCATTCTGACAAGAAAATCACATTCAAAGCACCCCCAACAGATGGCCATTCAGCCTCCACCACACTCCAGGGCAGAGAGTTCCACTGCTGAACAGCTCTTCCAGTCAGGAAGTTTTTCCTAATGAGACCTCGTGGGCTATCCAGTCCAACCCCATTCTGTGAAGAAAATCACATTCAAAGCACCCCCAACAGATGGCCATCCAGCCTCTGCTTAAAAGCCTCCAAAGAAGGAGCCTTCACCACACTCCAGGGCAGAGAGTTCCACTGCTGAACAGCTCTCCCAGTCAGGAAGTTTTCTTAATAAGACCTGGTGGGCTATCTAGTCAAAGAACCCATTCTGCCAAGAGAATCACATCCAAAGCACCCCCAATAGATGGCCATCCAGCCTCCACCACACTCCAGGGCAGAGAGTTCCACTGCTGAACAGCTCTCCCCGTCAGGAAGTTTTTCCTAATGAGACCTGGTGGACTATCCAGTCCAACCCCATTCTGCCAAGAAAATCACATCCAAACAACCCCAATAGATGGCCATCCAGCCTCCACCACACTCCAGGGCAGAGAGTTCCACTGCTGAACAGCTCTCCCAGGCTGGAAGTTTTTCCTAATGAGACCTGGTGGACTATCCAGTCCAACCCCATTCTGCCAAGAAAATCACATCCAAACCACCCCAATAGATGGCCATCCAGCCTCCACCACACTCCAGGGCAGAGAGTTCCACTGCTGAACAGCTCTCCCCGTCAGGAAGTTTTTCCTAATGAGACCTGGTGGACTATCCAGTCCAACCCCATTCTGCCAAGAAAATCACATCCAAACAACCCCAATAGATGGCCATCCAGCCTCCACCACACTCCAGGGCAAAGAGTTCCACTGCTGAACAGCTCTCCCAGGCTGGAAGTTTTTCCTAATGAGACCTGGTGGATTATCCAGTCCAACCTCATTGTGACAAGAAAATCACATTCAAAGCACCCCCAACAGATGGCCATCCAGCCTCCACCACACTCCAGGGCAGAGAGTTCCACTGCTGAACAGCTCTTCCAGTCAGGAAGTTTTTCCTAATGAGACCTGGTGGGCTATCCAGTCCAACCCCATTCTGCAAAGAAAATCACATTCAAAGCACCCCCAACAGATGGCCATCCAGCCTCTGCTTAAAAGCCTCCAAAGAAGGAGCCTTCACCACACTCCAGGGCAGAGAGTTCCACTGCTGAACAGCTCTCCCAGTCAGGAAGTTTTCTTAATAAGACCTGGTGGGCTATCTAGTCAAAGAACCCATTCTGCCAAGAGAATCACATCCAAAGCACCCCCAATAGATGGCCATCCAGCCTCCACCACACTCCCTGGCAGAGAGTTCCACTGCTGAACAGCTCTCCCCGTCAGGAGTTTTTTCCTAATGAGACCTCGTGGGCTATCCAGTCCAACCCCATTCTGTGAAGAAAATCACATTCAAAGCTCCCCCAGCAGATGGCCATCCAGCCTCTGTTTAAAAGCCTCCCAAGAAGGAGCCTCCACCACACTCCAGGGCAGAGAGTTCCACTGCTGAACAGCTCTCCCAGTTAGGAAGTTTTTCTTAATGAGACCTAGTGGGCTATCCAGTCACACCCCATTCTGCCAAGTAAATCTCATTCAAAGTACCCCTGACAGATGGCCATCCAGCCTCTGTTTAAAAGCCTCCCAAGAAGGAGCCTCCACCACACTCCAGGGCAGAGAGTTCCACTGCTGAACAGCTCTCCCAGTTAGGAAGTTTTTCTTAATGAGACCTAGTGGGCTATCCAGTCACACCCCATTCTGCCAAGTAAATCTCATTCAAAGTACCCCTGACAGGTGGCCATCCAGCCTCTGTTTAAAAGCCTCCCAAGAAGGAGCCTCCACCACACTCCAGGGCAGAGAGTTCCACTGCTGAACAGCTCTCCCAGTTAGGAAGTTTTTCTTAATGAGACCTAGTGGGCTATCCAGTCACACCCCATTCTGCCAAGGAAATCTCATTCAAAGTACCCCTGACAGGTGGCCATCCAGCCTCTGTTTAAAAGCCTCCCAAGAAGGAGCCTCCACCACACTCCAGGGCAGAGAGTTCCACTGCTGAACAGCTCTCCCAGTTAGGAAGTTTTTCTTAATGAGACCTAGTGGGCTATCCAGTCACACCCCATTCTGCCAAGGAAATCTCATTCAAAGCACCCCGACAGATGGCCATCCAGCCTCCACCACACTCCAGGGCCGAGAGTTCTACTGCTGAACAGCTCTGCCAGTCAGGAAGTTTTTCCTAATGAGACCTGGTGGGCTATCCAGTCCAACCCCATTCTGACAAGAAAATTACATCCAAAGCACCCCAATAGATGGCCATCCAGCCTCTACCTGGTGGGCCATCTAGTCCAACCCCCTGCCAAGAAGCAGGAAAATCGCATTCGAAGCACTCCCGGCCGATGGCCATCCAGCCTCTGCTTAAAAGCTTCCAAAGAAGGAGCCCCTAAGAGGAAAGGAATTTACATTTGCAAGGGCCGTTGCTCTGTCAGGGCTTTGGATGTTTTGAATGTCCTTTAAACCTTCCACACGGATGTATAAAATCAACATTGAACCAGATCCGAAGGCAGTGTGGACTCAGATAATCCAGTTCAAAGCAGTTATTGTGGATTATCTACCTTGATGTTCTGCATTATATGGATGTGTGGAAGGGGCCTGGGTTCAGATTCTGAAAAGATGGAAATGTTTCTTTGGAGGGAACTTTAGATACATGGTTCCTAGAAGTTTAGATCTATGGAGAGCTACTTTGTAGAAAGTTTGGACCCTTCAAAAGTAGCATTTAGATGCTTTGGACCTTTAAGCTACATAGTTCCTTACTTTGCAGGGAACTTAGATACACCGAAGCCTTAAAACTTGGGATTGAGATACACAGATAAACAGAATAATGCAAAAATAAACATAATAATCATGATACTGTTGTGGGACCAAAGCAAGTGCCATTGTGCCATTGGAATGAGGTGCCAAAGCTGGTCAACTTGGTATGTATCCGCTATCAGAAGACACATCTACATGGAAGATTAATGCAGTTTGATGCCACGTGAACTGCTATGGGATCCCAGGAGTTGTAGTTTGGCCAGGCACAATCCCCCTTTGGCAGAGAAGGCTAAAGGCCTTGTGAAACTATAACTCCCCTGATTCTGTAGCATTAAACCATGTCAGTTCAAGTGGGATTGAATGGGATTCAATGTACAGATGGACACAATAATGCAGAGTTTCTCAACCTGGGGGTTGGGACCCCTGGGGGGTCAGAGGGGTCATCAAAGACCATCAGTATTTTTTGTTGGTCCTGGGGGTTCTTTGTGGGAAGTTTGGCCCAATTCTTTCGTTGGTGAGGTTCAGAATGCTCTTTGATTGTAGGCAAACTATTAATCCCAGAAACTACAAATTCCAAATGTCAAGTTCTATTTTCCCCAAACTCCACCAGTGTTCACATTTTGGGCATATGGAGTATTAGTACCAAGTTTGGTCCAGAACCATCATTGTTTGAGTCCGCAGTGCTCTCTAGATGTAAGTGAACTACAACTCTCAAACTCAAAGTCAATTCCCACCACACCCTTTCAGTATCTTCTATTGATCATGGGAGTTCTGTGTGCCAAGAATGGTTCACTTCCATCGTTGAGTATTCCTGCCAAGTTTGGTCCAGACCCATCATTGTTTGAGTCCACAGTGCTCTCTGGATGTAGGTGAACTACAACTCCCAAACCCAAGGTCAATGCCCACCAGACAAGAGAGGAGATTCCATCTGAACATGAGGAAGAACTTCCTGACTGTGAGAGCCGTTCAGAAGTGGAACTCTCTGCCCCGGAGTGTAGTGGAGGCTCCTTCTTTGGAAGCTTTTAAACAGGAGCTGGATGGCCATCTGTCAGGGGTGATTTGAATGCAATATTCCTGCTTCTTGGCAGAATGGGTTTGGACTGGATGGCCCATGAGGTCTCTTCCAACTCTTTGATTCTATGATTCTATGTTGGTCATGGGAGTTCTGTGTGCCAAGTTTGGTTGAATTACATCATTGGTGGAGTTCAGAATGCTCTTTGATTGTAGGTGAACTATCAATTCCATCAACTACAATTCCCAAATGACAAAATCAATCCCTCCCCCCAACCCCACCAGTATTGAGATTTGGATGTATCAGGTATTTGTGCCAAATTTGGTGCAGTGAAGGAAAATACACCCAGATATTTACATTATGTAGAAGGGGCCTCATATAATCCAGGTCAAAACAGATAACCTGGATTTTATATGGCAGTGTAGATGGGGCCTCATATAATCCAGGTCAAAACAGATAACCTGGATTTTATATGGCAGTGTAGATGGGGCCTCATATAATCCAGGTCAAAACAGATAACCTAGATTTTATATGGCAGTGTAGATCGGGCCTCATATAATCCAGGTCAAAACAGATAACCTGGATTTTATATGGCAGTGTAGATGGGACCTTATATTATCTGGTGCAAAGAAGATCATCTGGATTATCTGATTTGATAATCTGAATTGTATGGTAGTGTCAATCCAGCCTGAATTATAGGGTAGCCTAGATGAGGCCTGAACAACTCTCCTGGGCAATGAACTCTCTTCAATGCAAATACCTTCATTGTTCTGCCCAAGGCATTGATTCCAGACCCACTGTTTCTCTGGGCATTGAGTACACTGACCTGCTCCGTCTGGTTCACCTTCATGGAACTGGCCTTCCTTGGGCGTCCCTCCGGCTGGGACCAGTTTGCCTGTCCAGCGTGCTTCTCCCCGGCTGTGGGGAACCAGTCTCAGCTCCCCTCCAACTGGGCCAAAGGCAAGCATGAGGCTGGCCCACCTGGGCCAGAGAAGAGGTCTAGGGCACGCTCCAGCAACCCATTGTCCCCGGCATTGCTTTGGAATCTCAGGAATCCGTAGCAGCAGATATGATTATATTTCTCCCCCTCCAGATCTGAATCTCACTCATTCAAGGGAAGCAGAAACTCTTCATCATACATACATCAAGCTGCTGGAATGTGTTCATCATGCAATCGGAGGGGTGCGCTCAGCAGGGGATAGGTAAAAGCTGGCTGTTTGGGTGGCCTTTTCCCATTATTATTATTATTATTACTATTATTATTTATACTGACACAAAAGCACAGTATGTCACAGCAAACGAGATCTATATGCTGGATTTCATATCACAAAATCACAAGTCAAACACTCGCCAAGCGTCTAGGACTGTGTGATGTATTTTCAAATGATGCGCGCAGATCCAAGTAAGGTGGCCTTTTGCAGTTGACAGATTGTGATGTTGTTGATGTTTATTGTTTCCAAATGTCATCTGAGATCTTTTGGCACGGCACCCAGTGTGCCAATGACCACTGAGACCATTTGTATTGACTTATGCCAAAGCCTTTGCAATTCAATTTTGGGGTCTTGATAGCAGCTGAGTTTTTCCTGTTGTTTTTCCACAATGCAGCTGTCACCTGGTATGGCGACATCAATAATCCAGACTTATTATTATTATTATTATTATTGTTGTTGTTATTATTATTATTTGAAACACTACAAGATTTTTTTTTGTCATGTCAGGAGCGACCTGAGAAACTGCAAGTTGCTTCTGGTATGAGAGAATTGGCCGTCTGCAAGGACGTTGCCCAGGGATGCCTGGATGATTTGATGTTTTCATCATCCTTGTGGGAGGCTTCTCTCATGTCCCCACATGAGGAGCTGGAGCTGATAGAGGGAACTCATCCACTTCTCCCCAGATTCGAACCTGTAACCTGTCAGTCTTCAGTCCTGCCGGCACAACAAGATAAGTCCACAGCAACAAGATTACTCTGCTGGCTATTGTATTGGATCACATGTTGGACACCTCCCAAGTGTCTAGGATTGTGTGATGTATCGGCAAATAATGTGTTCAAATCCTTTTGCAGCTGACATATAGTAATCTTGTCAGCGCCAATTGTGTTTAAGTGCAGGCCAAGGTCTTTAGGCACTGCACCCAGTGTGCCGATCACCACGGGGACCACCTTTACTGCTTTGTGCCAGAGTCTTTGCAGTTCAATCTTTAAATCCTCATATTGTGTCAGCTTTTCCTGTTGTTTCTCTGCAATCCTCCTGTCACCTGGGATTGCAACATTGACAATCCATACTTTGTTTTTTTAACACAATCGTGAGGTCAGGAGTGTTGTACTCCAGAATTCTGTCTGTCTGAATTCGGAAGTCCCAGAGTAGCTTGATGTGTTCATTCTCTGTAACTTTTTCCAGTTTGTGATCCCACCAGTTCTTTGTTGCAGGCAGATGGTATTTATGGCACAAGTTCCAATGAATCAGCTGAGCAACGGTGTTGTGCCTCTGCTTGTAGTCTGTTTGTGCGATCTTCTTGCAGCAGCTGAGGATGGGATGTATTGTTTCATCTGCTTCCTTGCAGAGTCTACATTTGGGAAGATAACAGCACTCCATGCAGTTATGTTGGCCACATGACCTTGGAGGTGTCTACAGACAATGATGAACTGAGCACCACCCCCCAAATTTAATGTCAAGGGGAAACCTTTACCTTTACTTTTACACGTGTGTAGGACATAAAACATGCTACAATCACGCATACCAATAAAAGTACATTTAAAGTCCATAGGTTAAAATTGACTGGAAGAAAAGGGTCTTTGGGTTGCTGTGATTTTTCCAGGCTGTATGGCCATGTTTCAGAAGTATTCTCTCCTGACATTTCACCTGCATCTAAGGCAGGCATCCTCAGAGGTTGTGAGGTCAGTTGGAAACTAGGCAAGTGGGGTTTATACATCTGTGGAATGTCCAGAGTGAGAGAAAGAACTGTTGTCCGTTGGAAGCATGTGTGAATGTTGAAATTGGCCCCCTTGATTAGCACTGAATGGGCTTGAAGCTTCAAAGCCTGGCTGCTTCCTGCGTGGGGAAATCTTTTGTTGGGATAGAACCATAAAATCATTGAGTTGGAGGAGACTGGTGGGCCTTCCAGTCCAACCCCCGCCAAGAAGCAGGAAAACCACATTCAAAGCACCCCCCACAGATGGCCATCCAGCCTCTGTTTAAAAGCCTCCAAAGAAGGGAGGTGTTAGCTGGTCCTGATTGGGTGTTTAATTCTGTAGAATGAAATGCAGTTTGACACCCTTTGGACTGCTACAGCTCAACACTATGGAAGCCTAGGAGTTGTAGTTTTCCAAAGCCTTTGGCTTTCTCTGCCTGGGGTGTCACCAAACTTCCATAGTACTAAGCCATGGCACTCAAAGTGGTGTGAAACTGCATTAATTCTGCAGTGTAGATGCACCCCTAGAGAAAGAGCTCATGTTGCCAGAATCAAACAGTGCGAAAAATATTTTTTTGCAAATCCACTGTCCAGCCCACCAACCACGGATTTTCTAAGACTTTCTAAAAATATGTTTTTTAAAATAAAATAAATAAATACAAGTAATGGTTTTATTTTTAGCCATAAGAGGCTTACTCTGGGTTTGCTCTTTGTTGTTCTTGCCATGTCAAAGGAAGGCAACCATATGCAATGTTTTTGTATTTAGTGTCCTTTGTTAATATTTTGCCAGAAGGTCCATCCACGCCTGGAAAGGAAAGATTTGGAGCTGGAAGAGTTAACATTGCCAGAATCCTCTAAATGTGAGAATCCGCTCTATTATCCATCTGTCCTTGACATTTGGGAGTTGTAGTTGCTGGAATACATAGTTCACCTACAATCAAAGAGCATTCTGAACACCACTAATGATAGAATTGGGCCAAACTTCCCACACAGAACTCCCATGACCGACAGAAAATTCTGTGTTTTCCAATGGTCTTTGGAGACCCCTCTGATACCCTTTTACGACACCCCCCCCCCCAAAGTTGAGAATGGCTGCTCTACTGTGATGAGGTAGTCAGAGATACAAAAGAGCAAAAGTTAAGGATAACCATGCTTAATGTATTGTCGAAGGCTTTCATGGCCAGAGATGCAGGCGAAATGTCAGGAGAAATGCCTCTAGAACATGGCCCTATAGCCCGAAAAAACCCACAGGAACCTAATAACCATGTTTATTTTGGGGTTAGAAACAATATAACTAGTCAAAACCAAAGTGCTCTTCCAACAGTCACCAGCCAATCCCTCTCAAAGCCAGAAATACAGCTTAATGGTGTAACATTAGAAAATGTGGACCATTTCCTCTCCCTTGGCAGCCACCTCTCCACAAAAGTCAACATTGGCACTGAAATACAACATTGCTTGAGCTCTGCGAGTGCAGCACTTTTCTGAATGAAGCAGAGAGTGTTTGAGGACTGGGACATCCATAGGGATACCAAGGTGCTTGTTTATAAAGCTATTGTCCTCCCAACCCTGCTATACGCCTGCGAGACGTGGACTGTCTACAGACGTCACGTGCAACTCCTGGAACAATTCCATCAACGCTGCCTCCGGAAAATCCTGCAAATCTCTTGGGAAGACAAGCGGACAAATGTCAGCATGCTGGAAGAAGCAAAGACCACCAGCATTGAAGTGATGGTCCTCCGCCATCAACTCCGCTGGACCGACCACATTGTCCGGATGCCTGACCACCGTCTCCCAAAGCAGTTGCTCTATTCCGAACTCAAGAACAGAAAGTGGAATGTTGGAGGACGGGAAAAGAGATTTAAAGATGGGCTCAAACCCAACCTTAAAAACTCTGGCATAGATACTGAGAACTGGGAAGCGCCCCAGCTGGATGTCAGCTGTGACCAGCAGTGCTGTAGAATTTGAAGAGGCATGAATGGAGGGTGAAAGAGAGAAAAGTGCCAAGAGAAAGGTGCATCAATCCAACCCCAACCGGGACCGCCTTCCACCTGGAAACCAATGCCCTCACTGTGGGAGACGATGCAGATCAAGAATAGGGCTCCACAGTCACTACACTTGGAGAACCATCATCCTCGGACTACGAGGGATCACCTAAGTAAGTAAGTAAGTAAGTAAGTAATTCACTACTAGTCAAAAGGGGAGATGGTTGTAAAAAGGACAAAAAGATCTCCGGTAGCTACTGTACTGCTGGGCTCCTCCATGCGTTCGCAAAGCCAATCCATTGTTTTTCAGCTCCCACAACTTGCAGAACTCTCTGCTGCAGTTCAGAGTTTCTCAATTTCATATTTTGACCTGGAGCAGGGGGTGTGTGAACAGCAACAGTAACAGGCATCTGATTCAATCCAATGCCAGAGAAAAAGAGGAACATCATCAGTAGCGGAACAAAAGGTTTCTCAGGCTGGATCTACACTGGCATATAATCCAGTTTCAGGATTGCATTGAATTGGATTATACAAGCCTATGTCGCCCTTTAGCCCAGTTCAATGCAATTAATCTGCATTCTGAAATATAGGCCAGTGTAGATCCAGCCTAGTGTTTTCTGTATCCAAACTGTGTTTGTTTCAACCACATCGAAAGGCATCTTCTTTGGTCAGCGGGTCAACCAACTATTGCTTTAATGGTTAATCATTCTCTCGCATGGTTAAAGGGAGTTTAACCCCCTGCTCTGGAGATCCATGCGCCACAATGTGCTCCTTCCAAGGGTGAAAGTGCTCCGGATTCCTGGAGAAGAGAAGGGAGAAAGTCTTGGGGTGTGTCTGCACTGGAGAATAAATGTAGTTAAATTCAACAATAGCAACACATGTAGTCAGAATCCATTGGCACAAGGAATGTATAGAGTGGGAAGGTACCCCTTAAGGTCATCTAGTCCACCCCACCCACTCCCTGATGGTTTAGGAATAGCTTCTTGTTAAAAGTATTTTTGAAATTATTTTATATTATGATATTATGTAGAAATTTTTATTTATTTCGGTTACTTCTACCCCGCCCTTCTCACCCCAAAGGGGACTCAGGGCAGCTTGCAAAAGCAAGGCACAATTCAATGCCCGCATCAGATAACAGCTATAAGACAAAATAACATCAATTAACAGTATACAACAATTCTTGCATTACAACCATAAAAGCAATAAAACCAATATAAACCACTTTCTCCTCATTGACGGTCAGCATTCGTTATCTCATAGTTCAAATTCCAATTCCACAATTGTCAGTCCTGTCAGTCCTATCCGTCTGGTTGTCCTTATCTAGTTGTCAGATTGCCCAAAGGCCTGGTCCCACAACCACGTCTTTACCTTCCTCCTGAAGGAGAGGAGGGATGTTGATGCCCTAATTTCCCCCGGGAGTGAGTTCCACAGGTGAGGGGCCACCACTGAGAAGGCCCTGCTCCTCATCCCCACCAACCTCACTTGTTATAGCGGTGGGGTAGAGAGCAGGCCCTCCCCAGATGATCTCAAACTCTGGGGTGGGACGTAGAGGGAGATACATTCGGACAGATACGCTGGACCGGAACCGTATAGGGTTTTGTAGGTCAAAACCAGCAACTTGAATTGTGCTCGGAACTGAACCGGCAGCCAGTGGAGCTGACACAGCAGGGGGGGGGGTGTGTGCCCCCTGTATGTCGCTCCGGTGAGCAATCTGGCTGCCACTCACTGGACCAGTTGAAATTTCCAAACAGTCTTCAAGGGCAACCCCACGTAGAGTGTATTGCAGTAGTCTATTCGGGATGTAACAAGAGTGTGGACCACTGTGGGAAATGATTTCCTATTCCATACCATTACCCCTGGGGCACAGTGGATTAAACTGCTGAACTGCTGAACTTGTGGATCAAAAGATCGCAGGTTCGAATCCGGGGAGCGGCGTGAGCTCCTGCTCTTAGCCCCAGTTTCTGCCAACCTAGCAGTTCAAAAACATGCAAATGTGAGTGGATCAATAGGTACCACTCTGGCAGGAACATAAAACTGCTCCATACAGTCATGCCGGCCACATGGCCTTGGAGGTGTCTATGGACAACGCCGGTTCTTCGACTTAGAAATGGAGATGAGCACCAAACCCCAGAGTTGGACACGATTGGACTTAATGTCAGGGGAAAACTTTTACTTTTACCTATGTGTATACACACATGCTGCAATATCTTGGACATGGATCTCAAGTCTAATATATATTCCATATACACATCACCTGAAGGTCTCATGTGCAATATTTTAATAGTTGTACGGATGAAACAACATTTGTCTACACTAAACAATCAGCTAAACAAGTTAAAACATGGTCCTGATCTCAACTTTGGTTCTGTCTACACTGTAGAATTAATGCAGTTTGATACCACTTTAATTGCCACAATGCAATGGAATGAGGGGGTTGTAGTTTGGTGAAGCAGCAGCACTCTTTGCTGTGAGCTTTCCAAGAATATTGAAAACTCAGCCCAGAAAACTCACAGCAACCCAATCAAGTGCTAGTTAACACCTCCCAAACAGAGGATGCCTCCAGGCAACAAAACCTAGGCTACTTCAATGCAGGTATGCTTATCTCTCAACAAAGGATTCCCCCAGGCAGTAAGAAGTCACACCTTGAAACTGCTAGCCCATTAAATGCTAATCAAGGTGGCCAATTGAAACATTCATACCTACCTCTAACAGACCTTCTCCCACCCTGGACATTATTCCACAGATATATAAATCCCATTTTCCTAGTTTCCAACAGTCCTCACAACCTCTGAAGATGCCTGCCATAGATGCTGGTGAAATGTCAGGAGAGAATGCTTCTGGAACATGGCCATACAGCCCAGAAAACTCACAGCAACCCGCTTACTGATTGACTTTGCAAACTTTGTGGCTATTCAAATGCTAATTCAAGCTTCCTAATTGCAACATTCACACTTATTCTAAAAAGATCATGGTCCCCCATGACCTTCTGGCAGGGAAACTAGTCCAATGTGGGCTAGGCAAAACTACGGTGAGGTGGATCTGTAATTGGTTAAATGGACGAACCCAGAGGGTGATTCTCCCCAATGCTTCCTCTTCATCCTGGAAAGAAGTGATGAGTGGAGTGCCATCAGCAGGGTTCCGTCCTGGGCCCGGTCCTGTTCAACATCTTTATTGATGACTTAGATGAAGGGCTAGAAGGCATGGTCATCAAGTTTGCAGACGACACCAAATTGGGAGGGATAGCCAAGACTCCAGAGGACAGGAGCAGGATTCAAAGGGATCTTGACAGATTAGAGAGATGAATGGCCAAAACTAACACAATGAAGTTCAACAGGGACAAATGCAAGATACTCCACTTTGGCAGGAAAAACAAAATGCAAAGAGACAGAATGAGGGATGCCTGGCTCGAGAGCAGTACGTGTGAAAAAGATCTTGGAGTCCTCGTGGACAACAAGTTAAACATGAGCCAACAATGTGATGCTCTAGCTTTAAAAGCCAATGGGATTTTGGCCTGCATCAATAGGAGCCTAGTGTCTAGATCTAGGGAAGTCATGCTCCCCATGCTCTATTCCGCTTTGGTTAGACCACATCTGGAATATTGTGTCCAGTTCTGGGCACCACAATTCAAGAGAGATATTGACAAGCTGGAATGTATCCAGAGGAGGGCGACTAAAATGATCAAGGGTCAGGAGAACAAGCCCTATGAGGAGCGGCTTAAGGAGCTGGGCATGTTTAGCCTGAAGAAGAGAAGGCTGAGAGGAGATATGATAGCCATGTATAAGTATGTGAGAGGAAGCCACAGGGAGGAGGGAGCAAGCTTGTTTTCTGCTTCCTTGGAGACTAGGACGCGGAACAATGGCTTCAAACTACAAGAGAGGAGATTCCATCTGAACATTAGGAAGAACTTCCTGACTGTGAGAGCCGTTTAGCAGTGGAACTCTCTGCCCCGGAGTGTGGTGGAGGCTCCTTCCTTGGAAGCTTTTAAGCAGAGGCTGGATGACCATCTGTCAGGGGTGATTTGAATGCAATATTCTGCTTCTTGGCAGAATGGGGTTGGACTGGATGGCCCATGAGGTCTCTTCCAACTCTTTGATTCTATGATTCTATGAGTCTATGATTCTATGATTCTATGATTCTTTCTCCCACCCTGCACATTCCACAGGTGTATATATAAACTCCACTTGTATGGCTTTAGCACAAGTGGTAAATCACCAGCAATTATAAGCTCTACCACCCCTTAAGGTCATCTAGTCCACTCCACCCACTATTGGGTGGGGTCGAAGCCCTGGGTTGGCATGAGCTCCTGACAAAAAGCCCAGCTCACTGTTTACCTAAGCATTTTTTAAACAGATTAGAGCTGTAAGTAGAGAAATTACGTACCTCTAAACAAGTGGGGGAGATGTTTTATGACAGCATAAAATAAACAAATCAGAAAATGCTTGGCGACCAAAAGGAAGGAGGAAGGCACAACCTACAAAGTGCCAAAAAGCTGGATGTCAACACAACATACATCCTTTCTGTTCTGTCTTTCTCTGTCCTGTCTGTCCAAAACAGCATTGAATGTTTTCCATGTATGTGTACTGTGATCAACCCTGAGTCTCCTTGGAGAGATAGGGAGGAATATAAATAAAGTATTATTATTATTATTATTATTATTATTATTATTATTATTGGAGTCCCGGGGTGCATTGGGTTATTTATTTATTTCTACCTCACCCTTCTCCCCACAAAGGGGACTCAGGGCAGCCTCACATAAGCATCAATGATGCGATCAACATATACAATTAAATTTTCAATTAAAACCTTAAAACTCAATTTAAACTACTGAGCTGCTGAACTTGCTCACCGAAAGGTTGCAGGTTTGAATCTGGGCAGCAGCATGAGCTCCCGCTGTTAGCCCCAGCTTCTACCAACCTAGCGGTTTGAAAACATGCAAATGTGAGTAGATCAACAAGTACAGCTCCAGCAGGAAGGTATTGGCACTCCGTGCAGTCATGCCACCACATGACCTTGGAGGTGTCTATGGACAATACCAGCTCTTTGGCTTAGAAATGAAGATGAGTACCTACCAACCTCCAGAGTTGGATACGACTGGACTTAATGTCAAGGGGAAAGCTTTACCTTTTCTATTGTTGTTGTTGTTGTTGTTGTTGTTTGAAACACAACAAGATGAGTCCACAGCAGACAAGATTATTCTGCTGGCTGTTGTATTGGATCACACATCGGACACTTCCCAAGTGTCTACGATTGTGTGATGTATCGGCAAATAATGCGTGCAGATCCCAGTAAGGTGGCCTTCTGCAGCTGCCAGATGGTAATCTTGTCAGTGATGCTTGTGTTTAAGTGCAGGCCAAGGTCTTTAGGCACTGCACCCAGTGTGCCGATCACCACTGGGACCACCTTTACTGGTTTGTGCCAGAGCCTTTGCAGTTCGATCTTATTTATTATTATTATTATTATTATTATTATTATTATTTGAAACACAACAAGAATAGTCCACAACAGACACTCTGCTGGTTGTTGTATTGGATCACATGCCGGACACTTCCCAAGTGTCTAGGACTGTGTGGTGTATCGGCAAATAATGCGTGCAGATCCCAGTAAGGCCTTCTGCAGCTGCCAAATGGTAATCTTGTCAGCGATGATTGTGTTTAAGTGCAGGCCAAGGTCTTTAGGCACTGCACCCAGTGTGCGGATCACCACTGGGACCACCTTTACTAGTTTATTATTATTATTATTACTATTATTGTATTGTCGAAGGCTTCCATGGCCGGAATCACTGGGTTGTTGTAGTTTTTTTCAGGCTATATGGCCATGTTCTAGAGGCATTCTCTCTTGACGTTTCGCCTGCATCTATAGCAAGCATCCTCTGAGGCATCCTACCTCTGAGGATGCTTGCCATAGATGTAGGCGAAACGTCAGGAGAGAATGCCTCTAGAACATGGCCATATAGCCCGAAAAAACCTACAACAACCCATTATTATTATTATTATTATTACTATTATTGTATTGTCGAAGGCTTTCATGGCTGGAATCACTGGGTTGTTGTAGGTTTTTTCAGGCTATATGGCCATGTTCTAGAGGCATTCTCTCCTGACATTTTGCCTGCATCTATGGCAAGCATCCTCAGTGGCATCCTACCTAAAAAAAAAAAACCTACAACAACCCATTATTATTATTATTATTATTATTATTATTATTATTATTATTATTGTCTTACTGCTAATAGACCTCTGAGGATGCCATTAGCCACAGATGCAGGTGAAACGTCAGGAGAGCATGCTTCTGGAACATAGCCATACAGACCAAAAAACTCACAGCAACCCAGTGATTTCAGTCATGAAAGCTTTGGACAATACATTTAAAACTTGTAATAAGAAGCCACCCCTAAAGCAACAGGACTAGATGACCTCAAGAGGTCCCTTCCAACTCTTAACATTGGTGCCAATGGGTCCTGGTTTCATTTGTTGCTACTGATCCTAGAAAAAGCAACTGAGTGATATTATATAGGAAAGGGTTCATGCTGCTCTTATAACTTGACTTTATAGGATTTAATATTCGGGATCTGGTGTTTATTTTCTCGCCGAGGCTTGATATGCGCCGGGGGCCTCGTGGGACGAGGACGGTTGAACCAAAAAGGTCCGACTGAATCAATAAAGGGACACGCTCCTCCGCTGCGGGTTGTTTGCCTTCGCAGTTTATCGCAGGTCAGGACCGAGTTGGAGTTGACTTAGCCGGCAGGTGACCCGCAGCTGGGCCTCGGAAACATCTGGAAAGCTCTCCCGCTCCATCTGAGAAGGAAGGAATGCCAGGTTGTGGGTTGCCTTTGGCTTTGGAGACGTTGCTATGATTTTTTAGGAACTCCAGCATGATTCTGCAGCAGGAATGGGTGAACTTAGGCCCTCCAGATGTTTTGGACTTCAACTCCCACCATTCCTAACAGCCTCAGGCCCCTTCCTTTTCCTCCTCAGCCGCTTAAGCGGCTGAGGAGGAAAAGGAAGGGGCCTGAGGCTGTTAGGAATGGTGGGAGTTGAAGTCCAAAACATCTGGAGGGCCCAAGTTCCTCACCTTTGCTCTAAGAAATAGACATTGCAAAAAGGATAATAGTTTTTGTCCACCTTTTCACTGCAGTCAGCTGAAGCTACCCATGGACCATTTTTCTGCATGACAAACAGTGACATCTAGTGGTGATGGTGAGCACTGCAGGTGAAGCATCAACTTCATCCCCAAAGACACACCTTTTGGTCCCTATTTTGCCCCAGATCACAGCTAACAGATGGAAAATGCCTTCAAAGTAACACCAAACAACCACACACACATATTGTGTGTTCCTGCATTGAATTCGTTTTTAAGCACACTGCATGTTTAAGCCAGACGACATTGAGCCCCAACACATGATTTTTCTCTGCTATGCAAACTCAGATACCTAGATCGGTGCTTCTTTGTGCCATATGATGAAAAACCTGTCCAGTTGTTTCAAATCTTGAGTGGAATGTTCACATCTCATACTTGAGTTGTTCTAATTTGGCTTGGACAAATTGAGACACCACCCCAAATTGGAAGCTCCCCAGTACTCGTTGTTGTTGTTGTTGTTGCTGCTGTTGTTGTTGTTACTATTGCACTCCAGGACAGGAAAAGCCCTCTGACTGCAAACACCACACCATTGATTGAAAAACAGTCCTTTTTATCTTTACCTTCTTATCAGCCTGTTCTTGGTTGGGCATCATCATCCAGTTTTCACAGTCACACAAACAGATGGGAAGTACTATAGCCATAGACTATCCAAGTATTCAATAATATAAGAGCCCCCAGTGGCGCAGTGGGTTAAACCCCTGTGCCGGCAGGACTGAAGACCAACAGGTTGCAGGTTCGAATCTGGAGAGAGGCGGATGAGCTCCCTCTATCAGCTCCAGCTCCTCATGCGGGGACATGAGAGAAGCCTCCCACAAGGATGATAAAAACATCAAATCATCCGGGCGTCCCCTGAGCAATGTCCTTGCAGATGGCCAATTCTCTCACACCAGAAGCAACTTGCAATTTCTCAGGTCACACCAGAAGCAACTTGCAATTTCTCAAGTCATAATGATATGACTGGATGACAGCTCCCAACCTGCTGGGGTGGTTTGGATCTGATAAGCATTGGAGTATACCAACATCTAAAGAGGTTTCCCAACTCTTTTCAAAAGCCAGTGGCAGCTTTTGGCTCCACATCACTTGAACGGTGAATCCACACTCAGCTTTAATCTCCTGCCATAAAGAAGTTTTTAGATGTTTCACTGGGGGGGGGGGGGGGGTAGGTTTATGGGACCATCCGTGTTCAATATGGTCCATATTCAGCTAAAGATGTGGAAGCAGAGATTTATCTTTGGCACTGTTGCTCTTTGCCCTTGCAAGTGTGTGCATTGATTATTTTACATTATGTATATTACAGAAGGATAGCATTGGAAGAGATACTCCATAGGCCATCTAGTCTGACTCCCTGCTCCATTCAGGATCTCCATATAAAGCATCATCACCAGGGAAACATCCAGGGAAGGAGAGACCCAACCATCTCTCTGGGCAATTGCCTTCATTGCCAAACTGCTCTTATGTTCAAGACGTTCCTTCTAATGTGCAATCAGGATCTGTCCTTTATTGTTGTTTATGAACTCAGTCACTTCCAACTCTTCGTGACCTCATGGACCAGATGGCCACCCCCAGCTCCTTCAAAGTCAAGTTAGTCACTTCAAGGATATGGCCAAAGTACTTCAACAAGGATACCATCCATCCACCTTGCCCTTGGTCGGCCCCTCTTCCTTTTTTCTTCCTTTTTCCCCAGCATCATTCTCTTCTCCAAGCTTTCCTGTCTTCTCATGATGTGGCCAAAGTACTTCAACTTTGCCTCTACTATCCTTCCCTCCAACGAGCAGCCGGGCATTATTTCCTGAAGTATGGACTGGATGGACCTTCTTGCAAGTCCAAGGCACTCTCAGAATTTTCCGCCAACACCACAGTTCATCTGAGTCTATCTTCCTTCGCTCAACTTCCTTATGGTCCAGCTCTCACATCCATAGGTTACTATGGGGAATACCATTGCTTTAACTATGTGGATCTTTGTTGCCAATGTTATGTCTCTACTCTTCACTATTTTATCAAGATTGGTCATTGTTCTCCTACCAAGAAGGAAACATCTTCTGATTTCCTGGCCGCAGTCTGCGTTTGCAGTCATCTTCACGCCTAGAAATACAAATCCTGTCACTGCCTCTGCCTTTTCTCCCTCTATTTGCCAGTTATTTATCAGTCTGGTTGCCATAATCTTGATATCTAACTGCAACCCAGCTTTTGCCCTTTTTTTCACGTTAGTTAGAAGGCTCCTCAACTCCACCTCATTTTCAGCCATAAAGGTGGTATCATCTGCATATCTAAGGTTGTTAATGTTTCTTCCAGCAATTTTAACTCCAGCCTTGCATTTGTCAAGCCCCGCACATCGCATGATGTGTGCTGCATACAAGGTGAATAGGTCGGGGGAGAAGAGACAGCCCTTTCATACTCCTTATCTAATCTTGAACCAGATCTACCTTTTGTAGTTCATTCGTTCAGTCGCTTCCAACTCTTCATGGCCTCATGGACCAGCCCACGCCAGAGCTCCCTATCAGCCGTGGCCACCCCCAGATCCTTCAGAGTCAAACCAGTCACTTCAAGGATACCATCCATCCATCTTGCCCTTAGTCGGCCCCTCTTCCTTTTTCCTTCCCTTTTCCCCAGCATCATTCTCTTCTCCAAGCTTTCCTGTCTTCTCATGATGTGGCCAAAGTACTTCAACTTTGCCTCTAGTCTCCTTCCCTCCAGTGAGCAGTCGGGCTTTATTTCCTGGAGGATGGACTGGTTGGATCTTCTCGCAGTCCAAGGCACTCTCAGGATTTTCCTCCAGCTCCACAGTTCAAAAGCATCTCTCTTCCTTCACTCAGCCTTCCTTCTGGTCCAGCTCTCACATCAATAGGTTGCTAATATTTCTTCTAGCAATTTTAACTCAAGCCCTGCAGGACATCGCACGATGTGTCCTGCATACAAGTTGAATAGGGAGGGTGAGAGTAGATAGCCCTGCTGTACTCCTTTCCCAATCTTGAACCAGATCTGCCCTTATGTTTCCTCAAAAACATTAGACCTGGCTCTACCTTCTGAGGTATTGAACAAAGCTGCCCTCTCTATTAGATGCATACTAATAGCAGAAAAAATAACAGGAAAGACATTTTACAGTTTCGCATTAGTATAACCCCAGAGAATTAAGCACATGGTTGCTATCTAAATATTGCCAGTAAGTGGCAGCAGAGCCTCAACTGTATTGATGATTTTCTTTGTTGGAGACCCTGGAAAACTCAAGATGGGGAAAAGATGTTTTCTGGCCCAGACCCCCAAATACATGGGCTGACCTTGAGTCTGATCATGGCTCTTCCACTGCAAGCATTATCAAATATCGGATATGTCTGCCAACAATTGAAAACGTTAATATATTAGGGTCTCTATCACTAACAGCGCTCCATGCAGTCATGCCAGCCACACGACCTTGGAGGTGTCTACGGACAACTTAGAAATGGAGATGAGCACCATACCCCAGAGTCGGACACAACTGGACTTAATGTCAGGGGAAAACCTTTACCTTTACCTATCACTATTAGGGTTGCCAGTTAGTTGGCCCTTTTCACTCCCATAGAGCCACATTGGATGAATGATAAATGCCTGGAGAAAGCAGTTTAAATCAATCAACAAAAGTCAAAACTGCAAACGTGGAGGGGTGACTGTATCCCAAAATCATATAAAGTATATTCTTATCTATATATATAAATCTGTTAGGTTGGTTCAACCGGACAGCAAAACTCCACAACCCCCCAACGAAACTGTACCAAAATTGCCATGCCCATAACACAACCCACAAGGTACAAACATATCTACTCAAAATGAAAAACAACACAACAACACACTCACAAAATGGCAAAACAACAAAACTCAAAAAACCCCAACGAAACTTAACCAAAATTGCCATGCCCATAACAAAACCCACAAGGTACAAACATATCTACTCAAAATGAAAAACAACACACTCACAAAACGGCAAAACAACAAAACTCAAAAAAACCCAACGAAACTTAACCAAAATTGCCATGCCCATAACACAACCCACAAGGTACAAACATATCTACTCAAAATGAAAAACAACACAACAACAGACTCACAAAACGGCAAAACAACTGAGCATGTGCATTGGTGCCCTGCCGCAAGTTCCCTGGCGCGCGCACACATTTCCCTCTGCGAAGCCATGCCCACTCCAAGCCCCGCCGCGCCGCTTCCTGCACACACACACACCCGCCGCACGCACACACACAACCCCACGCTCCATCACTCCCCCCACCGCACACACACACACGCAACCCCACTCCCCCCGCTGCCACACACACACGCGCAACCCCACTCCCCTTGCTGCCGCACACACACACGCAACCCCATGCTCCATCACTCGCCTGCCCCAATCTTACCTCCTTTTACTTCACGCCACCTCCAAACCCCACCCCGCCCCTTCCCGCCCTGTCAAAATCCAGGAAAGACAGGAAGGAAGGAAAGAAGGAAGAAAGAGAAAGGGAGATAAAGAAAAGGGGGAAGGAAGGAAAGTTAGAGAAAGAAGGAAGAAGAAAAGGAAATCAAAGGAAAGATGGAAGGAAAGAAAAGAGAGTCAGCAGAAGAGAAAGAAAAAGGGGGAAGGAAGGAAAGAGGTAGAGAAGGAAGAAATGAGAGACAGAGGGAGGGAAAGAAAAAGGGGGAAGGAAGGAAGGAGAGAAGGAAAGAAAAAAGGGAATGAAGGAAGGAAAGAGGGAGTGAAGGAAGGGGGAAGATGTACAGAAAGAGGGAGGGAAGGAAAGAAGGAAAGAGAGAAGGAAGAAAAGAGACCAGAAGAGAAAGAAAAAGGGGGAAGGAAGGAAGGAGAGAAGGAAAGAAAAAAGGGAATGAAGGAAGGAAAGAGGGAGTGAAGGAAGGGGGAAGATGTAGAGAAAGAGGGAGGGAAGGAAAGAAGGAAAGAGAGAAGGAAGAAAAGAGACCAGAAGAGAAAGAAAAAGGGGGAAGGAAGGAAAGAGATAGAGAAGGAAGAGGAGAAGGAAAGATGGGAGGGAAGGAGGGAAAGAAGGAGAGAAAGAGGGAAGGTTGGCCACAGCAACGCGGGGCGGGTAAAGGTTGTTATTTCTATGATTATTATGATGCTATTATTCCTATGAGACCCTTTTAGGGGGAATGGGAGAGGTGTCAGGTCCCGGAGGCAATGCATTGCATTATTGTTATTGTTATGATGGTGGTGAAATAAAAGGAAATAAAAAGAGAAAGAAGGAAGCAAACAGGGAGGGAAGAAAGGCAAAGGAAGAAAGGGGGGGGGGGGAATGAAGGAAAGAGAGAAGGATGAAACCAAGTAGTGAAAGAAGGAAAGAAAGAAAGAAAGAGGTAGAGAAGGAAGAAAGGAGAGAAAGGGGGAGGAAAAGGGGGAAGGAATAGGTAGGTACCTCTCTTTCATAATAGTCCAGATATCTACCTCAACTTTGATAAGTTTTACTATAGGCCACAGCAACGCGTGGCAGGGCACAGCTAGTATTATATATATCAGGCATCATCCAACTTGCAGTTTCTCAAGCCGCTCCTGACACGACAAAAAAAAAGCCAACTTGGGCCCTCCGGGTGTTTAGAACTTCAACGCCCACAACCCTTACCAGCTGTTAGGAATTGTGGGAGTTGAAGTCCAAAACATCTAGAGAGTGGGCCGAAGTTGGCCCATGCATGATAGGTAAGGATAAAGGTTTTCCCCTGTCCAGTCGTGTCCGACTCTGGGGGTTGGTGCTCATCTCCATTTCTATGCTGAAAAGCTGGCGTTGTCCATAGACACCTCCAAAGTCATATGGCCGGCATGACTGCATGGAGCACCGTTACCTTCCTGCCGAAGTGGTACCTATTGATCTACTCACATTTGAATGTTTTCGAGGTTAGCAGAAGCTGGGGCTAACTGGGGGAGCTCATGCCGCTCCCCGAATTCGAATCTGCAACCTTTCGGTCTGCAAGTTCAGCATCTCAGCGCTTTAACCCACCGCACCGCCGGGGGTCCTGATATATATAATATAATAATATATATAATATAATACTATATAATAATTATTTATTAATTAAATATTGTTAGGTTTGCACTTGGGTCCTATATGCAAGTCTTCCCAACATGTTGGAGAACAATTCAAATTACAGAGCATTTCTGTCCTTTCGGATAAAGTAGTATACTGAACCTGTCCTCAAAGAAGGCCTTCTTCTCTGAACACCAGGCGGCAGTCTTGGCTGGGAAAATCCATATCCAAGGAACTGGAAGATTTCCTTGACTAGTCCCTGATCTGTTTGTTCTTCCCCATAAATCCTCCTCTTTGCCAGGGTCTGCATTTCAAATTTGCCTCATTTTTCTCTTGATTTGCCTACCATCCCATCCCTTGTCCACATCCTTCAATGGTTACTTTACAGTTTGGACTAAACGATGACTAGAAAGCACTAGATCCCAAACTTGGAAGCTAAGCAGGGTTAGCCCTGATTAGCACTTGGATGGGTGACCACTGATGAATATCGCTATGGGCTGGATTTCAGAGGAAGGGACTGGCAAAGCCATCTTTGAGTCTTCCCTGCCATTTTATTTATTTATTTATTTATCAAACAATCAATCAATCATGTCAGGGCAACCAGTCAATTGTATTACATTTCTAACAGAACAAAACAAACAGACAAAATAACAAAATGTGAGTTTGGTAGTTGATTAAATGTCCTTTGACCAGTATCTGGCCACTTGGAGTGCTTCTGGTGTTGCTGCAAAAAGGTCCTCCATGGTGCATATAGCAGGGCTCAGGGTGCATTGCAGCAGGTGGTCAGTGGATGGCTCTTCTCCGCACTCGCATGTTGTGGATTCCACTTTGTGGCCCCATTTCTTGAGGTTGGCTCTGCATCTCGTGGTGCCAGAGCACAGTCTGTTCAGCGCCTTCCAAGTCACCCAGTCCTCTGTGTGCCCAGGAGGGAGTCTCTCATTTGGTATCAGCCATTGGTTGAGGTTCTGGGTTTGAGCCTGCCACTTTTGGACTCTCGCTTGCTGACGTGTTCCAGCAAGTGTCTCTGTATATCTTAGAAAACTATTTCTTGATTTAAGTCGTTGACGTGCTGGCTGATACCCAAACAGGGGATGAGCTGGAGATGTCACTGCCTTGAACCTTTCACTATTGGCTGCTACTTCCCGGCAGATGTCAGGTGGTGCAATACCAACTAAACAGTGTAATTTCTCCAGTGGTGTAGGGCGCAGACACCCCGTGATAATGCGGCATGTCTCATTAAGAGCCACATCCACTGTTTTAGTGTGGTGAGATGTGTTCCACACTGGGCATGCATACTCGCAGCAGAGTAGCATAGCGCAAGGGCAGATGTCTTTACTGTGTCTGTTTGTGATCCCCAGGTTGTGCCAGTCAGCTTTCGTATGATATTATTTATAGCGCCCACTTTTTGCTTGATATTCAGGCAGTGCTTCTTGTAGGTCAGAGCACGGTCCAGAGTGACTCCCAGGTATTTGGATGCGCTGCAATGCTCCAGTGGGATTCCTTCCCAGGTAATCCTCAGAGCTCGGGATGCTTGTTTGTTCTTAAGGTGAAAGGCGCACGTCTGTGTTTTAGATGGGTTGGGGATCAGCTGGTTTTCCCTGTAATAGGCAGTAAGAGCACTTAGAGCTTCGGAGAGCTTCTGTTCTACCATCTCAAAGCTCCCTGCTTGAGCGGTAATGGCACGATCATCAGCATAGATGAAACTCTCTGTCCCTTCTGGCAGTGGCTGGTCATTTGTGTAGATGTTGAACATGGATGGAGCAAGCATGCTCCCCTGAGGCAGGCCGTTCTTCTGTTTCCGCCATCTACTTCTCTGGCCCTGGAACTCAAAACCAGATTATCTCCTTTGAACTGGATTATATGCCAGTGTGGACTCATATAATCCAGTTGAAAGCAGATAATTTTGATTATCTGCTTTGATAATCTGGATGATATGGCTGTGTAGAAGGGGTCTCCGTCCTTCTTGCTCAAATGCTGCAAGCCTTGAATTTCCAAAGTATCAGGAAAGCTGCCTTTTTGAGCTGTCACTCAAAAAGGACTAGACTATGATGGAGACTTGGGTTGGAATCTTTGACAGGGAAAGAATGGCTATATTTTAAGATGAAGACCTAGGTTTTCAATGCTGTGCTTTGATAGGAAAAGAGCAAATAGGCTCCAAAACAAGTGGAGTGACCAAAACTCCTGGCTTGGAGGGATCTGCCCAGCCATGTCCTCTTCCCATACGCATTTTTGGGAGATGATGCACATTAACCAGGAATGTGCATAATTAAGATGCATGCATCCTCCCAGGAGCTCTTGGGGAGAATGTGTATTGGCCATTGATGATATCACGGTGAGACAATAATGCATTGGCCATCGAGACAATGCCATTCCCTTGAGATTGTGCATAGAACCCCGGGAATGCCCAGCAATCCTGTGGGAAATCTCCCCTATTGCGCCAAAGGGTACAACATTCTTCTGAGAACTATGTCTCCCTTAAGGCCAAGGGAGGAGGAACTATCTTGACCAGGGAATGAGCAGAATTCCTTCCCATGAATAGATTATTATGCGCACATTCTTCGCAGGAGTAGCCATGTACCCAATGGAAAAACATTAACTATGTATATGAGCTGGCTAAATCCACCTTAGCTGTAACATCTCTTTCCACATTTGCTGCATCTACACTGTGGAATTATTGCAGTTAATGGCCCATGCTATGGGATCCTGGGAGTTGTAGTTTGGTGAGACACCCTGTGGAATTAATGCAGTTAATGGGAGTTGTAGTTTGGTGAGACACCCTGTGGAATTAATGCACTTAATGGCCCATGCTATGGGATCCTGGGAGTGGTAGTTTGGTGAGACACCCTGTGGAATTAATACACTTAATGGCCCATGCTATGGGATCCTGAGAGTTGTAGTCTGGTGAGACACCCTGTGGAATTAATGCACTTAATGGCCCATGCTATGGGATCCTGGGAGTTGTAGTTTGGTGAGACACCCTGTGGAATTAATGCACTTAATGGCCCATGCTATGGGAACCTGGGAGTTGTAGTTTGGTGAGACACCCTGTGGAATGAATGCACTAAAGGCCCATGCTATGGGAACCTGGGAGTTGTAGTTTGGTGAGACACCCTGTGGAATGAATGCAGTTAACGGCCCATGCTATGGGATCCTGGGAGTTGTAGTTTGGCGAGACATCCTGTGGAATTAATGCACTTAATGGCCCATGCTATGGGATCCTGGGAGTTGTAGTTTGGTGAGATACCTAAACTGTTGAGCAGAAAAAGTTAAAGACCTTGCAAAACTACAACTCCCATGGTTGGCTAGCACTGAGCCATTGGCAATTCAAGTAGTGTCAAACTGCATTCATTCTACAATGTAGATCAGTGGTTCTGAACCTTCGAAATGCCACGACCCCTTAATACAGTTCCCTCGTGTTGTGGTGACCCCCAACCATAACATTATTTTCGTTGCTACTTCATAACTGTAATTTTGCTACTGTTATGAATCGTAATGTAAATATCTGATATGCAGAATGTATTTTCATTCACTTGACCAAATTTGGCACAAATACCTAATAACTCCAAATTTGAATGCTGGTGGGGTTGGGGAGGATTGATTTTGTCATTTAGGAGTTGTAGTGCTGGGATGTATAGTTCATCTACAATCAAAGTGTATTCTGAACTCCACCAATGATGGAATTGAACCAAACTTCGCACACAGAACTCCCATGACCAACAGAAAACACTGGAAGGGTCTGGGGGAAATTGACCTTGAGTTTGGGAGTTGTAGTCCACCTACATCCAGCGAGCACTGAGCATTGAAACAATGATGGATCGGGACCAAATTTGGCATGAATACTCAATATGCCCAAATGCAAACACTGGTGGAGCTTGGGGAAAATAGACTTTGACATTTGGGAGTTGTAGTTGCTGGGATTTATAGTTCACCTCTAATCAAAGACCATTCTGAACCCCATGAACGATAAAATTGGGCCAAACTTCCACACAGAACTCCCATGACCAACAGAAAGTAGTGGAAAGGTCTGTGGGGAAATAGCCTTGAGTTTGGGAGTTGTAGTTCACCTACATCCAGAGAGCACTGAGGACTCAAACAATGATGGATCTGGATCAAACTTGGCACAAATACTCAATATGGCCAATTGTGAGCACTGGTGGAGTTTGGGGAAAATAGATTTGGGAGTTTGGGAGTTGTCATTTGGGAGTTGTCATTGCTGGGATTTATAGTTCACCTACAATCAAAGAGCATTCTGAACCCCACCAACAATAGAATTGGGCTACACTTCCCACACAGAACCCCCATGACCAACAGAAAATACTGTGTTTTCTGATGGTCTTTGGTGACCCCTCTGACATCCCCTGTTGACTCCCTCAGGGGTCCTGACCCCCAGGTTGAGAAACACTCATGTAGAAGATATAGTCACTCTTTCTCAACAGGAGATTCCATCTGAACACGAGGAAGAACTTCCTGACTGTGAGAGCCGTTCAGCAGTGGAACTCTCTGCCCTGGAGTGTGGTGGAGGCTCCTCCTTTGGAAGCTTTTAAACAGAGGCTGGATGGCCATCTGTCAGGAGTGATTTGAATGCAATATTCCTGCTTCTTGGCAGAATGGGGTTGGACTGGATCTCCCATGAGGTCTCTTCCAACTCTTTGATTCTATGATTCTATGAAAGGACAGGATTCAAACCCAGGTCTCCATTGTATTATACAGCCATTCTTTTCCTAGCAAAGCGCAGGAAAATATTTAATCTGGGAGGTATATATATGACAGCAACATGTAATTTACATTGATTGAAGCCTTCAAACATATTTAACGTGGCATCAAATTGGCAGTCCCACTGAATGAATGGGACTTACATGAACTTAATTGATCATTCAGTCAATGGAGACCCAGTGGAAAGTATTGGTTTGAATGTTGACTCTAGAAACCAGGGTTTGACTCCTTGCTTGGCCTTCAAAACCCATTGGGTGATCTTGGGAAAGTCACACTCTCTCAGCCTCAGAGGAAGGCAATCACTGAACTAATCATAGAATCATAGAATCAAAGAGTTGGAAGAGACCTCATGGGCTATCCAGTCCAAATCCCTGCCAAGAAGCAGGAATATTGCATTCAGATCACCCCTGACAGATGGCCATCCAGCCATCTCTCCAGGTAGGCTCATCGCAAGGCCTCCATGAATCAGAAATGCCTTCAAGGCACACCACCGCATTCCTTTCGCAATCCAAATGGCTGGAAGGAGCACTTAAGCACCATAAACCTTACAAAAGGCCTGTTCCTTGCCAGAAGCGAAAGCTCCCAGAAGAGATTTCCTTTTGTAACCCCAGTCACTCTGCCTTGAGTGGGCAATTAAGAGCTATCGCCCTCACCCTCACCCACCGAAACTAGCTCTTGAGCCAAAGGGGAAACTCCAAAAATGGATTCCCTTTCACCTAAAAGTTTAAGGTGTGGGAAAATGACTTTATCTTCAACAGTCAGTTAAGATTCATTAGCTTTACCAGAGGATGCATCTACACTGTAGAATGGATGCAGTTTGACACCACTTTAACAACCGTGTCTTAGTACAATGGAATGCTGGGATTTGTAGTTTACCGAGGCGCCTGCATTCTTGGGCTGAGAAGGCTAAAGACCTTGTCAAACTACAACTCTCGGGATTTCATAGCATTGAACCTTGTAAAACTACAACTCCCGAGATTTCATAGCATTGAACCTTGTAAAACTACAATTCCTGGGGTTTCATGGCATTAAACTTTGTAAAACTGCAACTTCCAGGATTTCATAGAATTGAAACTTGTAGAACTACAACTCTTAGGATTTTATAGTATTGAACCTTGTAAAACTACAATTTCCAGGATTTCATAGCATTAAACCTTGTAAAACTACAACTCCTGGGATTTCATAGCATTGAACCTTGTCAAACTACAATTCCTTGGATTTCGTAGCATTGAACCTTATCAAACTACAGCTCCCGGGATTTCATTCAGCTCCTGGGAGTTCAAAGCAGTAAACCTTGTCAAACTACAACTCTTGAGGTTTCATAGCACTGAACCGTCTAAAACTACAACTCCCAGGGTTTCATAGCATTAAACTTTGTAAAACTGTAACTTCCAGGATTTCATAGAATTGAAACCTGTAGAACTACAACTTCCAGGATTTCATAGCATTAAACCTTGTAAAAATACAATTCCTGGGATTTCACAACATTGAACCTTGTCAAACTACAATTCCTGGGATTTCGTTGCATTGAACCTTGTCAAACTTCAACTCCTAGGATTTCATAGCACTGAACCTTGTTAAACTACAACTCCTGGGATTTCATAGCATCGAAACTTGGCAAACTATAACTCCTGGGATTTCACAACCTTGAACCTTGTTTAACTACAGGTCCTGGAGTTTCATAGCATTGAACCTTGTCAAACTACAATGCTACAGATCATCATCATTATAATCATCATCATCATCATATAGGTCTGGAGAGCAAGCCCTATGAGGAGCGGTTTAAAGAGCTGGTCATATGTAGCCTGCAGAAGAGAAGGCTGAGAGGAGACATGATGAGGGCCATGGATCAAGAGGCGAGGGGAAGTCATAGAGAGGAAGAAGCAAGCTTGTTTTCTACAGCTCAGGAGACTGGATGCAATGGAACAATGACTTCAAACTACAGGAAAAGAAGTAGATTCCACCTGAACATTACGAAGAATGTCCTGACTATAAGGAGAGCTGTTCAACAGTGGAACTCTCTGCCCCAGAGTGTAGTGGAGGCTCGTTCTTTAGAGGCTTTTAAGCAGAAATTGCATGGTCATTTGTCAGGGGTTCAACAGTGGAACTATATATATATATATATATATATATATATATATATATAATATAGATCAGGTTTGGGCAAACATGGGCCCTCCAGGTGTCTTAGACTCCAACTCCCACCATTCCTAACAGCCTCAGGCCCATTCTTTCCCCCCCTCAACCACATAAACTATATCTCCCAGGATTCCATACCACTGAGCCATGGCATGGTGTCAAACTGCATTATATCTATAGTATAGATCAGGCATGGGCAAACTTGGGCCCGCCAGGTGTCGTGGACTCCAACTCCCACCATTCCTAACAGCCTCAGGCCCTTTCCTTCTCCCTCTCAGCCACATAAACTACATCTCCCAGGATTCCATACCACTGAGCCACGGCATGGTGTCAAACTGCATTATATCTACAGTATAGATTAGGTAAAGGTTGTCTCCTGACATTAAGTCCAGTCATGTCTGACTCTGGGAGTTGGTGCTCATCTCCATTTCTAAGTCGAAGAACCGGCGTTGTCCGTAGACACCTCCAAGGTCATGTGGCCGGCATGACTGCATGGAGTGCCGTTACCTTCCCACCTGAGCAGTACCTATTGATCTACTCACATTTGCATGTTTTCGAACTGCTAGGTTGGCAGAAGCTAGGGCTGACAGAGGAAGCTCACGCCGCTCCCCAGAAGCGAACCTGCGACCTTTCAATCAACAAGCTCAGCAGCTCAGTGCTTTAACCCACTGCACCACCGGGGGCTCCTTAGTACAGATTAGGTTTGGGCAAACATGGGCCCTCCAAGTGTCTTGGACTTCAACTCCCACCATTCCTAACATCCTCAGGCCCTTTCCTTCCCCCCTTCAGCCACTCCCTGGATTCCATAGCACTGAGCCATGGCATGGTGTCAAACTGCATTATATCTACAGTATAGATCAGGTTTGGGCAAACATGGGCCCTCCAGGTGTCTTGGACTCCAACTCCCACCGTTCCTAACAGCCTCAGGCCCACTGCAGTATATTTTCAGTATAGATCAGGTATGGGCAAACTTGGGCCCTCCAGGTGTCTTGGACTCCAACTCCCACCATTCCTAACAGCCTGAGTCCCCTTCCTTTTTCCCCTCAGCCGCTAGGAAAGGGCCTGAGGCTGTTAGGAATTGTGGGAGTTGGAGTCCAAGACACCTGGAGGGCCCAAGTTTGCCCATGCCTGTGTTAAACCATTCCCAAAAAAGAAGAATCTCAATTAGAGGAGGCCCACATCCTTCTTTCCATCTCCTGGGCTTTGAATTTCCTTTTGTTTTGTATTGGAAGGACACAAGTTTGGGTCTGTGTGTTGCATTTTGCAAGAGAAACCCTCTCCTTTGGAGAAAAAAAGGCTGTGAACAAAAATAACACTAATAAAAGAGAGAGAAAGAGACAGAGTGAAAGAAATCCCCTTGCCTTTGAACGCTGGGGCGCTTGGGCTTTTTTCTCCCCTGTGTGGGTAATGCTATAATTGCTTGGGATTTTCACCTAATGCAGTCGGAAAATCCTGGAGAGAGAAAAGAGACTGGGTTTTGCCTCTTTTCTGTCTCATTCCCTCCCTTCCTGAGGTGTCTCCTTGTCCTTCCCTCATCTCCCCCACTCCCGGCTCAGTACTTCCCTAGTGGTTGGACTGAAACTCCCATCATCCACAACCAGTCATGGGAGGACTGGGGTTGTAGTACACGTCCTCCTTCCCATTCCCCCTTCCCACTATCTCTTTGTTCTTTCCTCATTTTCTCCAAGTAATTGGACTGAAATACCCATCATCCACAGCCTGAGAGGTTGGGGATGATGGGGTGTGTAGTACATATCCTCCTTCCTAACTCTCTCCAACTTTCCCCTCCTCTCCTTGTCCTTTCTTCAGTCTTTATCACTTCCACCCAAATACCCATCATCCACAGCCTGAGAGGTTGGGGATGATGGGGTGAGTAGTACATATCCTCCTTCTCTAACTCTCTCCAATTTTCCCCTCCTCTCCTTGTCCTTTCTTCAGTCTTTATCACTTTCACCCTCATCTTTGGACTGAAACTCCCATTACCCATGGCCTGTGAAGTTGGGGATGATGGGGTGTGGAGTCCACATTCCTCTCCCACTATCTCCTTGTTCTTTCTCCATTCTCCATCAAGTGAAGCCAAGGCTGGCTTTGCAAGACCGAACCCACCGCCAGAACACCGACCTTGGAAGACCATCATCCTCGGACTACAAGGGATTGCCTAAGTAAATAAGCAAGGCCAGGAAGACTTGGAGGTCTTCCATTCATAGGTTAGGGTTAACTTGACAGCACTTAAGGAGAAGAATGTAGAAAGGAAGAAGAAAAGAGGAAGGCTGAGTTCCATGTAGGTAGACTCCATTCAAGGAAGAACTGAGTTTGCAAGACCTGAGCAGCATTGTTGACTTGAAGTTCTCTCCTTCATGGGATCCTCACACGTTGAAGTCTACTTCATGGCATTGGAGATCAACCAGAAGGGAGAAGACCTTCAGAAAAGAGGAAGGCCTTATTCCAGATGGAGAGACTCCAACAAGAAAGCCATGGCAGAGCAGAGCTATTGAGGATAGCAGGATCTTGAAGGTCTGTCATTTTTAGGATCGTCATAGGTTGAGGTTGACCAGGGAGAAGTCAAGGACAGCAAGAAGATAGGAGAGCTATCGAGGACAGAGGGACTTGAAGGTCTGTCATTTATAGGGTCACAGTAGGTTGAGGTGGTCTGGAGAGAAATTAAGGACAGCAAGAAAGTTGAAGGAGAGCTATTGAGGACAGAGGGACTTGAAGGTCTGTCATTCATAGGGTTACAGTAGGTTGAGGTGGTCTGGGGAGAAGTTAAGGACAGCAAGAAAGTAGAAGGAGAGCTATTGAAGACAGAGGGACTTGGAGGTCGGTCATTCATAGAGTCACAGTAGGTTGAGGTTGTCTGGAGAGAAGTTAAAAACAGCAATAAAGAGGAAAATGGTTAAAAAAGAAGAAGGCCTTATTCCAGATGGAGAGACTCCAACAAGGAAGCCATTGAAGACTTTGCAAGATCAAAACAGAGCTGTTGAGGATAGAAGGACTTGAAGGTCTGCCATTCATAGGATCACCATAGGTTGAGGTTGACTGGAGAAGTTAAGGACAGCAAAAAGTAGAAGGAGAGCTGTTGAGGGTAGAAGGACTTGAAGGGCCGTCATCCATAGGGCCACAGTAGGTTGAGGCTAACTGGAGAGAAATTAAGGACAGCAAGAAGGTAGAAGGAGAGCTGTTGAGGGTAGAAGGATGGAAGAACTTTCAGTTACAGGGTCACCATAGATTGAGGTTGACTGGAGGGAAGTTAAGGACAGCAAGAAGGTAGAAGGAGAGTTGTTGAGGATATAAGGACTGAAGGACTTTCATTTATAGGGTCACATAGATTGAGGTTGACTTGAGGGAGGTTAAGGACAGCAAGAAGGAAAAAAGAGAGCTGTTGAGGGTAGAGGGATTGAAGGACTTTCATTTATAGGGCCACCATAGATTGAGGTTGATTGGAGGGAAGTTAAGGAAAGAAAGAGATAGAAGAAGAGCTGTTGAGGATAGAGAGATCTGAAGGTCTGCCATTCATAGGATCACCATAGGTTGAGGTTGACTGGAGAAGTTAAGGACAGCAAGAAGATAGAAGGAGAGCTGTTGAGGATAGAGGGACTTCAAGATCTGTAATTTATAGGGTCATCATAGGTTGAGGTTGACTGGAGAGAAGTTAAAGACAGCGATAAGGTAGAAGGAAGTCAGAAAAGAAGAAGGCCTTCTCCAGACGGAGAGACTCCATCATCACTGGAAGTCAGGGCTGACCTGAGTTTGCAAGACATGAGAATGGGGTAACTTGAAGGTCTCACCTTCATAGGATCACCAGAGGTTGAAGTCTACCTGGTGGAGATTAAGATCAACAAAGTATAGAAGGTCATAGGAAAAAAGGAAAGCCCTCTTCCAGAGGGAAAGACTCCATCAAGGAAGCCATGGTGAACTTTGCAGGACCTGAGCAGATCTATTGAGGTTAGGTGTGACTTGAAGGTCTCTCCTTCATGGGATCATTGTAAATGGAATTCACCTGCACTGACTTTATTCTCTTATCATCATCATCATCATCATCATCATCATCATCATCATCATTATTATTATTATTATTATTATTATATTTTTTCGAGGGTTTTTTGAGGAGGAGCCTTTGCTATAAGAAGAAAGAGGTCTACAATCTCCAAAAACCCCTTTATTGGCCTGCGCAAAGCAAACCGGGCCAAATCCAAACTCCAAATGAAACCGGTTTCAATCTGGATTGTCCCACCGACCCTCTTTTTGTCTTAACTGCAAGCCCCATAATCCCCCGCTGCATCTGCGTCTGACCTGATGCGTCCAAGCCTAGGAGAAGTTCCTTGGAGAGACTACACATCCCATCATCCCCAGACAGCACCCGTGAGATAAGAACACTCCTGTTGGCTAAGGAGTGCAGTCCTCTTGTTTTGGAACTACAGCTCCCAGAATACCCTAGCCATTTGGAGCTGTAGTCCAACAAAAGGGGGTGTGGAGTTTACTGTCAAACCCATCTATCTATCTATCTATCTATCTATCTATCTATCTATCTATCTATCTATCTATCTATCTCTACCTATTATTTATTGAAAGTCGGGTAAAGCAGTGCAATTTTTTTTCCTTTCCCCCCTTTTTTGGATACCCCCCCCCTGTTTTTTTGCAACTGCAGATCCCAGAATCCCCCGCCGTTTGGGAGCTGTAGTCCAAACTACATATATATCGCAATTTAGAAGCGATTCTATACCGGGCGGGAAGCGTCCTATCCTGAAGGACAAAACGAAGAGATTCCCTAGATAGATAGATAGATAGATAGATAGATAGATAGATAGATAGATAGATAGATAGATAGATAGATAGATAGATAGATAGATAGATAGATAGATAGATAGATAGATAGATAGATACAGATAGATAGATAGATAGATAGATAGATAGATAGATAGATAGATAGATAGATAGATAGATAGATAGATAGATAGATAGATTATATCCTAAATTGCTTCCATTTGGAAATGAAATGTAAATATTACACTTGCAAAGGGAAGGAAGAGAGTTGAGAAAAGAACAGACGGGAGGGAGGGAGGGAGAGGAAGAAGGAAGGAAGGAAGGAAGGAAGGAAGAAGTGGAAAAAGGAGGGCGGAAAGCAGGATGGGAAAGAAAGAGCGAGGAAGAAAAAAGAAGGAATAACGAAGGAAGCGAAAGGAAAGAAAAGGGGAGTAAGGAATAGGAAGTAGGGAAAGAAGGAAAACAGGTGAGAGAAAAGGAAAGGAAAGAAGGCAGAAACGGGGGAGGAGAGGAAGGAAGGGACGGTTAGGAAGGAAGTGAGAAGGGAGGGAGAAAGGAAGGAAGGGAAAGGGGAAAAGAAGGAAGAAATAGGGGAAAGAAAGAAGGGAGGAAGGAAAAAAAAGCAAGGCGGGATAACGAAAAAAGGACGGAAGAAAGGAAAGATGGATTGAAGGAAGGAAAAGCAAGAAGAAGGAAGAGTCGAAGGGGGAGGAACAAAGAAAGGGAGGGAGAAAGAAGAAAAAAGAAAGAGGAAGGAAGGAAGGGGGAATAGGATGGAAGGAAGGAAGAAAAAAGAAAGAGAAGGGAAATAAAAGAAAAGAAGGTGGAAGTGAAGGAAGGAAGGAAGGAAGGAAGGAAGGAAAAAAGAAAGACGGGAAATAAAAGAAAAGAAGGTGGAAGGAAGTGGAGGGAGGGAGGAAGGGAGGAAAGAAGGGAGGGAGGGAGGGAAGGAGGAAAAAGAGACGGGAATTAAAAGAAAAGAAGGTGGAAGGAAGTGAAGGAAAGAAGGAAGAAAGGAAGGGAGGAAGAAAGGGAGGGAGGAAAAAGAAAGAGAAGGGAAATAAAAGAAAAGAAGGTGGAAGGAAGTGAAGGAAAGAAGGAAGAAAGGGAGGGAGGAAGGGAGTAAGAAAGGGAGGGAGGGAGGAAAAAGAAAGAGACGGGAAATAAAAGAAAAGGTGGAAGGAAGTGAAGGAAAGAAGGAAGGAAGGAAAGAAGGGAGGAAGAAAGGGAGGGAGGGAGGGAGGAAAAAGAAAGAGAAGGGAAATAAAAGAAAAGAAGGTGGAAGGAAGTGAAGGAAGGAAGGAAGGAAAGAAGGGAGGAAGAAAGGGAGGGAGGGAGGAAGGAAGGAAGGAAAAAGAAAGAGACGGAAAATAAAGGAAAAGAAGGTGGAAGGAAGGGGAGGAAGGGAGGAAAGAAGGAAGGGAAGGAGGAAAAAGAAAGAGATAAAAGAAGGTAGAAGGAAGGGGAGAAAGGAAGGAAGGGGGAAAAGGAAGGTAGGAAGGAAGGAAGTCCCGACATGGCATAGGGCGGAGAGAGGCCAGGGAACCCCTTTCTCTTGAGGAAGCCCTCGTTTCCCCGCGGGGCGTGTTCCTGCGTGTTTCTGTCACGCGTGACCCCGAACCCCCTTGCAAGACAGGCAGCCCCCCCCCTTGTTTCCCATAAGTGAACATTGGGATGACATCCCCTGCTCCCAAAAACATCCCCCGAAACCCACCCACAGACACTCCCTTCCCCGCAGGGAATGAAACGCGAGGGTTTCCTTCCACACCTCCCCAAGCCCCAGGGGTTCCTTCCTCCTCCTCCTCCTCCTCCAGATCTCCTTTCCCTTCTTTCTTTCTTTCTTTTTTGCAGCACCCTCCCCTTCTTCTCCTTCTCCTTCTCTCCCTCCCTCCCTCCTTCTCACTCCACTTCGCTTCCCTTTGGCCCAACACGTCCTTAATCCGTATTAAAGCCCCATCCTGAGGCCAAGAGCTCAGTGCTTGCTCGCCTTTCGGGAGTGGCGCATCTGGGCGACCCTTTGCCCCCCTTGGGCCACCAAAACAGAGAGAGAGAGAGAAAGCCACCCTTCTTCCGCCTTTGCCTCTTGACTGCTGAGAAGAAGTCGGATTTCCACCCACAACCTTGACTCTTTCCCTCCACGAGATGCATTTGTGAACCTTTCCCTCCCTCGCCTCCAAGGGAGGAGGAGAGATCGAGAAAGGGATCCACTCGGAGATCTACCTATCCCAGGAAAGGAGTCAGCCGGACCAGGGAGAGCTACCTGCGTGGGCTTCAGGAGGGTCTCATCATCACTATTATTATTACTCTTATTTCCTATTTATTTCCATTTTGGTGGGAGAAGAGGATCTCTGCCTTTCCTTTTTTTGCCTGGAAGAAGAAGAAGAGCAAAAGCTTGGACGGCTTTGGGGATCGATCTTTTCCTCGAGATCCCTTCGTCGCAGCTGAAAAGTTTGGGACCCCCGCGTGGGGAGGGCGAAATGGCCCTTTTGGGATCTTGCCTCTTCCTCTTCGGGATGTCGCCCGTCCTCTCCAGCTATCCCATCTGGTGGTGAGTCCCATTTCTGAGGTCCACTCATATCCTATTTTGTGCATTTCCGATTATTTATGTTTTCCACGGGGGAATGGTTCACGCGTGGGTGGCTGCCAGGATTTTACTTCGGGTTGCACTCCGGGTGGGATGTCGCGACTTTCTATATTTTCTATATAGCCCGAAAAACCTACAACCCACTTTCTATATTTGTTTTCCACGGATGAATGGTTCACGCGTGGGAGGCTGCCAGGATTTTACTTCGGATTTCATTCCGGGGTTTTTTTTTTAACGTGGGATGTCGTGGCTTTCTATATTTTCTATATAGCCCGAAAAACCTACAACTCACTTTCTATATTTGTTTTCCACGGAGGAATGGTTCACGCGTGGGAGGCTGCCAGGATTTTACTTCGGGTTGCACTCCGGGTTTTTTTTTATCGTGAGATGTCGCAACTTTCTATATTTCCCATATAGCCCGAAAAACCTACAACTCACTTTCTATATTTGTTTTCCACGGAGGAATTGTTCACGCGTGGGAGGCTGCCAGGATTTTACTTCGGGTTGCACTCCAGGTTTTTTTTAAAAAAACGTGGAATGTCGTGACTTTCTATATTTTCTATATAGCCCAAAAAACCTATAACCCACTTTCTATATTTGTTTTCCACGGAGGAATTCTTCACGCGTGAGTGGTTGTTAGGATTTTACTTCGGGTTTCACTCCGGGGTTTTTTTTTTAACGTGGGGTGAGGTGACTTTCTACATTTTCTATATAGCCCGAAAAACCTACAACTCACTTTCTATATTTCTTTTCCACGGAGGAATGGTTCACGCGTGGGAGGCTGTCAGGATTTCACTCCAGGTTTTCTTAGCGTGGGATGTCTATATTTTCTATCTATCCCGAAAAACCTACAACAACCCACTTTCTATATTGCTTTTTGACTTTTTCGGGTGTGGAGTTTGGTTTGGTTTTTGCCCCCAAGCCATGTGAAGACCCCTCCTCTGTTTATTTATCTAAGCGCCGGGTTAGATAAAGCCAATGCTCTCCTACTGTACAAAACAAGAAAATTGTGAGATAGATAGATAGATAGATAGATAGATAGATAGATAGACAGATAGATAGACAGACAGACAGATAGATGCACATATACATATCCATACACAACATAGGCACACTCCCCCAACTTTACAGTAGGAGAAATGTGTGTGTATAGGAGGAAGGGTATGTATGTGTTTGACTTCCTCCTGCTGTGAAGTTGGACATGAATATAATGCTATACATACACACATTTCCAACTTTACTATAGGATAAAGTAGGATATATATATATATGTTGTGTTTTCTCCAGCTGTTAAGCTGGAAAATTATATATACACACTTGGGAAACTTTTCAGTAGGAGAAAGTAGGATAGATATATGTATTATCCTACATTCACCTTACTATAAAGTTGGAAAAGTATATACACACACTTTCCCAGCTTTACCGGAGAGGATAGCTTTATGATCCATCCATCCATCTAGCTATCTATCTATCTATCCATCCATCTATCTTTCTATCTATCTATCTATCTATCTATCTATCTATCTATCTATCTATCTATCTATCTATCTATCCTATCCATCCTTCTATTTATCCTTCTATCGATCTTTCTATCTATATATATTTCTATCCTTCTATCATATCATTTCATCCTTCTATCTCTATTTCTATCATTTTATCTTTCTTTCTTCTATCCTTCTATCTATCTTTTTATCCTTCTATCTTTCTGTCTGTCTGTCTATATTTCTATCTTTCTATTCTTCTATCTATCTTTCCATTTATCTATCTATTGATCTATCTTTCTATCTATTTATCTCTTTCCTTCTATCTTTCTATCTATCCCTTTTCTTCTGTCTATTTTTCCATTTCTTTCTATCTATCCTTTTATCTTTCTTTCTTCTATACTTCTATCTATCCTTTTATCCATCTATCTATCTGTCTATTTTTCTATCTATCATTCTATTCTTCTATCATTCTATTTCTTTCTATCCTTCTCTCTATTTATCTTTCCATTTATCTATCTATCTATCTATCTTTCTTTCTTTCTTTCTTTCCTTCTATGTATCCTTCTATTTCTTTCTATCTGTCCTTTTATATTTCTTTCTTCTATCCGTATATCAATCCTTCTATCTGTTTGTCTATATTTCTGTCTTTCTTTCTAGTCTTCTATCTATTTTTCTATTTCTTTATATCCTTCTATCTATTTTTTCTATCCTTCTGTCTTTCTATCCTTCTATCTATCTATCTATCTATCTATCTATCTATCTATCTTTCCATCTATCTATTTATCTGTCTTTCTATCTATCCTTCTATCTATTTATTTATCTTTCCATCTATCTATCTATCTATCTATCATCTATCTATCTATTTATCTGTCTTTCTATCTATTTATCTGTCTTTCTATCTATCCTTCTATCTATTTATTTATCTTTCCATCTATCTATCTATCTATCTATCTATCTATTTATCTGTCTTTCTATCCTATTTTTCTATCCTTCTATCTTTCTATCCTTTTCTGTATTTATTTATCTATCTATCTTTCCATCTATCTGTCTGTCTGTCTGTCTTTCTATTCTATCTATCTATCTATCTATCTATCTATCTATCTATCTATCCTCTTATCTATCTATCTACCTACCTACCTACCTACCTATCTCTATTCCTACTTTCCCCTACTGTAAAGTTGGAAAATTATTTACACACACACCCACACACACACACTTCCAACTTTACCTTCATCTCTCTCTCTCTCTATTTACATATGATCTTTCTATCTATCCTTCTATCTATTTATTTATCTTTCCATCTATCTATCTATCTATCTATCTATCTATCTATCTATCTATTTATCTGTCTTTCTATCCTTCTATTTTTCTATCCTTCTATCTTTCTATCCTTTTCTGTATTTATTTATTTATCTATCTATCTATCTTTCCATCTATCTGTCTGTCTGTCTGTCTTTCTATTCTTCTATCTATCTATCTATCTATCTATCTATCTATCTATCTATCTATCCTCTTATCTATCTATCTACCTACCTACCTACCTACCTATCTCTATTCCTACTTTCCCCTACTGTAAAGTTGGAAAATTATTTATACCCACACCCACACACACACACTTCCAACTTTACCTTCATCTCTCTCTCTCTATTTACATATGATCTTTCTATCTATCCTTCTATCTATTTATTTATCTTTCCATCTATCTATCTATCTATCTATCTATCTATCTATCTATCTATCTATCTATCTGTCTTTCTATCCTTCTATTTTTCTATCCTTCTATCTTTCTATCCTTTTCTGTATTTATTTATCTATCTATCTTTCCATCTATCTGTCTGTCTGTCTTTCTGTTCTTCTATCTATTTATCTATCTATCTTTCCATCTATCTGTCTGTCTTTCTATTCTTCTATCTATCTATCTACCTACCTATCTCTATTCCTACTTTCCCCTACTGTAAAGTTGGAAAATTATTTATACCCACACCCACACACACACACTTCCAACTTTACCTTCATCTCTCTCTCTCTATTTACATATGATCTTTCTATCTATCCTTCTATTTATTTATCTTTCCATCTATCTATCTATCTATCTATCTATCTATTTATCTGTCTTTCTATCCTTCTATTTTTCTATCCTTCTATCTTTCTATCCTTTTCTGTATTTATTTATTTATCTATCTATCTTTCCATCTATCTGTCTGTCTGTCTGTCTTTCTATTCTTCTATCTATCTATCTATCTATCTATCTATCTATCTATCTATCTATCCTCTTATCTATCTACCTACCTACCTACCCACCTACCTACCTATCTCTCTTCCTACTTTCCCCTACTGTAAAGTTGGAAAATTATTTACACACACACCCACACACACACACTTCCAACTTTACCTTCATCTCTCTCTCTCTATTTACATATGATCTTTCTATCTATCCTTCTATTTATTTATCTTTCCATCTATCTATCTATCTATCTATCTATCTATCTATCTATCTATTTATCTGTCTTTCTATCCTTCTCTTTTTCTATCCTTCTATCTTTCTATCCTTTTCTGTATCTATCCTTATTTATCTATCTATCTTTCCATCTATCTGTCTGTCTTTCTATTCATCTATCTATCTATCTATCTATCTATCTATCTATCTATCTATCTATCTATCTATCTATCTATCCTCTTATCTATCTATCTATCTATCTATCTATCTATCTATCTATCTATCTACCTACCTACCTACCTACCTACCTATCTCTCTTCCTACTTTCCCCTACTGTAAGGTTGGAAAATTATTTATACCTACACCCACACACACACACACATTTCCAACTTTACCTTCATCTCTCTCTCTATTTACATATGATTTCCCCACTTTCTTTCCCTCAGGGGAAAAGAGAGCCGAAGGATCTTCATGATATTATATCTACCCAGGCACACACAAACACCCACTTTCCCAGCTTTGCCAGAGGAGGAAAGTCTCTGCCTGTGCCTCCTCTTTTTCCTTACTGTAAAGTTGAGGAAATCATGGCAGTCTCTTTCTGGCTGGGAAAAAGAGGAGAGGAGAGTCTTCTCTCTTTCTTTCTTTCTTTCTTTCTCTCTCTCTTTTTCCTCCCTTCCAGAAGAGAATGCGCTTTGATCCTCTCCTGCCAAGAACAAAAGGTACCGGGCGAATTAAATAGATAGGGATACAAGTCAACACGAGTTTTTGCAAGGTGGTTTTAAGCTCGTCATGTGGAAAAGCAGGAGGAGGAGGCCAGGAAGGAGGGAAGGAGGGAAAGAGGGAAAAGCCGGGGGAAGGCGGCCTCGCCAACCGCGGGACCAGGTCTCCTTACACGCGGGGTGTGTGCGTGTCCTGTCCAGGGAGAGGAAGGAAGAAGGACTTTCTGGCCTTTTGCATGGCTCTCCAAACCAGAAACATGGCCACAATAATTGGCTAATTCGGAAACAAAAAGAGAGAGTTCTTGTGGGTTTTTTCGGGCTATAGGGCCATGTTCTAGAGACATTTTCTCCTGACGTTTCGCCTGCATCTATGGCAACCATCCTCAGAGGTAGTGAGGATGCTTGCCATAGATGCAGGCGAAACGTCAGGAGAAAATGCCTCTAGAACATGGCCATATAGCCCGAAAAATCCCACAAGAACCTATTGATTCCAGCCATGAAAGCCTTCGACAATACAAAAAGAGAGAGCATCAGACTCAAGGGGAATCCCCACAGAGGAGTGGAATCGCGTCCAAATCGCGTCTAACTCTTGAACTCAAAAGCAAAGTGTGCAAATGTTGGATAAGATGACAATATAGATGTATATGCGCGCACATATATCAAAATTGTGTGTGTGTGTGTATATATATATATATATATACACACACATACATACACACACACACACATATATAATTTATATATATTGTATAA